>NC_090450.1:11151548-11476548 GCF_031143425.1 Pleurodeles waltl
AGTTAAATTCAGCCTTATGCATTTGCGCCAAAGCATTCTTGGACTTGGGGCTGGCTGGACTGGGTTGTGCAATCTGAGATTTTGTGTTGCAGTCCTGAGCGGACATCGTTGGAGGGAGTGAGAGAAGTGGAAAGATCTGTTGGGATGACATTTTATCATCTCATATCTAAGTGTCTTTCTGAGATGCAAAGGAGCGGCCAGATTGTATAGATACTTGGGAACCGCATGGGGACTGTATTAAAGTCCTCTGAATTGTCCAGCAATCTGTGACAGATCTCTTCAGTTATATGCCTGTTCATATGCAGCACATTCAGTGCCAACTTTTCCAAGCTCCAATGAGGGGCAGTTCTCACTAAAACGCAGGTGAAATCTCAAGTTTTGTTTGCAGTGGTTTGACTAAAAGTGAATATTTTAGGTAAACACAAGAAAGGTTCATATTATTATGGCACAACGTGAGCAAAATGATGATCAGACCCTGCAGATGACAGTAGAATTACTTATGTACAAGTCCCCACCAGCTCCTGGGGCCTTGCTGAAATCCCTGGGAAACTGAGTTAAGCCTGGGGTGAGGGCAGAACTTTATGTGGGGCGTGGCCTGTCAGGTCTGGGATCCGACAGTAATTAAAAACGGACTTTGGAACCAGTCCCTAAGGGCTCTATATTCATCTACTAACCATTTATGGCAAAACAGTTAAATTTTCTCAATTGTGATTGTAAAAGTCCTACAGGTATTTCATATAATCCTTGTTTACATTTCACGTTTTATTTCATCTTGCGGAATGTAGGGGCATTCTCTTTTCAACCTGTTGTGATTCTGTAGTTTTTTTTATACAACATAGGACTTCTGTATATTGCAGACTTTAAAACAAGTCTCCTCTTGGCAGAAACAAGTTTAGGTTGTAGGAGTGTTTATTCATGATGGTGCATGACTGAAGGCGAGGCTGAAGCCAGAGTGAGTTTCTTACAGTGACTGTCAGTGGGTCATGAAGGTGTGCAGGCTGCATGCACATCCAGTCGCTGGCCTCTCTGCAGGGCACACCGACAGATGATGGCACATGTGCCAGATGTAAAGTGTGCAGAGGAAGTGCACAGCTATCAAAATATGCCAGTACCAAAGGTAACACAAATGCATTGCTCGCAGGTGGATGGGTGGTTTGGGTGGTTCAGTGGAGGAGATGAAAGGAAGTGCAGGAGAGAGTGAAAAGGCGGAGCTCAGGAGGAAAGAGATGAAGTGTGAGATATGTGGAAGGAGGAATTAAGAAAGTGTTGAGGAGAAGGTCCTAAGTGTCTGGCAGAGTGAGAAGCTACAGAAGAACGTGGCATGAAAGGAGAACGGAGTCACTGAGATGCTCTGAAGACAACTATCCCTCCACCAACCTTAGTAGCAACAGAAAACCCCCTGAGCAGCACCGAAATACCGGCAGGTGGCACGTTCTGTCAAGCACAGGATTTTCTTCACACGCTTTAAGCGGGTCCCTCGATACCATAGGCCAGTGGTTCACAACCTGTGGTCCGGGGAACCCTGGGGGTCCGTGATGCCTCCTCAGGGGGTCCGTGACTGCTTAGAAAATTCAATACTATTAACAGACTAGGTCCCCAGCTTCCAGTAATGGCTCACTGGGGGGATCCGTATTCCAATAAGGATTCAGTGAGGGTCGCCGGGTTCCAGTAATTATAAAGTGGGGTCCACAGAAGTTGAAAGGTTGGGAACCACCTCCACAGGCCATTCCTCTTTGAAATGATTCCTAGTCACCCTTCCGTGGCCACGTCCCTTTTAGAGACCCTACTTTTTACTTCCGTTTAAAAGGTAAAACCTCATTCCCCTCAGCCGGCCATGTTTGAAACCCAAAGCAGACCGCTTTCACCATCTGAATGTTGGGAAGGGCATTACTCCAACTTCACCCCAGCCCTTCCAGCCGCTCAGTGACACCCACCTGTCGCAGGACGGGTCTGCCCTGGAGACAAGGAAGCTTGGCACGTGACCTCAGGCATCAATACTCCTTTGTGTGTGTTGGTGTGTGTGGGTGCGCCTGGCTGGAATGTTGACATAAGGCCCAGCCCTGAATACTGCACATAGAAGTTGATCCAGGTGGCAGGGCCGGCTGAGCATGGGGCTGTGTGCAAACAGGACCTCTGGGAGCCTGGGTGATCACCGTCTGAACTGGAACCATTGTTACAGACGCTGTATCACAAAGTGAGCACTGGGAGCGCCAACTCTGCCACAGTCGTGGGCTGACTGGTGTCTTAAGTAGTTGAATAGTGGGAGCAGCGCTATTCTACCACCTCAGGTAGTGGTAAATGGTTGTTTGTCGTAGGAAATTTCAAAGCATGCCTAGATTTTACCTGTCGATATAGCACCATTTGTTGACATATCCGAAGCAAACAACAGATTACAATACTAAATAACATAACAACACTATTAAAACGTAACGCGGAACATCACAGCAAAACAGAGTGCAATGCAACAACCAGAGTACAATACAACATCACATTGCAATAACGCAGGACAATAACACAATAGCACAAAAAAACAGGAAAAGTCACCACCACCACAACAAAATAATACTAAACACACGGTTTTCTTAATAGTGTGGCAAAAGGCATTTGGAGCAAGCACTGCCTTAACTCCAACAAGAACATGAAATAGTTTCAGCCCCACGGGTCAAAATATTTGTCGGACACCTCAGCGTCACGCCAGCTTGCAGCAACCTAGCTTTCTCCTATTTGTGTTGCCCCGGTGTCCTGTGAGAAAGGCTGTGCCTAAAATACAAGACCCTCCAGTGTATGGGCTGAGATTAACTTAGGTGCTCAAATGGACTGTTTTATATCTGTATATTCATATTTTGAATTCACAGAACTTTAATTTACATCCACAAATCATTTTACTCACATCTTAGGTTACAACTAAATGATGTAGTACAACATGCAGTGCTTGAAATGGAAAAATAGAAGCGCAGGTTTCCTGCAGCAGAGTACCTTAACTTGTGCTCACCCTCTGGTAGCTCATCACAGAGCAACCAGGTTTAACGTAAGAGGCAATGTGTAAAGTATTTGTGCAGCACACACATCATAACACAATAAAAACATCACAAAAAGTACTTCACACAGGGCTGGAACCACAGATTGAATTTTTATGAGAAAAACAAGACCAAAGCAACAATCATCCAATAAGCAGAAGCGGAGTTACACATTTTTAAAGAATAAACCAAAAATATTAGATTTATTGGAAGTCCCATTACTCTCCAAATATATACACTGCACCTATTTTGAGAAGTGCTGGCGCTTTCCGTCTCAAAATGAAGAAAGTGCTGGTACTCAGTACCCAACAGTACCGGCCCATTTAAAGCCGCGTTTACCGGTTAACAAATTTGCTCACAAGAGCAGTGAGTGGTGCTCCGGGGCAGGAATGTGTTAAGAATTAGGCGAACAGACACAAAATTGTAACTTTGTAGGTAATCACAAACCTTTCCTCACCCCACCCCCACTCTGGACACCTTCAGAGAGGAACTGAAGTCAATTTGCATTAGAATCACAGATTTGCCCCTTAGAAACAGCCACTGTTACAACTTCCTCAGCTGTACACACCGAACGTTCAATCACCTATAAATAAGAACAACAAAAAAACAAAAAAAATCACAAAAAAAAAGAGTTAATTTATGGTTTTTATTTGAGACTTGGACCCTGCTTGATGCTTCCACTTTCTAGGGATCTGAAGAACCAACTGCAATGTTGACTCCTTTAAACAAGCACATGTAAGCCCACAGGCGCTCCCACGCACACGCCACAGTCCGGGGCGGTGGAGTCTTTTTAAGCATCTCCAAAAAAAAAAAAAAAAATCAGCTTATTCCTGTTCTATTGACCGTACAAGTGTTTAATGTAACGATATGGTCATTGCATACATGGAGGTTCTAAAAAAACAAAATGGGAGAATTCAATTTCTTGACTACTATTTTTTAAAACAATAATTGTAACAAATGAGATCCCGTCAGAGAGACGCCCTAGGAAAAGTGGAGAGGTGATGATGCACTTATGCACATATGTGCCCTGCTCACTATGCCACATACTTTTGGAGATTTGCTTAGTCTGATGCACTTACGCACACTTTGTGCTCTAAGCATACCACATACTTTCGGAGACACGCTTGGACTTCCATCAGTTCTCTTGTACAGACAACATCCTGATTTTACCCCAGTTGGGGTGGTGGTCAAGCAATGATTTGACTCTGGGTGACTGAGGAGGTTGAACAGTGGGTGAACAGACACTAGTTAAAACGTAATCCTGAGAAGACGCCATGATCCGGGTCAATGTCCCAACCCTTAGCAGCGATGAGAAGCTCAGGCGTTACCTAGGACTGGGACTAGCAACTCTCTGCTCAAGTCTCAGCAGTAGTGTCTGCTTGTGTCCTTTGACTCAAAAGCATTTGCTGCATCACCCTTCTGTTACCATCTGAGGGCCGATGGCGTGTTGGTTCTGCTTCACGTGGCTCTGGATTAGACTTCTCAAACTCTTTATAGTGAGTCATTAAAACTTCTCTGCTCCACCAACAACACATTGTCCAGAATCAGTCATGACCAAACTCGCTTCAGTAGCACAAAGCCTCTTCAGTAATCTCTGCCTTGGCACCCAGTGCACCAGCCCGTTACTCTGAAAGTTTGGTGCTTGGTTCATAAACCTCCATACAGTTTAATTCTTGCTTTCTACTTTGAAAGACTGAAAAGGTACATCCCTAGACATGGACTGCAGCATCGAATCCCCCCCTGCTTAGCAATGCCTGGCCACGACAACTGAAACGATGGGGGCCAAGCCTTTCGCCTTGTGCTTCAATGCGCTTCCAAAGATCTTAGAAGTGCGCCATGTGATATTCCCATTAGACAAAATAAATATTACACTTCTTTCAAAATAAGTAAGTATCTCAGTATATCTAGGTCTGACCGGTCTGGTGATAACACGCTTTATAAATCCCAAATAACATATACAACCTTGTACTCAACAACTGTACACAGATGTCCGACTTTTGAAGGATCATAGATTATGCTATGTTGTCATGTCTGGCTTTTCTCTCTCTCACAATATGATTACAAGATATTTATACCTATATCTATGTGTATAAATGGACATTTCAGAGACAGGAATCCACTCTGGGATGTTGTGGCTCAAACACTGTACGTGTTTGCAGAGGGCTACCTTTCCTCTCAAGCTAGAACGACAATGTATATATTAAGATTAAAAAATATGCTCAAAGACAGGTGTCAAGGGCAGAAAAAATAACAAACACTACTATGTTTTCTGGATTACGACATTCCATCTGATATATGGGAAATTAACAGTACGTGTCGCTACTTGCGTCACGATTCTCCAGCATGTGCACTAAATCTGTACGTTCATAAAGAGCTGGAGATATCAGAGAAGCAGCTTGTATCATTAATAACCAAAAGTAAGAAGTCCCGACCCCTGGTCCTAACGGGATTCCAATAGCCATACTGAAGCAGGATCCATTAATGCGGAGTTAGATATTAAAACCTGTGGCTACGTATGTTTGGCCGTCTGGCCAGATACCAGCTTTGTGGCAAGGACCTAAAATTCACTTTCTCCACAAAAAACAGGAAGGCCGAAAGATGCAGCTAATTTCCATTTGATACCACATCTAGATTCAGAAGGAAAACTTTTTGCCCAGTATCTATTATCATAGTTAAGTGACTGGGTAGCAACCACCAGTTTTCTGCTGGCTTTCCAAACAGGTTTGTAGACAACACAGTAGCACTGACAGTCCTCAGACAACCACAATACACCATGAAAGATCAATTTGTGTCCATTTTATGGACTATTCATCGGTGTTTGACAAAGTAAACCGTAATTGTCTATGGTCAGATCTCATAACTTTGGGCGTTGATTATTGTGCCACATTCTAATTCTTGGATGCAATTCAGGCTTCCGATAATTTGGCCATTCCTTCTAAAATATCTATAGAACATGGGGTTAAGGAAGGTTGCGAGCGAGCTCCATCGCTCTTCTCATTATACACCATTGACTTAGGACACTAAATACAAAAAATACAGTATTTACGACACCAATACTCAGGAATTGTCCTGTTAGCTACTCAGCATGTGCAGATGACCTAGTATTCTTCTGTCCCCAGACTCCAGCTTGTTTACAGCATCACTTGACAGCACTTAATGACTACAACAGAATACAACCCGATCTATGGTCTATCAGCCAGCATCAGCAAAACAAAAATTATATGTTTTCGTAAAAGGTATCGTAAATTTAAATGGAATTTAGGGCACCACATTAGGTAGGCAGCAAATTCGGACGTGTAGTTGAGGCTTCACTTGCAAAAGCATTTACCTTCGGTACAACTTATAGATAAACTAAAATCCAAGACTATTACTGGAACAAAATCTATTGAAAGGTCTGCACACGCATATGCATATGGCGTATGTACAATCGAATGTACATTTAAAGATTCAGTCTATTATACACCTGTTTGAAAGAGTTTGAGGGTTCGTGGAAGTTTACACTGCAGTGTTTGTAACTATCCAAATGAAACTCTACAGCACACTGTATGCCTGTTCTGGTTTGAACGATATTTTTAGAAAATGCTTAAATATAATCGTTCAGGAAATGATCACTACAAACATTAAATAAGGCTTCTTCCGCATGTTTCTTGGCACAATCAAATGTTTTTATTGGAAAACCTCATGTATACAGAAAATGAAAGACAGAGATCAAAGGTCATGCAATCACAGAGCACGTAAGGGCAACTGAATCAATTATGTACAACTTTCATAAAATGCATTTTAACTGTTGAGCAGTGCTACTCCCCCCATAAATAAATTCTAATGATTTTTAGAACGTATTTTTTAATCTTTCCTGTCTACTTGACAATTTTTATGTTTTGTTCAAATGTAATAGACACTGTAATATTTTTTTTTTATTCACCCAATAATGTGTTATTTTTATCACTGTTTTTCCATTTTCCTCTGCCTGCTGCAGCCCCATTGACTACAATCCGGGTCAGCCTTTGCTCTCACACCATGATCACATGAGCTAACTAAATAACCACAGACAACACCCCCCTTTAATGGGTGATCAGTGAGTGAGTGGTGGAACCACAGAAGAGAGTGCGCCTTAGGGGGGGCGGGCGCTTTTGTTTACTTTTCGTCTCACGAATTCTGATGCTAAGCAGTGGGTGATGGAGCCACTTATGAACAGCAAGAAAGAGCCCAAAGATGGCCACTTGGAATGAGTAAGGATCCAGAGGTGGGCTTCATGCCCCTTCTGAACATATTGTTTTAATAGTATGGTTATTTATTAGAAGAAAGGCCTTCCCTGCTCTCCTCTGGTCTGACTGGTGTATCCCCCTTTTCCTGGAGCCCCGGATCTCAATACTTGAGCAGGGTATCACTTAATGAAGAGTCTCCTCTGCTCTCTGTGTCCTTTCCGTTGTCACTTCCCTCTCTGAACCTCTGCATCCTGTTCGTGCCCGCGTGTGCCAACAAGGGATGGACCAGGTACTGCGAGTGGGGTAAGAGGTCTTACTAGACATGGCCTATGCCACGACTGCAGGCTGACCGGTGCTCAGAAACCTTATGGGGCCCCAGCAAGGGAGGGAGAGGACCTCATCACGTACACTGGCCGCGGTTATATTCCTCGCATCAGCACATTTGTTTCAGCGGTCCAGTTAGCTTAATAGAGATAAAATATAAACATACCCTGAAGGTGCATTGACAGATGGGCATACCGAAATGTGTTGGGTAAAATAGGGTTAAGGGACTAACTATCTGTCCCTGGACTGTCAAAAACTGAAATCAAACCTCTGAATTGAATGTCAAGCACTTGGCAAATACAGAATTTCTCACAATACCCAAGATCAACAATCAACCACAGGTTCAAGCCTAATTCTCCAAAACCAATCTGGCCTGCTTATTCCCCAACTGACAGAGGCAAAGCCACTGGGATTTACCCTCAACTAAGACCCTTCAACCAAATAACACACTGGCCAAAAAACCGAGACATCTTGGTCCCAGCTACCCCTCCTGAAAGAAGTGGAACTTGCCCCCTCAAAGAGGCTTCTAAACAGCCCAGCTCGGGGTCCACTGTGACCTCAGTGGGGGCAACACACTGCTTAGGGTTCTCCGGATTATTGAGATATTACTAAATGCTTTGAGGAAGTAGATTTTCAAACTCTTCATATGTTTTATACATGTTTAATATTGACCTTTATTATACATATGAAACATTAGTCCACACTATATAGAACTTTAAACAAATAAAAACATCTCTAGCTTATTTTTTCAACACTTTTTCTCTCTGTCAGATCTCACAAACTGTTACTCTTTCACCAACTCTACCACTCTCCGTAACATCTCCATTTGAGACCCTGTTCACCTTCATTGCCTCTCCTTGTCTCATTCTTTTGTCTTCTTCTCACCGGGCCTCTTTCTTACAATCTCATTTTTACATTTCTTGGCCCTGGTCTATCCCCTCCTCCAGTGTCCCTCTTATTTGTGTGCCTATTACTTTCTCTCGTGCCTATTCATCCGACAGTCTCTCTGTCATCACTTCTCCTTGGGACACCTTCACAACTCTCATTAGTTCACTCTGTTTCTCTTCCTGCTTTCCTCTTATCCCCATTCCTGCCACACTCAGTCTCTCCCCTCTATCAGAGGCGGTTTCTTCAGGAGGGTGGGGAGGTGTCGTCCCCCCACCCGCTTCGAGCCGCGCTAAGTATTAAAAATAAAATGATTTTATTGACCACCTCCTGCCTTGTTGTCTCACTTCCTTTCCAGTTCTCTTCCTTTGTCTCTTTGCCTCTCGCTCTTTGTGATTCTTTGACCTTCCTCTTACTCACTTTCTTCACCTTCTTTGTCTCTCATATTTTTCCAGCTCCTTTATTCTTTTCCTTTCTTAGTTACTTTGCATTTATGTAATTCTTTTTCCCGGCATTGTCCCGCTCTTTCTGTTTCTTCTTCGTCCTGCACTCTTGGGGTCATATATAGAGCCACTTTTTTTTTTAATGCTCCATTTCCGATTGCAAAAATGGTTTTCCATATGTGCAGAGCACAAATTGTAATTCAGTAACAATTTGTGTTAACAATTCATTATTTGGAAGGGGCGTGTTTAGGTCCTTCCTTCCAAACACCGAAATGCAGAGCTATGTATGAATGTTTTGCAGCCGAATTGTGGTTCACCATCTAAGGCCCTTTCATGCACACATCATGCACAGAGATTGTAAACAACTCCTCGAACTCCAACACAACGAGCAAGATAAACAGGGCCCAGTCTAATTGCACGTTACACCCAGCAGCTGTCCTGGGAAAGTGCTTCAGGATTTCCCAGAAGTCTTATGTTGCCTCAATGGGAGGTGCACCCCTTGTGCTATGGAGAAAGTGTGATGAGACCTGCAGACCTTGGGCAGACACTGAAATGATAAAGATTGCCATGCTTCCCTATACGCCCAACCAGTCTGTGCAGAGTGCATCCCAGCACCCTGTGCCTGCCCTCAGGAACAATGCATCCCACAGCAGTTCCCACAATATTGTCTTTTCGGCCTCTAGCCATGTTTGATGCCGCTCTGTTTTTTTTAAATGATACAATCTGCATTGAATCCTTGAAGCAAGCCTGCATTCGCTGTCTGGAAATCAGTTTGCTGGTTACAGTCTAGTTGGGCATGACTACTTACCTTAACAATAACATTACACACAGGTATACTTAAATAAAAATGTATTACATTTGAGTTGTGACCTGGCAATGCTTACTACCAAGCCAGTAGGTACTGTGAATATTTGCTTTGTCAAGTGGAACAGAGGCTGTCACTTGAACATTTAATGGAGGGGTTCGCTCTTCAGAACCAGTCCACCACTGTGTAGTGATGGTTCAGCCACACTTTCCATTGAAAAGCCATTTTTGATTTGCTTAGAACCTTTGAACCTGTGGGCGTATTTGTACCCCGTTTAACTGTTCCTTGGCATCGGCAGCTTATGTCCAGCATGCTCATTTTTGTGCAGATCTGTGAAAGGGAAAACTGTTAATTTTGGCGGTGGTGGGTTTAAAAATATTGGGGGTTATTCTAACTTTGGAGGAGGTGTTAATCCGTCCCAAAAGTGACGGGAAAGTGACGGATTTACCACCAGCCGTATTACGAGTCCATTATATCCTATGGAACTCGTAATACGGCTGGTGGTATATCCGTCACTTTACCGTCACTTTTGGGACGGATTAACACTCCTCCAAAGTTAGAATAACCCCCATTGTGTCTTCCCACGTTAGTTCCCATAGGTAATCTTGTTCCTGCCTAAAGTCCAAACAGCGGAACAGATTTACACCAAACTTTGCATGAAAGGGGCACCTTACTCTTTACTGAGAGGGCAGACTTTCCTAGTTTGGTGTAAGTCTGTTCAGTAGTTTTTGAGATCAAAGTGTTTTAAAAAGTTGTTGAGGGGGCTTTAAAGGGTTAATACCGTATAGTGTCTGTGTGCTGTTTGGGAGAAGTGAATCTTTTGGGCACAACCTGTCCCCAAACTGCAGCAACGGTCAACCCTTCGGTGCAGCCCCAGGCAACCCCAGCTGCAGACGGCCAAAGGCCTTGCAGAAACGGGGCTTGAAATTACGTACATCATAAGAAAACTTGAAATTCAAATCAAATCAGGGTTTATAAAGCACAACTACTCCCCCATAAGGGTCTGAAGGCGGTAATTTCACTGAAAAGACACAGTTAAAAACTAGGTTATGGATTTGTCTCAAACATACTAAGCCACAAATTCACCAGTTATTGGTAGTAATTCACAAAATACATTCCATAACGTAAGCCGTCAGCCATGCTAAAAATACCAGTTTATCAACTGTATAATATATATATATATATATATCTATCGATCTATCTCAAGAGAACCTTATGGTGGGTGGTGCAAGTTACTGCTTGTGTTGTGTACTTTCCTAACCGTAATTTGGAAATTGCTGTGCTTTTGAGCGCTAGAGCCAGAACCATCTTTTAAGTACGTTTTCGTCAGCAAATATATAGGGCACTGCACCATCCTGAATTAAGTTCACCCTTCAAGGTACAGGGGCAACCCGTGCCTAAACTCCAGACAGCCAGTTATGGAAGGAAGACTGCCTCTTTGAAGCTGCCGGGCTACCTTTCACTTTAGGCCAAGACTTGGCCTTAAGTTGGGATCTCCTTGCAGGTGGGTGCAGGATATGGGGGGTTTCCGCTATTCCCTCCTGCCATGGGGCACCATTGAGTGAGGATGCATAAACTCAGCTCAAACTGTGCTCCACTTGGATGTGGCCACAATGAGTGCATCTACTGACAGCCTCTGCACCCCCATCTGTAATACGGTGCAGGCTCAAAGCATCCACCGATGCAAATATGGACATGCAGGGCCTTGGGAGCATTTACACCGCTTCCATAACTCCTTAGATCCCCCAAGGGGACAAAAGGAGACACACACTGCTTTTCTGCACCATGGCACTTTGTATAACACGGCCATAGTTTATTAGTTTCCCAACCAATCTGAGGAAAAGTCTAAAAATTAAAATTAGGCGCTAGTACATTTTTTTTCTCTAATTGAGCCAGATTCGTCAAATTGGGCCAATATTATCAGCATTCCAAGAAGTGCTCTTTTATTGGACATTGCAGGTCAACCAAACCTGCTGATTCGCTCTCGTCAGCAACAGTGACTCTACAGCAGTAGTTATAGGTTTATTTCTTGATTAATAAAAACCATTACAGCATAATAGATAGAATTGGTTATGGTCAATGTTTGGCCTCTCTCGCTGCGCCTACAGTTTGCCAGACTTACCATGAACACAGAGCTATCTACATATCTTGAGTCCAACCATATTTTGCACAAAGTCTGCTTGGGATGCCATAAGGGCCTCTCTACTGGGACAGAGTTGGCTAAAGTGACTTAGGACATTAGCGACACCACCGAGAGGGGCGCAGGAGCTCTGATTCTATTCGCTTCTGACGCCCTCTCCTACTCCTCCTATTAGAGAGACTGGAACCACCTGGCCTGGATACACACAAATGACTATGAGGCTTGAAGAAAACCCCTGCCAGATGTCCAGTAATGTTAGGAATTGTCTTCTGGGGGTGCTGAATTGATGCCTGCAAAGTCTTTGGTGCTGAACATGGGAAAGACTGAGATGGTGGCCTTTGGGTCAGGAGGCTCCTGCTCACAAGAATGGTTCCCGGAGTAGTTTTGAGCCTTCACAGCTCGTTCCCATCAGACCGGGAATTTGGGAATCTGGCTGGACTCGGATGTATCTTTCCAGTAGTACATTAAAATCAGAGCACAACAGGCTTTAGGCTTCTGAAAATCATCAGGAAGATTCTCCCTTTTATACTGACCCAATCTACGAAGGTCCTGGTTCAGGCCCTGATCCTGTCTAGGATGGATTATTGCAACTCAACATATCTGGGGTGCCAAAATATCTTCCTCACTGAGTGCAGCTGCTGGAAAACCATGCAGATAGGCCGGTCTTAGACCTAAAGAAATCTATACCCATTTCTAAGCAATTGGAAAAACTGCACTGGCTCCCCAATTCGAAGAGCTGTCAATTTAAAGAGGTTGGCCTATGTGATCAATCACTTGTACATGGCCTCATTGCTTGGTGACAAGCAGGGAGGGAGCGGAGATCCTGCCATGTCTACTGGGTCACAATTCTTAAGTTCAAGAAAGCTAGAATAGGGGGTCGTCTATGGCAGGGGTAATAGTAAAAACCCGTAATGCCCTTCTACTAGCCTGGCGTAGCCAGCAAAATGTCAGCTTTCTCAGAAATCAACTTAAGACCTCCAGTTTGTGTGCCTGCAGAGGTAGGTTTGGGCTGCCTCGCTTACTCATATGGATGTCATGCTAGTGCCAGGAAACTTTGCTCCCAAAGAAGCTGTTTAGTGCTATTCAGATAATCTTTATTCAATTTTCACAAATCAGTAGAAGTTAAAGACTATAAAATGAATTTAAAAAGCAGGATTCCTAGACAGTGCAACTGTATAAAGAGGCTAGATAAATAAATCTTAATAAAACAATTGATAATAATTGAAAGTTTAAAGAAATCATTGTAATATGAAGGATCGTGGACTAGGAAAATAAAACTCAAAAACAGGAAAAAAAAAGTCCTCAACACGAGATCTGTGCAGCGCCATCTATACACAATTGACTCACAAGCGCATTTCATAATAGGGAGGAGCCTTATCTGATACTTTATATTTGTCTTCAAGCTGTCGATAAGATATTGATAGTTTTTCCTTCTTGGTTTGGACGTGGGTCAGAAATTTAACACGGTTATTTATAAACAAGCCTCTGTGCTATTGAAGAACGGATCCGGTTCATTACCGGTTCTAAGGCCCAGTCTTTGGAGCACTGGATTTAGAAGCACTCTGGGCTCAGCAGTCACTGCTGCGAGAAGCCGATCATTTGGGGTGAGCTTTATTTGTGGTGGTCACCAGACCTGGATTGCCTCTCTCCTGCCTCCATACCGGTTTACTTCTGCAGCTAACTGACTTGTTTGATCTCTAGTGACTATGTAGTTAGGGTTACGCTGTTGATGTTTTACGTCTCATGACTGTCCATTTGTCAAATCAGCAAAAAAAACTTTCCAAAAACATGTACACGCCTCTGTGATTGATCCTGTAGAGTTTTGTGCAGATGCCATGCAGTGGCCTCCAGGATCCAGACAAGTGGTCCATGGACCGGCCTGGAAACCCTCGGAGCCGGGAGGGGTCGGTAAGTGGGGCCTATGGCTTTCTGATCACTGCCTCAAGGTGTGCGCAGCAGGTACTGTGGGTATCAAACAGGTAATCTTGGCAGCTGTGAAAACATTTCAACAGAAATTAGATTATTAATTTGCTAAAAAAAAAATGTGCAGAGGACAGCTAAAATAGTGAACAAGTTTATCTAATAATTAACATACATTAACAAAAAAAAAAAAAAAATTTCCCTGAAAAATCTTCATTTGAAGTGATGTCATAGCTTGATCCATAAACTATAAGAAATAAAACAAAAATAAAATATTTCCTAGTTATGGTTCGCTTGGTGCGCGTAACACCACTCGATGCACTGCTCGCGCACTCAACCATGACTTGACTCACGACATTAGGAATGAAGGGCCTGATTTAGAGTTTGGCGGATGGGGTTGCTCCGTCACTTACGTGATGGCTACCTCGCCCTCTCTATTGCGATCCCATTATATCCCATGGAAGTCGTAATACGGCGGATGGAATATCCATCACGTTTGTGACGGCGTAACCCCTCCATCAAAATTTAAATCAGGCCCTAAATTGATGGCGGCAGGACACAGGGCAACAACCACATACAAGCATCCTCCAGCCTTGCCCTGTATTTGGCACCGCTGCCCTCATGCCCACTAGAACCACCTGGACACTTGGTCTGCTCAGTGCGTACTGTCCCGCTACCCGGCCCACTGGGTCCACTCCCTGTGACCGTCCCTTCAGCCGTGCCTTGAGTCTGCTGCAAAAACACTTTGTGATCACACACCCATGCACTGGTGGCCCTCAACATGTTAAACAGGCGCAGCACCAAGGACAGAGTCAGGCCGACGCGCACGTGCGAACGCTTTAGAAGGTCATCGGTTTGTAGCACCAGAAGGAGCATTTTCAAATGCAATGGAAACTAATGAATCAGCTCAAATTCCAGCATTTTTTAAAGTTAGCCCATAACTTTATTTTGCATCTTTGCAGGGCCGATTCCTGGACTACGGAGACAGTCGAGTATGGAGAGGCCCGGTTGGCAGATCCTGAAAAGGTGGGTGCCCCTGCAACCAGAAGGAGAAGAGGCTCGAGCAGCAAGACGTCTCAACAGGATGATTGGAAAGAGGGTGCACGTGGAAGCTCCAAAGAGAAGGAAGAGAAGGAAGTGTAAGCGTGTCCAGTTGGCTCACACTCAGAAACCTACGACCCACCAAGCCCAAAAGGAGAGAAGATCAAGAGTGGCCAGGCCTGAAAGGCACGCTCGAGAATACTTTGGCTGCTGAAAGAGCGCATCTAGACACATAAGCAAGCCATGGACTTGAAACGAGGACAACCTGGCAACAGCCCAGTGGGAGAACCAAAACTACGTTGCAAACACACATGAACCGAGACTCTGGTCCACACTTCCCAATGCAACCATCCAGCCACCAATGGCTCAGGACCCTGCGGCATCCTGGCTTAAAGATGCAGATGCCTGCACAAAGAGAGGATGTAAGCACCTGGCCACCATCACTACAAGCATCAGTCATTGCTTCAACCAAGAAGCAAGTTACGAATTAAGAGCCTAGCTCTGCCAGCATAAAGCGGCAGGTGGCCAAATCTTTGACCCTTACGACAAACCTCAGATATTCAATCGCACCAACAGCATCAGCAGCATCTCCAATAATTCACACAATCCTTCATAAACCTCCCTAGCAAGCCAGCCGCTCCCTACAGAAATCTGGGAGTCGCAACCCCCAATGGGTATCTCAAGCCTCCTGGCACGTGCAGCAGAGGGGTAGCAAGGGGAACATAACTCCAGTAAAATGCAAAGAAGGAAACCCTAGACCTGGTCAAAGTCTGCAACTGAGGGGTAAGCTCTTCCTCCACCAACAACCACCTGGAGTACCCGGAGCATGGAGGAGCCCCAACAACTCAACAAGGGTCACACGCTCCCTAGTCAAGTGAGCTTAACCCCCAAGACATCCACTGGCACAATGGTAACAGGCCTAATTACACAGTACTTTCAGGCCTCTGCTCATGGCATCTGGAGCTTCTCCGGGCCCCCGCAGTGAGTGGTCAACAAATCTCTTCAGGGAAATACAGATCCCGTTCCTGCCCAAAGCTGTGCAGGGGACCAAGAGACCATCAACTACCATCATCGGCAAACCACCGATGCACAACCAGTCTTTTCATCTAGAACTTCCAGGCTCAGAACAAGTAACATCTAATAAGGCTCTCAAAATTGATGCCCCAGTGAATTTCGTCTGACTCAACACTGCACAAATTCACCCGCCGCAGCCTGGCCACAATGCAGGCTACCTCCCCTGTCCTAATTAGCCCAAAAATTACCCCGAACTGTGCAACGAAACACAATTACGACCTGGGCGACCACTCAGCATCTATCACAACCTAGAGTCAAAAATAGAAAAAACACTGGAGCTCACATCAAAGTTGCTCAGAGCACCGGACGTAAGAAGGGAAAGTCATCCAAGATGCCAATGAAACGGCGGATTTGCAAATGACTTCCATTTGTGCCACACAAAGCACTATGGCAAGGGCACTGCTATGGCAATCCTCCAAAGTGTAATTACAGATAGACCTCTTACAGTCGATTTCAAATCGCCTTGGAAGTCTGAGCACCAAGATGGATCTGATTGATGCCAAAACCCAAGGCTGCCCAGTAGACGGGCTGTGCTCACGTGCATCCATCATCGACAAATTGGTTACACTTCCAGAGATCTTAAAGAAACTCATCGCCACAGTCAAATGTCAAATGTAAAGCCAACCCAACTGCTCATGAAAGCATGGCAGTTGAAGAAACAAATACAATGAATAGCCCCCAACCACACCCCTGTAATCAAACGCTAAAGCGCTTGCAAAATCAAGAGCTGTCCAACACTGAAGCAGTCACTGCAGTCTGCCTGCCATAGAGGACACAGAGGAGGCACCACCCTGCTCAACACAGTAAGTAGTGCCACTCTCCAGGAGAGCGAAGAAAAAGCTAAGGAAACAGCTTGAAAGGACCATAAAAACCAGCAGAGCTGCATCACTGCTTACCACCAATAAACAAGCATTTGCAATGCAATGGGTCTCGCATTTGCTCGAGTTAGAGTTATTAGCGTTGTAACTTCCTAACTGGACTTTTCTTGCCACATAAATTGAAAATGAAAACAAAAACAGTTGATGTAAGCGAGCCGATTCAAAGTGCCATGGCCATCATGAGCGTCAGCGCAAAGGAGAGACACAAAAAGAAAAAGAAGTTTGTTCCCAGTCAAATTAATCAGCAATCGTGCAATGATCCATGTAACAGGGGCAGTCTGCAAGGCAGTAACAAAACCACCCCAAGGAGGGACAAACGAAAAGCATTTACCAATGACAACAAAGGATTTTTGAAAGGCAAGCCCAGGAACGAGTGAAAGCGATGGGCATACGGTGGGCGTGGTTAAAAGCCCACAATACTGACAACAGGTCAAAGCGATTGCGGCTCGACCTAAAAACAGCACCCTCCTGCAGAACACGACCCTGTCCAGTTGTTTTCTACAATATATTCACCTTTAGGGCAGACAGTGACAGCATGAAAGTCCCTGCTGTAGCAAGATCTGTCCCTGAGACAACCCCTTTTCCGTTGAGAAATAAGGAAAGGACAGACGCATGCACACAAGCCGCCGTTAACAATGATACTTGCACAGAACCCACAGTGCACTCGGACCGGAGCACTAACAACACGATTGCACCCCCAAATGGTCAGCTCACCAAACTGACGATCACAGGACCCACACAAATGGACTTTTATCTTGGGGAACTTTGGGAGCTGACCGACCCAGGCTTCTACCAGAACACCAGAATAAAATTACATAAAGGCTAGAGTGGCATCTTGGAGACAGTGTTAACCCCTTGATACCACATCAGAGGACAACATGATATTTTAAATTCTTTGCCTGCTTAAATAAGCACCATCTCTAGCGCAGATGCGCTCTGATGACCTCGCTTGGGTCTGGTTCCAAAGACTCCCCGGTGACACTCAAAGCGAGTCAACACTGGTAGGTATTCGCCAACAGTCACACCAGGCCGCCATACTCAAGGAAGTGCCTCTTTTTATGGAATGGGACATAGACATCAAACAAAATCATTCAGAGAACTATCCGCATGAGCTCCTGGCAAAGCCCCAAAGCAAGGGGTCAACTCCTAACGTCGAGGGTCAAATAGCACACACTATACTACTGAACACCAAGTTGAATTAGACAAATGTAACATCCTTAAAATATCATGCATAAAAGCACTCCCTGCCAATGAAGACTAGGAACGGTGGGAGCCACTCATATCAGGTACCCATTCCTAACATGAATCAAATCATGATCCAAAGTAATAACCAACAGGAGCCCACCTCCAGGAGTCAGTTAACAATCATATCATGGAAAGTGGCAGACCTCAAGAAGAACATAGAGGACCATTCAGTTCTAGATCACTCTCTTCTGGAAGTACATAAACAGTCTCAGTAACTTCACCCAGAATAAGGAAAATTATGTGGAGGAATGGGAGTGGATCGCCTATGCTAAGCTTCTCTGTACGGACAATCAGGCAGACCAAATATCGACCAATTGGTATCGTTTGTCCACAACATTCATCATCATTTCCCCTCACAGAAGCTCCAGTTTTAATGGTAATACGGAACCTGGGGAGCGATGGGAAACCAGGACGTGATGGACTCCCTGCAACAGTCTTCAGAGCAGCAGGAGACATCTGGGCTGGGATAGGGACACCGCCCTACTATCACACCTTTACCACCGCCATGATCCCGAATTCGTGGAGAGGGTCTATTCTCTTTCCAATTCATAAAAAGCATTTGCAATACAACGGGTCTCTCATTTGCTCGAGTCACAGCTGTTAGTGTTGTAAATTCCTAACCTGACTTTTCTTGCCACACAAATAGAAGAAAGAGAAAGCCCGAGCGCGCTGTGTAAAAACGCAGCTCTATCGCGCTGTGTGGAAAAGATAAAGTAGTGCAGAAACCAGGCTGAAAACATGGAGCCTCGTAAGTTTTCAGTAGTTGGTCGCTGTGCTCGAGGAGGGCTAAAAACCGGAAAAGGCATGAAGTATGCATGTGTTTCACTAATGAAAGCAAGCGGATTTTAAAAGGCAAGCCCATGAACCAATGAAAGTGACAGGCGTGACATGGGCGTGGTTAGAAGCCCAAAGAGAGATTACAACAGGGACAGAGCGCTTGTGCGCTCAACCCTAAAAAGGGCCATAGCTCACACCACTGGCTTACAGCCCTTTTTGATCTGAAAGCAAAGGCATACGCAGTAATTTTGCTGGATAACCTGGAGGGCCGGGTGAAAGAAAACTGCATTCTTTCATGCTTTCAATCTGGATTTAGGCTGGCAAGCTCCTCGATTGACAATGTCACAGCTCTAGCTCACTTGACGCGCCTAGCAATACGGAGTAAACCAACGCCAACGTTTAGCTATCCCATAGTCTACAGGGTACTCTGTGACAGAATAGACCGGGGTACGCAGAATGAAAAATTAACAGCATGGGGGTTCCGCACTTTCTTCTCAAAGCAAGAACATCTCTAAACCAGGGGGCCTGGGTTCAATAAAACAGGCCCCACCACAGCGACCACCAAAGTCCCAACCAACGACGGCCTCAAACTGGGCTCTGTGCTGGCCCGCGCCTCTTCAATCTTTACACTGCTGATCTGGGAAAAGCATTAAAAGGCGCCTGGTTGACCCAGATGAGTCGGTCCCGCATCCCAATGCTGCAGTGATCATGGACCACACTAAGAAAGGAGAACAGAGGGCTCATGGTGCTCTCCACAGGTACAACACGGCCAACAAACTCCAGGTGAACCAGGAACTCATCATCTTTGGAAAATACCCCCAGAAGAAACAGGCACATTGGATGCTCTGGGACCTAAGAATAACACCAGTCTTAAGTTATCACTACTGAGGCGTCGGACTCACAGAAGGGGCCAACCCAGCGGCACACCTGAGCGGGGGTCGTCCACAGCCTAGAACGCCTCAGCGGCTGCCCGCAAGGTCCAACTGCAGAAGCCATGCTAAAAGTTTTGAAATCGAATCTGATTCCTGCACTAATTTACAACCAATTGGCCTTCCCTGGAGCACTGAAAACACTACTAAACAACGTTCAAATGTCTGCAATCTTCCAGGCACCCTGGCAGCTTCAAAGAGCAAGGCTGAGACTGGAGCTAAGGCTTGGGAGAATGGAATCTGACTGCCAAGGGAACCTAGTAAATTATTATATCAGGTTTCTACAGACCCCGAGTGCACACTTAAGGCACAACTCAAAGTAACCTTCGAGGCAAGGGGCTCACCATGGCAGGTGTATCTAGCACAGGTGATCAATGATTTAAAGAAGCCACAAACCTTCAGTGCCTTGACATACCTTTCCCAGTATGGAAAAGGACAGTGCATTTGCAGGTTAAGATGACCTCCCTGGAGCTGGATACAGGAAGCCTCCGACGTCGCACGATCACGAGGCATTAGGCGCTTCTTACGCAGCTGGAAAAGCGCAGCCCTACTTACATCAAGCCTTGGCACCTCATACATGCAGGAAAATCTTATACCTGTGGCTCCTCACCCTACCGATGATGGACCTCAGCTCTTCTCGGGCAAGGCTGGGCGAGGTGAAGTCATGAAGGTCGTGGCTCCACCTACTGTGCTGCTGCCCCAAACCTGCCATCGATCATCACCCCGTTAGTCCCCCTATTTCTGGTCCAAGGAACAAGAACCTGCAGAACGGCCTCGGACTTGTGCTTTTCTAATAACGCCCCAACGATCCTAGCAAGGCCTGGGAATTTCACCAACGTGATTCGATCAGCACTTCAATCGTAGCCGGTGGGAACCACTGGACCACATTCAAGGCATGCCACCCACAGCCCCCACCGAAGTACTCCACCCTTAGGCCCAAAGTCTCTGTCAGCCCCTGGCCTGACAGAGTCCCGTACAAGCACCTTCATTAATGGCTCCACCTCCCATGCCCCAAAGACGTCATGGAAATACAATCTGGACACTGCTGCCCGCTAGGTCACACCAACAGCACCCCCACCTCCATCTTTTATGCATTTTAACCTTGAGAGTTTTCACACCATGGTTTTTATATCGTACTTTTGTATTTGGGAAATATTGTGCATGTTGCTTCATGTAATGATTGTAAGAAATCCAACATGAATAAATTCTTTCATTCATTCCAAGTTGTTGACAACCCAAGAAAGAAAGCCTTCGACCATCAAGGCAAGTCGTTGCCACCTGTCGCACAGTTTCGCCACACAACTCCACTCTAGTGTGTTTTTCTTGCCAGTCATGGAGCAGTTAGGAGAGTGGAGTCAAACACCATCGGTATACCTACAGGCAAAAAGCACCAATGAACATCTGAAAAATCAATCAGCCAACTACCACGTTACCACCCCACCTGCATCTGAATCTCAGTGACAAGTGCACGACCTGACTATGACTCATCCACGCGGGTGATTGCACGGGTGACTAGGCAGTGGCTCCTTGCAGCAACCTAGACGCGCCCACAACCCAAATGTAGACCACACACAGTGCCATGGCAACCCATCCAAGGGGCCTCCACAAGCGCGAGAGATGGACTTGACTCTGCTCCACCAATAACATCCAGGAGGGAGTAAGGCCACAGAGCGGAAATGTTGACAGGTTGCAGCATACCAAGACTGTCTTCAGTGAATTAGGCAACACCAGCAACAACACCCCTGATGCACCCATTTTGCACTCTTGATCCCCAAAAACAAACCATCTGGAGCACCAGCAGAGCAAACCAACTCCATACTGTGAGCAGGACTCCGACCAGTGTGCAAAGATGTCCTACTGAAGCAGCATCATCAGTGCCTCCAATTCTGTCCTGCTGTCTGACTCAGGAGACCGATGGACTCGGAGAGGTCTAGTTTATTTTGTGTCCATCTGTATGAATTTTGGGAGGAACGTAGTGTGCTGCAGGACACATAATGCAGCAGCTGCTCCCCTGAGGCTGCACTAACACTCACCCCACACCTATCCATCACAGGTGTCACCAGCCAGGTCACCCTGCCAATAAAAGGGGCCAGACGCACGCCCTTGTGGTCATTTACACCCACCGGAACCATGCGTCATGTCGTCTCTTTATACTTTACAGAGGGTAACTGAGAAACACTGTCCCAGGGCCTGAAAGGGAACCGCGTCTCCCCAGCGTATCCCCTCAACTCTGCTACACTGGGGGTGCGGCTCACACCTGCACGATTTGTGACTTTACTTATGGACTGCACAAAGTTAAAACGTGAACAAATGGAGTGTATTTTTGGGGGGAAATGTGACAAGCCTAGTGAGGTATGTCATGCCTGGACACGCAGCCATGCTGTCCCTTGCCCCCAGCCCCTGCCAATTGGAAACGTTAATAGGCTGAGGGAGCGGGAATAAAGGAGCCTATGGGAGCGTCTCTAGCACCAGGAATGATTTTGCTTACTTTCTCTGCGGCTGTTGTAGTTTATTTTGCCCCGAACTGCGCCCTCATGCAAGCACTTTCAACCATTCAAAATTACTACTTTTCAAATGTTCCTAAAAATACTTGGGGGTTTTTATAACTCTCCTCAAAACATTCCAGGACGGGACTTGGGGTACTAAACAGGCCCCATGAAGCATTTGGGGCAAAGTTGCGCTCTCCCTCAATATACTCAGACTGGGGTTAGACATGTACCTTCTAGTGTCTGCCACACAATGCCAGTTTCTCACGTCCATGCGTGGTGTGCTGCGCCAGTCAGGTTTCTTCCTTTGAATCCTGGGACTTGTAGTCTTGTTTATTCCATTATAAGACAGGACCACACGCCCCAGAATTCGAAGGAAAAAACCTGGACCATAGGCATTAAAAGGCAATCTCTCTGGCTTCGCCAATGCTTGCTTGGTATTGCGCTTCCTGCCTCAGTCCTGCCGTTTCTAAGTGCTTTAAGTAACAGAAGGCCAAAGTTAATTGCGCCCAAGTGAGTGCATCCCACCCCAAGGTCACGTGACTCGGGACAATTAACTACCCCACGCCCACATGTACCTCACCCTTGTGCTCTTCGGCAGAGACCCTCTGCCACCTGGGTGAACCCAGCTCCCTATGGCATGCATGGGGGCGGCCACTGTGCCAGGTTGGTATTTCAGACACATGCCCTTTTACTGAAGATGTGCCACCCCCGGGGCACTGACTGCTTCATGCCAAGACTGCCCCACTGTGATAAAAGGGTGTCTAATGCCCTCTGTGCCATGGAGATGCGGAATAACCGGTCCTTTAATGCGAGGCAGCACACGGGGTTAATGCACCTGCTGCAGGCGTTTGCGTGGTGCCGACTATGGCTTTCATCCTTCCAAGCAACACGAGGCGAGTTCCTTAAAGTTAGACAACACAAACAAAAGAATGGCAGTCTGAAGGGAGGGGGGAGGCCGTGCACGACAGGCTAAAGTTAACGCATTCAACAGTCACCGAAATCAGGTTTTACAAGTTTAGTTTCGATCTCCAGCACTGCCCCTTCTCTCCGTTTCTGCTCAGCCTTTCATCTCTTCCATGTCGGTCACAAGAGTGCCCCCGAGGCCGGAGACAGAAGTCCCTGGCAGGAGTGGAGGGTACTATAATCAAGCGAGTATTACCAGGGCACCTGCTGCGAGCCCGGGCACTGCAGTGTCGGCTGCCATGTGTGCTCTTGTGCACACTTCCTGCCTCGCCCCTGGCTCCCTGGTCACCAGTACTCATCATGCCAGGACCCGGGGGGTAGGGGCTGTGAAACACCGACGAGGGGGCTCACCTGTGCCGGGCCTGCTGCAGAGTGCACCCCACGTCCGCTCCTTTCTCCCCAGTGATCCGGAGATGAAATCAGGTGCCTGCGGTGGAGGTTTGACTGTCCACGCCCAGAGAAACCACACGCACCTCTGTCGTCAAAGAGACGGAGCAGGAAGTTCACGGGGCCAGGAAGCGAGAGTGTGCGTGGTAAGACCAGGCGCCCTGTGCAGCTGCCCACCCGCGCCAGCCGGGCCCGGCCTTTAACTCACAGGCGAACTGCATTCTGGGGCTTGTAGTTTCGCCCCTATCTCGCAAGGTGAGAATTAAATCTAAAAGTTCAATTGCTAAGAAGTCAGAAGTGGAAGAGTCAGCGAGGACACGGGGTAATTTATTACTTCTTCGTACACTTTCACTGTAGTACGCAGAATTGTTATAATATAAAGTGCTTAACGATCGCCGGGGGTTAGTGCTTTATGAAAACAGAACAATAGTTTTGTTCAGACCGCCAGGGAAACTCAGTGGGATGAGCTGTGGCAGCTAGAACATGTGCACAACAGGAAACTGGCTATAGCTTTGCAGGGCTCATCAGCCATTCATCCAGGGCTTTAAATGGAAGGGGTCTGCAGGTCTCACCCCCCTCGGTTCTTCCCTTTACACGACTTTCCTCTGCAGTATCGCTATGTTAGAAGCTGGCGGTCTTCTCACCACATCTTTCTCAAATCCCTCATCTATATTCCACAGCTCCTCACGCTCCTCTTCTCAGTTAGTCCTCCAGGCGCTACCTTTCTTCGCATTCCCTTCTCCCTCCCGTAGACAGACCCAGGCACCTGCGAGCGATGCATTCCTTTTAACTTTCACCTTGCCGGTATTTCAACCCGGCATCCGCTGTACCCCCTTCGCCCACTTTCAGACTTACAACTGGGACACGTGGCCATTGCTCCGTGCGCTCTGCGGAGAGGCCAAGGATTGTATGAGCCCGTTTGTGACGCCCTGACATGCACTGTGAGAAACTCGCACCTCCTTCAGCCTCCGCTCTAGAGCCTTCAATCGTACCCAGGTATAAAGAGCCACCCACAACCTGAGCTCACCCCACACCTAGGTACCAGGGCCACAGTGCACTCTAGAGACGAATAATGTGTGAAATAGCTGCTACCAAGGTAAACGGCGTTTAGTTCTCCTGCCCTCTCCTACTTCGCCTGTGTGCTGCACGCACAGCACATAACATGAGGAACCAATTTAAAGTGCCGGTAAGCAGTGCATTTTGTACTGGGATGGTGCACAACCTGCACTAGACTCACGCAGCTCCTGTGCGCTATAGTGCAACGGTGTGCGCAAGGCGTTCTGCAGCCTGATTGTGCCCTGGCACTGGGGTCAGGGGAGGGCAGTGCCATAGGAATGGCACTGTCCTGCTCTCACTTTGTTCACTAACCGCGGGTTACACATCTCCCTTGTGTGCAGTGTAGTCCCACATGAGTATTTCCTCACTTGACTTGAAGTGAATGATACCCACAAATGCATGTATTTCAAAATCACTTTCGTCGTTCAACAATCAATGAACAACAATTGTTTTACTCGGTTTTATTTTGCATCATAGCAACAGTTTTTTATGCATCTTGTCAAGGTAGGAAATCCCCTTATGGCAATTGTGCCCCTGATCTATTATACTCAGAATAAGAGATAGGGGTCCTCATTGCTCTGATGAAGGCCCATGACCGTCCCCGGCACCAGAGAATGCCGAAACATGTTCACTCGACATGGATTCATGGGTCATTAAACACGAACAAGCATCCGCCCCCACCAGGTTGTTTGTTTTAAACACACCTGGGGTACCCAGTAATAAAGAGGATATCTTTTGGGTTCACCTCAGGGTATTTTTAACATTCCATATTTTACCTGTATTCCTAATTTCAAGATCTCCCTCTTCTTGGAGTTGAGTCGACCCCGGTAGCGCCATTTTACGAGAGTGCAACGAGGTTGCCAAGGATGAAGCGGGACACAAAATGTGGGTGAGGCTTCCTCTTGCAACATAACTGGCATGTAGACACCTATCAGCCTACGTAGGACATCCAAAAAAGGGCCACAAAGCTATATACAAAATAGGGTTCAGCTAAAATAAGGCATCCCTCCCCTTTTTAAGGACCATCAAATCTTCTTGTGATATATATGATTTTAAACTCTAAATGTGTGCTTGATATGCTTCAATATTTGTATATTTTGCTTTCTGGCTCTAAATTAAATTAGAGTACTAGATATCATGGGCCAGATGTACGAACCGTTTTGAATGGCGCAAACTGCGATTTTCGCAGTTTGTGCCATGCAAAACGGCCATCGCGATGCACATTCCCATTTTGCAAGTCGGTACTGAATCGCAAAATGGGAATGCGACTCGCAAATATGAATGGGTGTTTCCTTCCTATTTGTGGCTCGCACCATGATGCAGAATTGCTTTGTGACTGCGAAAGCGGTCGCAAAGCAATTCGCAGTTAGCACCCACTTGAAGTGGGTGCTAACTCATTCGCAAAAGCGAAGGGGTCCCCACAACAGATTCTTAAAGTAATGGGGTCTATTACTAATGTTAGGGAGTAATATGCTAACAACAGATTCTTAAGGTACGAGGGTCTCTTATTGATGTATGGAGTATTATGATAACAACAGATTATTAAAGTGTCCAGGGTCTATTACTGAAGTTTGGGAGTATTTATGATAACAACAGATTCTTAGAGTACAGGGGTCTATTACCAATGTTAGTAAGTATAATGATAACAGATTATTAATGTACAGGGGTCTATTGCTAATGTTGGGGAGTTTATGATAACAGATTCTTAAAGTACAGGGGTCTATTACTAATGTTAGGGAGCATCATGATAACAGATTCTTAAAGTACAGGGGTCTATTACTAATGTTACAGAGTATTATGATAACAGATTATTAATGTAGAGGGGACTATTGCTAATGTTAGGGAGTTTATGATAACAGTAGATTCTTAAAGTACAGGGGTCTATTGCTAATGTTTGGGAGCACTATGATAACAACTGATTATTAAAGTACAGGGGTCTATTGCTAATGTTTGGGAGCACTATGATAACAACTGATTATTAAAGTACAGGGGTCTATTGCTGATGTTAGGGAGCATTATGATAACAACACATTCTTAAGGTATCTGGGTCTATTGCTGATGTTAGGGTGTATTGTGATGACAATAAATTCTTAAAGTACAGGGATCTATTACTAATGTTACAGAGTATTATGATAACAGATTATTAATGTAGAGGGATCTATTGCTAATGTTAGAGAGTTTATGATAACAATAGATTCTTAAAGTACAGGGGTCTATTACTAATGTTAGGGAGTATTATGATAGCAGATTATTTAAGTACAGTGGTCTATTACTAATGTTTGGAACTATTATAATAACAAAAGTTTCCTAAAGTACTGGGGTCTATTACTGATGTTTGGGAGTATTATGATAAGAACAGATTCTTAAAGTACAGGGGTCCATTACCAATGTTACAGAGTATTATGATAACAGATTATTAATGTAGAGGGATCTATTGCTAATGTTAGGGATTTTATGATAACAATAGAATCTTAAAGTACAGGGGTCTATTACTGATGAAGGGAGTATTATAATAACAACAGATTCTTAAAGTACCAACGGCTATTACTAATGTAGGGATTATTATAATAACAACAGATTCTTAAAGTACCGGGGTCTATTACTGATGTTTGGGAGTATTATGACAACAACAGAATCTTAAAATACAGGTGTCTATTACTACTGTTACAGACTATTATGATAACAACAGATTCTTACAGTACAGGGGTCTACTGCTACTGTTAGGGAGTACCAATGGTAAAGCACTCCAGTATTCGCTCACCAGTCTAACAATACAAAGGGCACACCATTGCCCAAAGGGGATTGTTACTACAACATATTACTCCAAATGCCGCATTGTAGCCCATAATACAGTTGTAACTGAAAAGGAATCTCACAAACAGCAGTTCCCAAGGAGGAAGGCAAGCATCACTTGTCAAGGGGCTACCACTAACACCAAGCGGTTTCTTGCTCAAATGCGCAAGTAGCCGCTTGACTACATAGGAGAACAGAGAACCAGCGATTGCCCAAAGGAGTTAATTTTCAATGCCGCAGAGCAGTTTAAAATGTGAGTGCTACTGTGGCTTCGAACTAGTGCAGTGTGACCCTTGTTAAGTTGCAACTACAAGAAATGTAGACAAATAACTGTTTCTATGTGAGAATGCACACATTATTTCAGACAAAACCACCATCTACAGATGGCAGGGGCCTTAGATTGACAGACTTGGATACATTTTTCTCACCAATTCAAAATATTTTGCTCAGATCTGCTTGTCAAGTGATCCTGCAATAGTTAGTTCAATTTAGCTGGATGGTTCAGCGTCTGGCATCTTAATCGGTGGGAGCGACGGCCAACAAATTTAAAAAAACAAAAACCTTTGACTCCATCCAGCCACAACATATTTGGCTACTGGTAGTGAGATGTTAATACCTTGAACTTTTATGAAGGATCCCACAGATGCAACCTCTTGTATTAGATGCCTAAACAATGCATTTTCAAAAAAGCATTTTAAGCTTGTAAATTTCTGGGAGGGAAAAACTGAGTTGCTCAATACTACACTAGGCATATACAAATAAATGGCCTTCACAAGATTGGTAATCCACTTGGCAAAGTCCCTTTAAGGTTTAACTCTGAATATGATTGTTTTTGCTGTAGCAAATCAGTCTCTTATATCAATTCCATCATGCTATTTGATCAAACTTCTAAACATTGAATGCAAAATTCAATGATGGATCCATTTCAGTTTCCCAGTCAATCCAACACTGCAATGTGCAGTATAATGTGAACACAATGGGCCAATTCACAATGAGCCACTGCACTCGTGCGAAATTTTCGTACTGCTGCGAATCAGGCCATTAGCGTGTAATTTTTACAAGAGGAAGACACTTTAATGGTGTATTGTTAATCAAGTTGTTACAAGTTGATCAACAATACATTTTTAGATAATTTCAGTTATAAAATGTTGAGATAATGTTTAAGAAAATTGTGATTTCATTGTCTTGCACAGTACTTGAACTCCATATTGTGATGGTAAACCACACTCTTACTTGATAACTGGAGCGATCTTAAGAGGTGTCTGTTAGAAGTTAGATTCAATATTGAAGCCTGTATTACCTCACGAGTGAGACATTAGAATGTCATTTCATTCTACTACATTGTTAGATTACAAATGTTTTTATAACTTTACTTTGTAATTAAATTTGGTTAACGATCTTGTGGATGAATATTCAAATTATGATTTGCTATGTGCTCCACACCGACTCTTAGAAGCTTTTGGTGCGGAGTTTCATCCGTGATTGCTTATCAGGATGGTTAGGGGGTTCCAACCTGCTGGGTGTGAGTTTCCACTTATGATACTGTACCCCTTTTACCCCTATGAAACCCATGTGAGGACTATCCTCGTTTTCCATGGTTTGGACTCGTATTGGGGTGGAGTTTTGCAGTCGCTTTACAGGAGACTGACTCCTTGTCACTTCTAGTTGAACCCTTCCTGTTCAGCACTCGCCTTTCCTTTTGTTTTCCCCACTTGATGAAGACATTCTTATAATAGACTGAATTCTACATTCCCTGTGAAAGAACAGGTCTGTAATTTCTTTATAACAGGCCACTTGTGACACACCCAATCATCCATTATAATGAAATAATTACATCACTCGACTGCAATAACATATTGCAGTTGAGTTCTGATGTCACAATGCCTGCTCCAAGAGCTGGCAGCCGGGAAAAAGGCTGGTTCGGTCAATGACAATAATTAAAGCAGCTGTGTAAAGAATGAAAATGAAATGTTCTTTTCTTTTTTCCGCTTTGTTTTTCTAGCTGCACATTAACAAGCAGAAAGAGATTTTATGGCAATGTTTTTATTTTTTGCACTCCTTTTTTTTGCATGTTTCTACACATTCTGAGCAACCGATTTAAAAAAAAAGTCAGATTAAACTGATGCTAATATCTTTATGCCACAAATATCTAACAGCTTTTTAGTTGTGTTTAATTTTGCACTAGAGATTCTATTTTTATTCTTCAGCTTTGTAAACATCCATTTCGAAGAGCTACACACAAAGGATTTAAGTGGTTTTCCAGAAAGATGATGGTATAATCATGTATTGTAAAGAAGACAGTACCCTCTGCCATACATGATACAGATATTGCAAATGATCTCGAGTCCCATAAATTTGTAAAGGAACTTGAAATCCAGCCTTGTTCCTCTATATGTTCATGGAACTCCATGTGGCTTGCAGTGGGTGATTTATCCTGTGTAACAGTGCCTGAGGGAAGGAGTTGGACCAGTGCCCTCCCCCTTGGGATACCAGGGCTTAGGTCTCAGGTTATAGATTAGGGATTCTCCTGGATGCTTCCATTCTGGGCCTCCGTGACTCCTCTTCCATTCCATCTAGTCAGGGTCCTATGAGTAAACCGACCTTTCTTTGTTGCTTCTAATAAGGCTGCCATGCTACTTGGCCTTTGTTATACCCAGTGCTTGAAATGGAAAATTTAAGTGCAGGTACTCTGTGCCAGAGTACCTGCTTGTTTCTGAGAAGTGCTGGTACTCTCCAATTAAAAGTATTACGTTTTTCTTGAGATGTGCCGGTACTCTCCCTCTTAAAATAAAAAAGTGCCGGTACTCAGTACCAGACAGTACCGACCCATTTAAAGCACTGGTTATACCAGCTCTCGGGGGCTGATTCAACTGCGCAATCCTTTTCACCAAGTATTGCTCGTTGTTCCCAAACCTCACACACCAGATACTTCTGTGAGCTCAATGACACCATTTGACACCTTTTTGGCTTTAATTTGTGGTAAGTGGTACCGAGGGGAAACAGTCCATGCTTCCCCTTGTTACAGCCTTTGATCTACACACACTGGCCTAACAAAGAGAGCCTTACAAGAAACGCTTGTGGCCTCTCAGAAGAGTCTGAGATTGTGGTGTGTTCTGTCCTAGCCCCAGAAGCCTTTCAATGGGGAAACAATATTAGATTCTGACCTGGTGCGGAATTTGCCAGTGGCCCACTGAATGCCAGGGTAGTCCCTGCAATGCCAAGTTATTGAGACTGCCCATCCCAAGAGGCCTTTCAGAAGAGAGCCTGCACGTGACTGACTCCGCCCCGCTCCTTCAGCCTATCAGAGGAGAGTCCAGCAAGCGCCAGCCTCTGGAGGTGCAGACAAGAGCCTGGTGTGCAACTGACTCTGCCCCAGCCCGAATTCAAGTCAGAGCCGTGCGTGTGTGTTACTGAGAGTGTGCAGCCACATCAGCGCTTCACAGCGGAGTATATCCAGGGACCAGCTCTGGACTTTCAGAGAAGACCTGGCACATGCCTGGCTCGGTCCCAGCCCTACCTGCATTTCCCTGAACTGCACTTGGATAACCCGACCCCAAAGGTCTTTCAGAGACGAAGGTGATGATTTACGGCCTCCACCTATGCCCTGTTGTCTGGCAGAGGACAGCCAGTCACGTGACCGAGTTGGCATCAGTTCTAGCAGCATTTCAAGGAAATAAATAACGTTTTCTGGCTTTTCCCCAACCCAGCATCCTGTCCGGGAAGAGACTGGCATGCGAATGGCTTTGCCCAGCCCTGACAGACTTTCCGAGGCTCAGGGGACAACCGAACATGTGGGTGATTTGTACCCACCACTGGTAGTTCCTGGGGAGGCGTGATACATGACTGACTTGGATCCAGGCACAGAGACCTTCCCCAGGGGGGCTGGACACGGGGCTCGCTATGTCTCAGCCCTGATGGCACCTGTACGAGTGCCTGAGGTATGACTGACTGTCCCCAGCCGAAGAGCCTTTCAGAAGACAGACTAACAAGTGAGTGACCTTTCTCCAACTGTACTGGGCTTCTGAGGGGGGGTCTGACACGTCACTGACGTGGATCCAGACATTTCATAGGGCAGCTTGAAAGGTGACCTGCTTTGCCGCACCCCTGTTGGCTACCAGAGGAGGGCCTGGCTTCTGACTGGTTCTGTCTTAGCCACAGCTGCCTTGCAGATGAGGTCCGAGCCTCGCCCAATAACCTGTCAGAGGCTGCTCTGACATCTGAGTCTGCCCAGCCCTACCGTCTGCACTAAGAGGGTCTGACGTGTGACTGACTCCAGTCCGCCCGGCCTTTCAGAGGAGGCCAGACATCTGACTGACTGTACCCCAGCCACACCGGACTTTCAGAGGAGAATCTGAGGTCCGACTGACTGCCCAGCCCTACCGTCTATGCTACTAACCCCCTCATCATAACCTGCTGAGGGAAGCCTGACACAGAACTGACTCCATCACAGCCCTGCTGGCCTTTTACTGACACCGCCTTGTCAGGTGACCTGTAGATTCCCCTCTGGATGAGCCAGCCTCTGCCATCCATCACAGGGTCTATCAGATGGACCATTGCCCGGCAGCCCTGCTATTCACAAAACCAGCCTGCCCTCGGAAGACGCCATCTTCATCCCATCAGACAGGCGTGGGCGGCACAAGGACGCCACCTTCACACGACTTTGGGTGGGCGTCCCTCGGATGAATGAATCCGGGCGGCACGAGCTGTTTCTCAATCACAGGTCTGAGTCATGAGCAGGTGACATCACCTTCAGGTCTGCTCATCACCTGCAGCTGCATACATAGCCGCCAGGTGGCGCCCTTCGGCCCTTTATGAAGCAAGGACTACAGCAGCTGCGAAATGATGGGTCAGTGCTGCTGCAACATGATATATATATATATATTTATATACTGCTTTTTATATAGCGCTTACATTATCCAAGTGGAAGTGACAGCGCTTTACAACGAAGCGATGAATGAGGGTAATCTAATCTTGCTTTCCAACAGTTTACAGGATCGTTATATATACTTCTATTTACATTAGAGAGGCAACTAAAATGAAGAGTATACAAAGAGAAGGTCAGTCAAAGCAAAGTAGCAGCTTCTCTGTCCTTTATTCCTGTTCCTTTTCAATATATGCAAAACCACAGCCGACACGTTTCGCCCCATCAAGGACTTCCTCAGGGCATGTCCCAATGTAAACAGCGACAAAACCCAAATAAATCTATGAATTCCCTTGACCAGCAAGTATCAAAGGTAGATTTATTCGAGGTAACACGTCTCAGATCTCTAGGAGCAAGATTAGCAAAGTTCAGCAGATTAATATAATATACGTCAAGTTCGGAAGTCCAGCAGTCCAAGCCGTATTCAGCAAGAGTGACCACACCCACTGTCCGAAAGTCTATGGGTAGGCCGTTCTTCCAATACTCATTCAGTATCGTGAACATGGCTTTCTAACAGTGATAACGCACTGCTAGAGAGTCACAACTGTGGTTAACAAAACTCATAAAGCACCGCTGTGACGTACTACAGTACCACTGCGTCACTCACTGCTGCTGACCGCCATTATGGCAGCAGATCTAGTGGCGAGCTTCATGCTAAACCACCGCTGCTTGAAAAGAACGAAGCATAAACTTCCAGACATTTACTCCTCCAGGAGTCGTGACTGCTGGCAGAAACGGAGAAAGCCGACAAGCACTTCACAGAGCATCACAGAGCCTCACTCTCCAGGCGGTTCCAGCAGGGGATAAACAGAGTCGTGTTTCCTGCTACCCCGGCTGCATGTTAAAGAGAGTAACTGGGAGACTTCACGGATCCGGGCACAGACAAGACTCAGACAAGCATCTGAAAGTAGGCCACACTTCCTCAGGGTACACGCATTGCCTCAGAGAAAGAGAAATACATCAATTAGCAAACCGCATCTTATACTCATAAGAGGCACAAGTCGATAGAGCAACAGTTTGTAAATATGGGGGCCTGCAACATATAATTACAGTATTGTAAACTATTTATCAATCAAGATTTAAAAACACGGCAAATCGCCCGTGGGAGTCTCAAGGCGCTGGAGTTGCTAGCTGCTTCGTGGTCGACTAAAAATAAGACTGAATTTTCCGGCATTATTTGTACTTCTAGTGGTTATGAGAAAACCCTGCGAAAGGGTAACAGACCTATATGTAACATAATATTATAGATGGGTAGCCATCAATTCAGGGGATGCTTTTCACCCTGGGGTTCTGCGTGACATGGACAACCCGAGCTTTCCTCTCCTTGTTTATAATGTCACTCAGAAACATCCCCGAATTGAAGGCCACTGATCTATAATTAAATATATATATATATATAATAATGTACAACTTTTAAGTTAATTGCCAAGGCACAGAAATTGGTTAAATAGGCCTATGTGTTACAGCAAACACAGGCAGCTTTAGATTTCCAGACTACCGTACGTTCAGGACACATTGCCTGCCAGGGGCGCGGCTGGTAACATTAAAAAGTGGTGGGGTGCGGCGAAATGCTGAAAAACTCACTGAGATGCTGCTGGCCCTCCGGCCAGTGTCTCTTCTCTCTTGGGATCATGGGGATGACGAAGAGGAAAGGGAAGGAAGGTGCTTGACTTCCTGCCAAGTGCCAATGAAAATCCAACCAATCCTGGAGCTGCTCTCATGCTAGGATTGGTTCGAGCAGAGTCACCCAGCGCTCATTTTGAGGGTAGGGGTCTGTGTCTGCAATCTCATGGCTGCTTTCAAAGTGCTGGGATTGCTGGGTCTGAAGTGCGCATGTTGGGCTGGCCAATCCATCATGCACACTCTGCAGTTGCACCAATCATTCTGCAATCCACAGGAACCAGCCCCGCCCTCACGCTCGTGCTACAATAGCCTAGGCTGGTCGCACACAGATATAACAAAACGGTAATTACCATTTTATTAATCTGTGTGTACCTGCTGCGCTCGTGGGATTCTCCGAGTAAAGCCTTCTCTGGTTTGTTCTCTTAGTAAGGAGTCTAAAATGTCAGGAGCTTATTGGCAAGACCTTGGTGCCTGAGTTGGGGGGGAGAGGATGATCCCCCTATGTTTAGACTGCTGAGAAAACCTGTGGTTTCTTGATTTTGACGGGTTTCTAGAGGAGGAGTGTTTAATGGGGGCAGTGAGCTCATCTTTTCAGGGGTGTTGTTCAGTGCTGCTGGGCTTAGTGGTCATAGTGCATAAAAAACTATGGGAACTGTGATGCTGCACGCAATGGGGGTGGGGTGAGTGAGTATGGGGGATTGGTCAAAGGCAGAAATATTGTGTAACTGTTTTCTGCCGTTCACCGTCTGATAATTACATATAAAATACGTCACAGCTTAAATGGAAATTAAATGCAAGTTACATTATTAATCAGTAGGACACGCACTATCCTACATTATGAAACCTCCAGAAGTTAAAGAACTCCAGAGGTCTGTGTGTGTAACCCGAGAGCCACAGCACTGAACCCTGGTTGGTGCAATGGAGAATAGTGCTTTGTGCATGTTTAGTGCTACAAGGTCCTAGACTGTGAGAGAAAGCACTGTGAACATGTTTGTCACTATTTTATACTTGCATTACACACAGTGTAAGATAGGCTACTACAAAATATAATTTTTAGCAATACCCAGACTCTACATAGTGGTCTTTTTTTTATTTTTAAGAACTGTCTTTTAAAAGCAAACAGTTCATAGTTTAGCTGGTAGCTCCCTTGCACTACATCCCTGAAAAAAAGAATAAATATTTGTAATCTGGAAGCTTCAAGTGATTCCATCAATCAAAACCAGTACTGGCTGCCAAGCCCCCTTTAGGTTTGCACTGACCAGTTGTGCACATTTACATTCCTCTCAGGCAGCAGCACCCCAGCAGGAAGGCTTGTTTAGCTGCTCCATGCCTGACACATTAGCTGAAGCGTCCCAGCTCTCGGAATTACCCATCCAGGGACGGTCGTCTTTTCACAAAAAGAAGGGGACCGTCGTGCCCCTCAGATCCCCCACTGTTCGACCACTGGGTGTCTTTAGTAAAAGGGGCACTGTGGTGACAGGGCTGCCTGTGTGGCTGTGGTGTGTGTCTTCTGTGGACAGAATCAGCACTCTCAGAGTGGCTCTCCATTGTGTGTGCTGCAGGTCCAAGCCACTGACACAACACAGTGGGCGTGGACAGATCTGGGAGCCGTTCCTGGGTCTAGGTAATATATAGGATTAAAAGCTTAGGTTTATGTCGGTAGACTACACAATGATGTGTTTGTCTCTCCTGGCAGTTTGTAGTTCACAGTGTCGCTTTCCTTTCTGGGTGAACCCCTAGAGTGCGGTGCTTCTCGCTGTGTGGGGTGTTTCTTTCGATGCCCTGGTTCCTTCAAAGGAATTAAATCCTGTGTGTGTGGCTTTAAGGGGATGTCTGGTTTTGGCTCTTAGATGGTCTGACTGGGAGGACTTTATTGGGGGCTGGGGTGGGGTTGTGTGCAGGATGAGGGATCTTGGGTGTTTCCACAGAAACGGTACCCCGCAGTGAAACTCGTGGGTTATTAAGAGGGGGTCGCGACGGCAGGTGCCACTGACTAGACCCTACACTTAATAGAAAGTTTGCGTTCACAACAAAACGTGTGGAAATTCTGTTTTTGCAAAGTGCGTCAGAATACTAAATATGTGGCTCTAGCCACACAGGCTCCGCCTCTCACCCGGAGAGGTGGGTTTAAGGTGTGAGGGCACCAGCGAGATGCCTTTGATTTCTGACTCCTGCTTCCACCCAACACACGTCACACACGATAAATGCTTGAGGAGGGCTCTGAGTCTGTCGTGCGGTGTGGGAGAGGGCGTGAGTTTAAGGGGGTAAAACATCCCCTTCCCCGCCCCCCTGCCGCAGCTCATGGCACACCACACACTGAGCGTGTACTTTCCACCTGTGTCCAGGTGTCACCACACTGGGGCCCAGTGGGGCCAGTTCGCCACAAGAGCCGCCATCGGCGTAATCTGGAAGGTTCCCACTCCATGGCCTCCTTTACAAGTGCTCAGCCTCTGCTGTAAGAATTGTCTACCACACCTGGTGAAATCCAGCTTCACTGGCGGCCCCATTCCAGAGGTGGGAAGCTCGAACAGGCACCCTGAGGTTCTCCAGAGCTCAGCCAGGTGGCGCACCCTGCCCAAGAAAGAACATTCCTAATAGGACCCTCCTACCAAGCGCCGTTTCTCGTCTTCTAGGCTCCTTCCTCGCACTCACGTGCTAGAGGCAGCCGCCCACATCCTCCGACCATTGGAGTATACACTGAAACTTTTCTTTTTTTGGAGTTTTTTTTTTTTGTAGCTCCAACTCGACCTAAAGGTTTCGGAGCGCTTTACAGGTGCACCAGTTACATTATACAAGGACACATTCATTAGGTCGAGCACGCAAGCGCTTTGACCTTTTGTAAGTATTGTGGCCTTTTAACGCGTGGGGAGGGTGGGGACCAAAAAATAAAATTAAATAAAAGTAAAACTTATCTCTTTCCCGCGCCGCGCGCTCCATCCACTTTGCTCTCTTTCGTTGTTGCAGGCACAGGCTCCCAGCCTGCCCTGAGGTCAGTCCTGACGCTGCACAAGGCAGCATCAGGATTGTCTGGGTGTGCCCAGCCAGGGTGCTCTCAGGCAGACTGGGGGCATCTGCCTAGTCTCCAACCCGACAACACACTGCCGGGTTGGAGAGACTCTACTGCGCATGTATGTTTGGCCAGCCCAAGACAGCTGGCCAAACATACATGCGCACTGAGGAGGAGTGCTGAGCACTCCCCCTCTGTCCCAGTCATGCCCTAGGCTCCGTACATTTTTATAGTAAAAACATAAAAAACAGAGTTTATTATGTTTTTACTATAAAAGTTTTGCAGCTCCTGCTGATGGGGGGAGGGAGGCACCGCTCCTCCACCCCTGACATAGATCCTGTTGCATGGATCATTGCATGTTTGCCGATATGTTTGACTGCAAGCAAACTTATTTTTCCTTTTGTGCCTCACCTTCGTGCTCATGCTCATGGCGGCCATGGCGCTTTGAATCGGCTCGCTTATGTCAACTGTTTTACTTTTTCATTTTCAATTTAAGTGACAAGAAAAGTCCAGTTAGGAATTTACAGTGCTAATAGCTCTAACTCGAGCAAATGCGAGACCCATTGCATTGCAAATGCTGTTTTTTGATAGGCACAGAGAGATTAAGAGATTTGCCCAGAATCACATGATGTTGAGCCCGACGCAGGGGTACAAACATGGTTCCCCAGCTCCAGAGTCGGCAGCTCTGGCCTTTAGGCCACATTCTCTCCCCAGATGGAAGTCGAGATGGGAGCGCCGAGAGGCCTGGGAAGAACGACCCAGGGCAGCTGGTTAGCAGATTGGCCACATCTGTTTATGTGTCCTGTATTGCCACGAGCTCTTGAATGGAGAGTAAAAAAAAAAAAACTTTTTTAAAACTGGTGATGGCCGCTTGCTCGCTGATCACTGCCTGGTAGATCCTGGTGAAAAGTTCAGTTTTGCTATATTTTGTACAATCGACTTGTGAGAAGAATTCTCCAGCCCAAAGAGAAATGACATTATGTATTGGTGTTTGAAGCTATCTTGAGGCTCTTATTGCAAGGTTCTCAGGCACGCTTGAGGTTGGCACTCTGCTGTTCCCACCTTGTAAGAGCCACCAGATGACCCTACTCCATAGGGGCTGTCAACCCCAGATTCCTCTTTATGTGATCACCCACACAGGCCATGAATGACTTTAGTTCAAGGAGAGATTGTAGCCCACATTCTGCTCGACCTGTCTACTGCGTTTGATACGATCTTACACTTCACTTTGGCAGCGAGGCTCACAGCCGCGGGCGTGAGGGGGCTTGTAGGTGACTGTGTCCTCTCATTTCTACAGAGCAGGGCCTCTCCGTTTTCATGTGTCCGTTTATGTCACCCACAGCACCTCTGATGAGCAGAAACCCTCATGGGTCCTCTGGAGCCCAACTCTTTTCAGTCTTTGTGTGACCTTCTTAGCATAGTTATGCACGCACACAACCAATGACCGCTCTACATTAACCAGCACATGACCTTCCACTGACCATCCGGCTTATGCTCCGCCTCCCTTCCACTTGCCCACACGCCCCTCATCCACTGAAGCCGAAGTAGAGGACGTGCCTTTTCCTACATCGCAGCAAAGACCTGGAACAGCCTCCCCTCGCAGCTCCGGGCCATCTTCTCACTTCCAGGATCCCAAAGGGCCCTCAAGACCTGGCTCTTCGAATGAGCCTCCGGGTGGTGGAAGCTCCTGGATACCATATCGGGTGACTATCAGCACTATATAAAACCTGACTGATTGATTATTAGCTAATTCAGGACTTTCAATTGAGATGACTTGATGGAGCTTATGGTGGGCTATGGATGAATTATCTGCAATGTTTAAAGCAGTGGGTGATTAGAAGGCAGAGAACTGCCTGAGGCTGAGATCTCATAAAACGGGGTGTTGATTATTGGTGGACCATCTTCATCCTGGATTCCTAAGTAGTGCCAGACATCCTTTGGCAAGGTCCATCGCCAGTTGTGAGAAACCTGGGAATGAGGTGTCTTTCCTTCCCTGGATAAACAAGGTGGCTTCTATCTGCATCCAGCCTTTCAACATTGTGAGGCGGATTCTCCATTATATTCCAGCGGAGACACATTATCCAACTACTAACGTTTCCGTTGTATCTCGTATGCTTGTGCCAAAGCTTCGTACCTAGGTTTACCTTCTCAAAGGACCAGATGTATGAAAGGTTTTTACCCATTATATGTCTATGGAAAAATGTGTTCATACATATGGCCCATAAAGTGCGGCGGGTGCGAAGTTGTGCTACTCGTCTCCCACTGGGAATCCGAAGTTTGTCCAAGATTCAGGGCCACTTCCATTGGCTACCCAAAGATAAACATATTCTTTTCAAAAGCTTTTGTATAGGGCTGAGTAACGAACAGGATTTGTGTTATTTCCTTGTTCTTCCCCAAATAGGGCATTGTTTTCCTCTAACCACCCTCTCCAAATACCAGAAACCACAAAGGGTCATCAAGGGGACAGATTCTTTGCTTTTCGGTAGCAGTTACATTGACTTATTTTCGTTTAGCTTTAGGAAGGCAAACAGACCTGCTAAAGTTTAGGAAACTTTGCCAGATGTGACTGTTACCACAATAGTTTATAATTCGGTCTCTATTTTTAAGAGCCGTCACACTTATATAGGATAATTGCATGCTATACACACTAGCAGTGACAAAGTCAATAAGACCCGTCTTTATGATGAGTGCCATGCTATGGGTTTGCCAATGGTTGTTTGTAACATTTTTTTTAAATAAAAAAAGTACAAAGAAAACATTTCAATACACTAGAGGAAAAGCAGGCATAAATCTTAAGGTATTTCAAAACTTTGACATATTTAACTCATTATTTCCAATCTTTATTAATGACATTAAAAAAAAAAAATACTTTTAACCCATTAAATTCTGTACAAAATGTAAAAAGAATAAGGCAGTGCCACAACTGAAAAGAAGACCTAATTTATTTTTCATTGGACTCCGAAATTAAATAATCATCCAGACGTTGGATCCTTTCCAGTTTCCTGGCAGCTTCCAGTTTCCCAGGAAGCAGATTTATGGGCCTTCAGGAGAAGAGACGTCACTTGTTCAGCCCTAAGTTCACCTTCTGACCGTGAAGCTGAAAGCTGTCTGTGTGAGAGACCCAGAAACTAACCTAGCAAACTCCACAACTCTCACATGAACTCTGCGTTCCCAACAAACTCCTGGGTATGTGGCTCCCTCTAGCGGTGACATATAACCTGATCGGCTTACATCTCTCAAAAGAGACTGAGAATGAGAGACGTCCAAGAGCAAAGCCTGGGTTTTATGTTCTCCTCAGGACCTTAGACCGGCCACTGTTTACTCACCAAATACAACAGACACAGCTTATTTTTCAAATAGCACAAAGGAAACTCCAAAAAGCAATTAAAAAGACTACTGCATGTAATGATCAAGCTTAAAAATAATAGAGAACTATAGTTCCAGGTACTTAAAAAGAACATAACAGATGTCTGCAGCTGTCACTAAAGGAGTTTTACAATATATGAAAACACTTGATATTTACATTCCACATAACTCAGAGCTGAAAGAAATGCTCCGGCAATGTAGTGCTCTGTAGCAGCTCGAGGAACACATTTATATGCTTTCTAGTCATACTAAGTACACCCCTGCCTCAGACCCAGGCTTAGTGACTTTTTCAACCTGGTCTAGCATCATGTATAATGCCTGGTCAGTGCATTGCTCTGCCTCCCGTGCCTCCACCATCTAAGTAGAGCCCTTTCCCTGGCTCCTCTGAACTCCTGACCCTTGTCAGGAGTTCGAGGCCCTCCACCACCCGCAGGCTTCTGCCTGCGCCTCATCCCTGGTGTCTAGTTGGAGAGCTCTGCTTTCCTACTAGGCTACCTTCTGCCTCTCTCCTCCTTTTGCTTTGCTGTGCTCTGCTCTCTGCTTCACTACTGTCCCTTAGTGCTCCTTTTCCTTCTTTCTAATTCACTCCGCTCTCTCTGTCTCTTTCACTCTCCCCCCTCTCTTTCCCTGCTGCCCCCGCAGCCCCACTCCTTTTTTGACCCCACCCCCTTTTTTGCACTGTTTTTCGTCTCCCTCCCAGCTGTCCTCTCCTTCCCCACCTCCCTACTTAATGGCGGCCGCTGTGTGGCTGCGCCGTGACCGCGCCCAGCGCCGGAACCCCTGGCTCCCATTTCCCCCACCGCCGCCACTTACGTCTTCACTACGACACCACCACCCTGTTCGCCCTCAACACCGGCGGCTCTCTGGCCTGCCTTCAAGCCTCCCCGCAGACCACCCGTGGACCCTCCTCCTGCCGGAACTGCACCTTCACCAGCCTCCACGCCAATGACCCACCCACAAAGGCAAAACGCAACCATCTCAGATGTATCCTCCTCAACACCTGCTCCATCCACAAGCACGCAGTAGAGCTATGGAATCTACTCAACTCAGTTTCCCCAAACGTCGTCTTCCTGACCGAGACCTGGATGAACCCCTTCTCAGCGCCTGACATTGCCACAGCCATCCCAGACAGCTACAAGATCACCTGCAGGGACCGCTCCAACAAACCAGGAGGAGGCATCGCAATCATCCACAAGAACACCCTCAGGATCACAACCAGCAACGAAGACACCCTCAGCACCGCCGAACTCCTTGACTTCCAAATCCACACTGACCCACACACCACCCTTCGAGGGACCCTCGTCTACAGGCCCCCGGCCCACAACAGCAGTTCAGCGACTCCATTACCGACATCATCAGCACGCACGCTCTCGCATCCTCTGACTATATACTCCTCAGAGACTTAAACTTCCACCTCGAGAACACCAACGACAACAACACCGCCACCCTGTCGATAACCTCTCCAACCTCAGCCTCAAACAGCTCATCACAACACCAACCCACTCCGCAGGACACACACTCGTCCCTATTTTCTCTGCCAGCAATCATGTCTCTTTCAGCCACACCACCGAACTCCACGGACAGACCACCGCTGCATCCACTTCTCCTTCAAGAAACCCATAATACACCACCACCCACAACGGATGCCCCACCGCAGTTGGAACAAGGTCACCGAAGACCAACTTATCACAACCCTCTCCCAGAACGCACCCATCGACACCACCGACACTGATGCAGCTGCCCACAACTTCAGGCAATGGGTTAACACATGTGCCAATACTCTTGCCCCAATCAAGAATCCCTCCAGTAGACGCACCGACAGAAAGGCCTTCTGGTTTACCACTGACCTCCACGAATCTAAGCAAAGCTGCCAAAGACTCGAAAGAAACTGGAGCCAAGATCAGACTCTGGACAACCACACAGCCTTCAAAAACGCCATCCGCAGACACCATCAACTCATCTGAGCCGCCAAAAGAATCGCCTTCAAAGACCGAATCCACAACAACACACACAGCCACAAGGAGCTTTTCAACGTCGTGACGGAACTCTCCAACCCCAGCTCCAACGTCAACGACATCCCACTATCCCAAGACCTCTGCGACTCACTAGCCTCCTACTTCCACCACAAGATTGCAGACATCCCCAACAGCTTCAGCACCCAGACCACCCCGCAACCACCAACACCACAGATTCATCTCCGACCAACCTTCTGCTCTCCTGGACCCCCGACAACGACACCATGGAAATCATGAACACCATCCACTCCGGCTCTCCATCTGACCCCTGCCCTCACCACATCCTCAACAAAGCAAGCTCCGTCATTGCACCCCAACTATGAAAGATCATCAATAGCTCCTTTGAGTCCGCCACCTTCCCGGAGAGCTGGAAATACGCCAAAATCAACGCCCTCCTCAAAAAACCCAAGGCGGACCCAAAGGACCTCAAGAACTTCCAGCCTATCTCCCTGCTCCCCTTCCGGCAAAAGTCATTGAGAACGCCGTCAACAGACAACTAACCCGCTTCCTAGAGGAGAGACGCACCCTGGACCCTTCCCAATCTGGATTCTGCAGCAACCACAGCACCGAATCTGCCCTCATCGCCGCCATCGATGACATCAGAGCCATACTGGACAGCGGCGAAACCGCAGCCCTAATCCTCCTGGACCTCTCGGCCGCATTCAGCACCGTCTGCCACCACACGCCTCAGCAATGCAGACCAAAGACCTCCTTACCTTCAGGAAACTTCTCAAGACCTGGCTGTTCGAGCAGTAGCAACACCTCCCCCACCCCCTCCCCCTCACCATCTCCCCATCCCCTCCTTAGCGCCTTGAGACCCTCACGGGTGAGTAGTATGCTTTACAAATCCCTGATTGATTGATTGATTTTGTGTCCAGAGACCTAGACTTTCATGCAATGTGTGAAATGCAGGAGAAAATTGAAAACCAGCCTGATGAAGTAATAATGAAGTATGCTGTTTAGTCAAACCTGGCAAAGCATCCCTGAAGTTTTACTTGCATTAAAGAGCTGTGGGGGGTGGAAATCTAATTGGAGAGTGCACAGGATGGCAGGGATGTGAGGAGGAAGATGCACATGTGGGAGAGAGCAAGAAAACACATGTGCCTTCATGGAGTGCTTAAACAAAAAGAAAAAAAACGAGTTCTCTGATATGAACTGTGGAAGGATACAAGTCATGTTATAGGATGGTAAAAATGCTAAGCTTCAGTGGGAGGACAACCACATGAAGAGGAAGGAACGCCATCAATGAAGAAGCACAGAAATGAGATTGGCAAGAACGCCAACGAATGATAAGCAGAGGCTGACATTATTGCATACAGTAGGTCTTTGCCATCAAACAGCTGTAAGCTGTTTGCAGGCAAGACCCAAAATGTACCCCTAGAAACTATTTCAAATGATATCCGCTATTGACAAGTGTTCTTTGCGATGGTTTTTGCCACAAATCTTCTCACAGGTTGTCATGGGTGAAGCAGTCTATTGCATGCAATGTTGCCTTTAATGCAGATCCTTATTTTGGCCAATACTCCTGTCTCTGTGTGCTTTAACATGCACCATTGTACATTCACAGACTTGATTCATCTTTTAGGGGTGTCCGGGTCTAATTTATGTCCCACTATGACTCTAGAGTGACTTCTGCCCCAGCTTCAAATAAACTGGAATCAGTGTGTACCTGGGAGGTCACCTTAACTTGTCAGGACTACGTCACCCTATACGGTCCTAGTAGGAGTTTCTAAAGACCCGGCCATGAGCTGTGTTTTAACGAAGATTTTTCACTTCGTAAGCCTTTCCAAGGGTTGCCTTAAGTTTATAAGACATGCTTTCAACTAATTCCTTAAATGGCAGCCCTACCTCAGAACACAGATAGAAGTCTGTCCCAGTGTCCTTAACACCCTCACAGGGTGGGAGCCCTATGGAGGTTGAGACATACTACTTAATCCACAGATCATCTGCGCCATGTCGCCATGACAATCTGTGGCCAGCTCAGCCTACAAGAAGCGATGGGGCCAGCAGTCACTAGGCACTGACCTCCAGAGGGCTGGAATATCAGCGATCCGTTGGCCTCCAGATGGGCAGCTCTTGGGTTAAGCGGGCTCTCTGATGTGCCCTCTTCCAGCAGGATCCACCATGGATTACCAGAGGTCGAGAAAACTCCTCACTGGATCAATCCTATTCCATTCAGCCACTCGATCCAGAGAAAGGCAGAGATCCCACTGGACTGACTTGGTGAATCCTACTTTGGAACCACCTGAAATAAGTTTGACCGTAGCCCAATATAGATAAAAACTTGCTAAATAAACCAAGTGTCCACCTATTGTTCGTGAAGATTTGTTGAACAGTGTTTTATTATTAATAATCTTGAAATTCCTCTGTTTGTAAACCAACTAACTCAATCATCATTAGAGGGTCGCTATGACTAACTCTCTGTGAATGTAACCCCTTGATGCTTCACTTCTGCAGAGGCCGAGCCCAGACTCCCCATTTCTTTTTTTGGTATATTTTTAGGCTGCAGCGACAAGGGTGCTTTTCCTTTGACGGCTGGAGAGAGAAACCCACCCTGAGAGGATCTCAGCAGGCTTAAGGAGCAGAGGCGTCCAAAAATGTGCCTGTGAGGGGTGCCGGGGGGCTGCCCTTCTGCGCGCACTGACAAGGTGCCAACGCGTGGCTCCGCGGAGATGGCACCAGAGGCCCCCATATGCCAGGCAGCCGGCGCGCCCATCTCACGCTGCCAGGCAGGCAGCTCTTCGAGGCCTTCGCAGGCGCTTGATTGTAAATGAGATGCAGGAGAGAACGCGGGGGAGGGGAGGAGGGGGCTGCGAAGTCAGCAAAGTGTGGGAAGGGGTGGCTAAAACGTGAAAGAAAACAGACTACAAGGTGTCAGGACCAGTGCTGAAAGGAGGAGCATCTACACATGGAGGAGGGATGTGCTCTAACGTTGGATCTGGGAGCCAGGTTCGAATCCCGGCGCCGGCTCAACATCATGTGATTCTGGGCAAATACCTTAAGACCCGATTCACAAAGGTAAACTAACACTTTTATGTACTTTTTTGTATTCACAAACTACAAGTTATTAGTAAGTTTACAACTGTGGAGACCCTGCAGTGAGGGCAGAGAACTCTGCACATAGAATGATGGGACAGGTCTATCCGGGCGAGGAGGAGAACTCCGCAGTAAAAAGATAAGACAAGTCTATCAGGGCGAGGAGAACTCCGCTCATAAAAAGATAAGACAAGTCTATCAGGGCGAGGAGAACTCCGCTCATAAAAAAATAAGACAAGTCTATCAGGGAGAGGAGAACTCCGCTCATAAAAAGATAAGACAAGTCTATCAGGGCGAGGAGAACTCCGCTCATAAAAAGATAAGACAAGTCTATCCGGGCGAGGAAAACTCCGCTCCTAAAAAGAAAATGGGTCTATCCGGGCGAGGAGGAGAACTCCGCTCATAAAAAGATAGGACAGGTCTATCCAGGCAGGGAGGAGAACTCTGTACATAAAAAGATAGGATAGGTCTATTGGGGTGGGGAGGAGAACTCCGCACATAAAAAGACAGGACAGGTCTATCTGGCCAGGGAGGAGAACTCCGCACATAGAATGATGGGACAGGTCTATCTGGGCGAGGAGGAGAACTCCGCACATTAAAAGACAGGACGGGTCTATCCGGACGGGGAAAGGAACCCCGCACATAAAAAGATAGGACAGGTCTATCCGGACGGGGAAAGGAACTCCGCACATAAAAAGATAGGACAGATCTATCCGGACGGGGAGAGGAACTCCACTCATAAAAAGATAGGACAGGTCTATCCGGGCAGGGAGGAGAACTCCACACATAAAAAGATAGGACAGGTCTATACTGGCGGGGAGGAGAACTCCGCACATAAAAAGGTAGGACGGGTCTATTGGGGTGGGGAGGAGAACTCCACTCATAAAAAGATAGGACAGGTCTATCCGGGCATGGAGGAGAACTCCGCACATAAAAAGATAAGACCGGTCTATCTAGATGGGAAGGAGAACTCTGCACATAAAAAGATAGGACAGGTCTATCCGGGCAGGGAGGCGAACTCAACTCATAAAAAGATAGAACAGGTCTATCCAGGTGGGAAGGAGAAACCTGCTCAGAAAATGACAGGACAGCCCTATCCAGGTGGGAAGGAGAACTCTGCACATAAAAAGATAGGACAAGTCTATCCGGGCAGGGCGGCGAACTCCACTCATAAAAAGATAAGACAGGTCTATTGGGGTGGGGAGGAGAACTCCACACATAAAAAACAGGACAGGTCTATCTGGACGGGAAGGAGAACTCCGCACATAAAAAGACAGTACAAGTCTGTCCGGACAGGGAGGAGAACTAACTCCGCCCATAAAAAGATAGGACAGCTCTATCTGAGCAGGGTGAGAACTCTGTACATAAAAAGATAGGACAGGTCTATTTTTTTTTGTTCTTAGTCTCCACAGTCATAAACTTACTTTTAACTTGTAGTTTGTTAATACAAAAAACCCCATAAACGTGCACTTTTATGTAACCATTGGCTTTCTCTGCTTATCTTTTTTTGTACAGAGTTCGCGGCCCTGACTACGGAGTCTCTCCAGTTGTAAACTTACTACTAACTTGTAGTTTGTGAATACAAAAAAAAAGAAACTTGCCCAAAGCTAAGCTACCTTTGTGAATCGGGCCCTAAATCGTCCTGTGCCTATACAAAAAATAAATAAATAAATAAATCTGACCTTTTGTAATATGGAAACCGGTACTCATGTAAAGCGCTCTAGTGCTTTGGACAGAATTTGTGCTGTGTAAACCTAAAACAAATATATATATAAATACATATAAATATGTACATGCCAGGACAGAAACATACATGAACGTCTTACAAGATGTATTACGAATGGTTGTTTGGCATTGTGTACTCGAACGATCTGGGTCTGTACTGCAGCTGGGGCGGGAAGTATTTTTTAAGTGAGGGGTAGCTCTTATGTGAATGCCTGCCATGTTAGTAGGGGAGACTGTTTCTGCATCACAATGGATCTGATTGGTTCTGCTTCGTGGATGAATCTAATGGGTTCTCCTTAACAGGGGGATCTGATTGGTTCTATTACGTTGGTGGGTCCTAATGGTCGTGCGTAACTGGTGAATCTTGAATATTCCGATGAGGAGGGCTTTTCACCTTCCTGAATTTCAGGCAGGGCGGCTCCTCCGCTATGGCGGAGGAGCATCGCCCGCTGGATTTTTGAAAAAGGAAAAATAAAATGATAATAACGTACCGGCGGAGGGGAGATGAACACTTCTATCCTCGAAGGTGTTAATTTATTTTTTATTATTATTATTATTTTTTTAACCCCTCTATCCTGTCGCACCCGTCCTGCCACCCCCGTTAGTGGCAGCTGCCACTGGTTCCAGGTGGTCTTGGTTGTTTCTTGTCTTTGTCTAGAGGGAGTCTTACCTGCAGTAAGAAGGAGGAACCATCGTTGTGAGACATCTTGTACTGTGGGATGGTCAGCAGCAGGGACAGACTAGTTCAGAGGCTTCTCTTCTGTGGCAGTCTTGGAGGACATTCCAGTGCCTTAGCAGCATCACTGGAGTGGGCACCTAACCACTGCTGTCCATAAGCCAGGCTATGAGTCATTGGAGGGGGGCATTTTAATATGGATCCTATGGTTCTTTCTTCAGGCTACTTGCTATTTCTAGCAGGTTTAGTGAAAGGCCTTATCGGTAGGCCGGATCTTAAAAGATTGTTCCAAGCACAAGTCTGACTTACTCTTGGAGAGTCTCAGAACTTGCATATTTGTAAATAGGCGTGATGCATAAAGCATGAAGCAGGTGAGAGTGCATGCATAAATATACTTGTGCTTTCACTATACACACCTGCGGTTTTGCACTTTGTTGATACAGATGGAAATTCTTACAGGCGTATCAGAGTGTGAAACTAATGCAAATGAGGTATATGCCAACAACGCAGGGGTGCAACTAGATCCAAACTTCAAGGGTAGGGGCTAACAAGTCAACCAAGGGATGTGGGTAACCAGTCAACTAATGGAGGCAGGCTAACATGTCAACCAATTGAGGCTGCCTAATAATACAACCAATGGAGACGGGCTAGCAAGTCAACCAAGGGAGGCGGGCTAGCAGGTCAACCAATGGAGGCGGCCTAACGATACAACCAACGGAGACGGGTTAGCAAATCAACCAATGGAGGCAGCCTAACAAATCAACCAATGGAGGCGGCCTAACATGTCAACCAATGGAGTCGGGCTAACATATCAACTAATGGAGGCAGGCTAACATGTCAACCAATGGAGGCGGCCTAATAATACAACCAATGGAGGCAGGCTAGCAAGTCAACCAAGGGAGGCGGGCTAGCAGGTCAACCAATGGAGGCGGCCTAACGATACAACCAATGGAGACGGGTTAGCAAGTCAACCAATGGAGGCAGCCTAACAAGTCAACCAATGGAGGCGGCCTAACATGTCAACCAATGGAGTCGGGCTAACATATCAACGAATGGAGGCAGGCTAACATGTCAACCAATGGAGGCGGCCTAATAATACAACCAATGGAGACGGGCTAGCAAGTCAACCAAGGGAGGCGGGCTAGCAGGTCAACCAATGGAGGCGGCCTAACGATACAACCAATGGAGACAGGTTAGCAAGTCAACCAATGGAGGCAGCCTAACAAGTCAACCAATGGAGGCGGCCTAACATGTCAACCAATGGAGTCGGCCTAACATGTCAACCAATGGAGTCGGGCTAACATGTCAACCAATGGAGGCGGCGTAATAATGCAACTAATGTAGACGGACTAGCAAGTCAACCAAGGAGGCGGGCTAGCATGTCAACCAATGGAGGCGGCCTAACGATACAACCAATGGAGACGCATTAGCAAGTCAACCAATGGAGGCAGCCTAACAAGTCAACCAATGGAGGCGGGCTAGCAAGTCAACCAAGGGAGGCGGGCTAGCAAGTCAACCAAGGGAGGCGGGCTAGCATGTCAACCAATGGAGGCGGCCTAACATGACAACCAATGAAGTCGGGCTAACAAGTCAAACCATGGGGCGGAGCTATCGTTACAGCTAATATTAGAAAATAGTTATAAATTGTGCAATTTAAACATACTGGTCATACCTGATACACTTAAAACAAACATGTGTTAGTACATTTGAAAAAATTTATAGGCTGATGACAGAGATTTTTAAAGAGGTGAATGAGTGATTAGACAATTAAAAAGCACTTTCCAGAGATTTCGGTGTAACTGTAGAATCAGTTTTCACCAAGTTATATCTAGACAACAACCTATTATGAAATTCCTTTAGTGATGTGAGAGTGAGATCAAGAAATATTTCTAATTCCATCTTCACTGGGACGTTGCAGCATATGCTTGTTTGAGGCCGCACACAGGAATCGATCTCGGAACATTTAGATTATTGGATGAACACATTTGATTTCCGATGTGTGATTGATAAGGCTCAAGTTTGATTCCTAATGGATTTATCATTTCGCCTGAGATTGAATGAGTGAGTTCAGGCCGGCCCCGTTTCTTTCTTTGTCTGCGTATTTCTGCCTTTCCCTCACTCCGCTTTTCACCTTTTTGTGTTTTTCACTCTGTTATTCTAGATCAAAGTCTGTCCAAAGCCCAGCAAACACCAGCTAAAGAATCGCGTGTGTCCTGGGAGCTGCAGCAGCGGAAATAAGGCACATGGCAGGGAGGGGTGAAGACCCTTTGCCTAGAAGGCGTTGTGTGCCTGACATAACATGTGACCGACATCTGTAAGATTCATACATGCATGTTGCAGTAAGCTTGGGACACTGCACCGAACCATGTACCCATCTCTGTGTGCATGCAGAAAGGGGAAGCTTTTCAGCTGAAACATCTCCTTTCACAATGACACATAAAAGTTAAAAATAGAAACTCCACAAAGGTTCAAATAGTGGACACTTGGAATATGCAGCTTTCTTTGTGAACTGCACACAATGAGACAGCTGATTTATTGCACACAAGTGAGGCAGAAACATCCGTGGATCCGCCAACCCCCCAAAGTGTTTCCCCATGGATAGGAATGTCCAGTCTGGGCACATTCACAAAGGTGTCTTCTGCAGGAGTGTGAGTTGACATCTGAAAATACTTAATTTAATCCAGCCAAGAATTCACAAAAGGCTTCTCGGGGGAGTAAATGTTTTTAGTATTGTCGCTTTCTCTGCCAGGAGTCCGCAGCATGAAATGCCACTCAAGGGATGAGAAGTTAATATTCCAATGTGTGGTTTGGACTGGAAGTTTGGGAATGGTCACACACGTACATTTATAAAAAATACTTTTTAAGTGACGTAATAGATGCTAATAAACAGATGAATGGCCTTGAAAGGGGAGGTGGGCATTTTAGACAAACTCATAATTCAGAAACGCCTTAATTATGGAATAAGCGTTGGAGAGTCTACAGTGGAAAAAACGTCAGGGCGCTGTTCAAAAACACTTCCAGAATAAAGTAGCTCGGGACACATTTTGGCACCCAGAACTTCAGAAATCTAACCCCTAGATTGTGCTGGACAGACTGTAAAGAAAGCTTGGAGCTGAAACATGTACAATCACAAAGGAAATGATAAAAGGCAAAGCTTGCCCACGAGCTCTCGACATGCCAGCTTCACAAGGTGGCAGCCATCTAAAGAAGTATATTGGGACTTCACAGGAACACTCCTCACTGCACAGGGAAATGTAGTCAATTTGAAGAAGAAATACTGGAGACGGCTCAACCCTGTACTCACTCGTTCCCTTCTGGGGAGGAATGACTTTTGCCATTCTGAGGGATAAGAGAATTCCAGATGCGATAAAAAATGACTCATCACACGAGCCTGGATCTAATAAAACAGAGGCTGTAAATGTTTTATGGAGAGACTCTGTACTGAGAACATTATGACAAGAGATAGAGTCCTTGTTTACACCTTGGTGGGCGCCCCACTTTCCAAACATGCTGTTCCGTGACCCTTTTGTGGTAGGGAAAATTTAGGGGTTCCTGCAAGCTAAGCTCATCTGGCTCCTCCAATGGAAACCCGCGAGCTGATGGCGCGTCAGCCGCTGGGCCGCCAGCTCATAGTGATGGAGTCAGCGCTTCAGGCGGTAGCGTTTCCCGCCCTGTGTGGAGTCCGGCTGGACTGATACTACTGCTTGGTAATGAGTTCCCAACTGCCACTCCTAGGGCTGGTTTCCACACTCACCCCACTCCCATCCATCACAGGCGTCACCTGTCAGGTGTCACTGCTAATAAAAGGGCCCAGGCGCACGTGCCCGAGGCCAGTCCTAGTAACTATAATGTAGTGTCTGCGTGGTTATTCTTAGTAGCATGAGGACCGAGGGCCCCTAACACTACAATGGTGATGACGAGCGGGTCAGACCCTGTGCGCGCGCTGGCAGTAACTCGCATTGTTACTATGGGGAAGTGGTGCCTGGAACTAAGGGCACCCGCACCGATTACCACCACGAAGATACTGGAGCCAGGGCCGTAAAAGAGTGAGCAATGGTGCAGTCTGGCCCCTCAAGATGAGAGAGGGCCACCAGCAAAGCCGCAGTGAATCTGCAGCAAGCCGTCCACACATAGGGCATCGGGACACTGCCAGCCAGGTTAGGAGTGGAATAATCCCCATTCCGCACACCCCATACGTGCTAAATGAACAACCAAGGGAATGGTGTCAGTGGGTTGGGCCGGGCTCAGAACAGTGCCGGCAACGCGAAGGGCCTGAGGGTGAAGAGAACGCAGGCAGCTGTGCCAACAACAATATGTCCCTGCACCCCATCATCACTCACCTGATTCCGATGAGGGGTCAGCTGACATGATGAGGTGCTGCGGAAAGACGAGAGGCATCCCACCATGTGTACCTGCTGCCGGCAGTCAGTGGGACACAGGTGCGCTGCCCCAAGTGCTTGTCCCTTTTACTTCACTGGTCCCTGCAGCTCCCCGAGTAGCGACATGCCTGAAGCCTGAAGAAAGCTGCAGGAAATCCAGGAAAAGTGGCCACAACGCCACCTCGAGAGACTCAAATGAGGAGTCCCCGGGTAGGCAAACAGCCTTGAGTCAAGCTGGCCGCCTGCAGGTGAGGCGGGTGAGGATTGGCCCTCGGCTGTCCCCTTAGTAAGTGCCAGGACCCCCTGCGGGCGCAGAAAGGGACCCCACCAGCGTGGCGAGTGTTCCATGCAGCACACAAAAGGATAGGAGCTGCTGCAGCATAAGAAGCTGCGTACGCCTGCTCCGCGGCCTCATGGCTGCCGTATTCCACAGGTGATTACTCACTTTCCTGTGACTTTAAGAGAAGCAGATAATGTCAAGGAGACAGGATGGATTGCCCATGACTTTGCCCTACACAGCAGCTCCAAGTGACGACACGAGAAGGACATGTGGAGCACGCACCTCCCTCCCCCGCCAGTGGCTGTCACCGCGCAGGAAGTGGATAGCATCAAACCTCCCTAATGGAGGACTGCCACGACTGCAAGAGAGAGAACGGGCATGCAAAGCTGCAGAAAAGGTCACTCATGGAGAAAGACAGAGCGACTATCAGAGGTGCGAAGATGACCGCACCAGCGAACCTGACAGCATGAGAGGGAGAGAGAGCCCCAGAGTGAGAAGAAATGTTTAGCGAATGAGGCCGCACCAGCCGGCCACACCCCAGCACAGGATGGCCACTGTTGGCCTGACACGGACCATGTCATGAGGAGGGACCAACCCTGCCAAGCAAGCCGGAACAGAGGCTGGAGCAAGCACTGCAACAGCGCAGTCTCCAGATGTAAGTTCCCGCGCCCTCGAGTGAAGACAGGAAGAAGGAAAAGGTGACCCTCCAGCCAGGAAGCAGACCACTGAAAAGATCCCTGAGGAAGGGACAACACCAGTGAGAGGTCCTCGAGGAGAAGGAGTCAAGTCCTATCGACAGGACTAAGCCTGCAAGAAGCTGCAATGAAGACGATGGACCATCTGGAATTGCAGCACACAACCATCGAGAGGTCCATGTGACGCAACATGCGACCCATGGCGCAACTCCACCTCATGAATGAAAATGGAGAGGAGAAGAGAAAGGAATGTAGCACGAAGCCACATCATGAAGAAAGTTTGAGAAAGAAAAGTGTGTGACAGATCTGTCACACAAAATCAGGACCACCACAGATGCGCAAGAAAAAAGGGAGAAAAGCACTAGGACTGAGGGCTCTTACCAGTACCAGAGAAGGCATCCATCAGCACAAACCAGCCACTTGAGCGAACAGACGTTACCGGAGACAGCTCCGTGGGTGGACCAACTGTAAGTCACCAGAATGCGCAAATCGTGTCCAGGCTCCATGCTTCACAGTGCGACCATTCTGATACCTGTTACCGGCTGCTTGATAGAGATGGCATCCCTGCAAGTAACTGCACATGCTGAATGAGAACCACAAGTGGCTACAAAGTCCCTCCAGTCATCCCTTCTCCAAGCAAGACACCACCACCTGTTGATCATACTATTAGTTGGTAAAATCGTCATCATTGCAGGTGCATCACCCGAACCACCTAAGGAGCACTGCACCAACAGAATAGAGCCACATGTCTGCCAAAAGACAAAGGGCTAACAAGGCATTCCTAGCTCCATGGGAGGCTGCCACCCAGAAACCTGCCATGAGTCCCCATGAACCAGAGACCTGCCAGACAGAGCATCCTCGCCCATTGGACCATCCACCCTTGGGGTTGCACATGGCTTGGACAGTGCCTTGTTGGGAGTTCTGCAGCGACCCACTTGGCACACCCTACGAGAGTCCCGCACAGCACATGCAGTCCTGTGGCAATCCAGGGGCAAGGGCCTCAAGGGAATATCAGTGAGAGGGGGATCCACAGAAGAGAAATGTGTCAAAAGAAGGTTCAAGACAGGCACCGGGAAGCACTGAGGTCACGGACAGAGACTTATCACCCAAAGACTATCGGACAAAGGCCAGTGCACCTGAGTCCTGACGACCACTGCACACAGACCCTGAGACAACCACCCTTGCGGCTCCAAGCGTGACTTGGATGTGCTCTTGTTGGCTGTTCCTCAGTGACGCCTTCGCTCAGCCTGCGATGGGCCCGCACAATCAACGATCCCGTGGCAGCCCAGCAACAGGGCCTTGAGGAGACTCCTGTGCGATGGAGTCCTGGCATGAGAGGGAAGCCTGAAGTTGCTCTTGCACCGGATGTTAGGAAGCACCAAGGCCTTCAAGGATGAAGCCTTTTTCATCCAGGTCATCCTCAGTCTTTGCAGGTTTGCTACTCATGGAGTCTGAATGCCTTGAAAGAGATCATTGCAGTTGACTCCCCACCACTCCAGATGCACCAACACATTGAATTCTGTAGATAGACTTCACCAATGCTCAGGATGCGACATCCCAGTGGACTTTGTAAATAGACACCATGAGACCAGGCGGGACAGGACCAACAGTGCCCGAGTTAACTGTAACCTTTCCAACAGATGATTGAGGGATCCAGACTTCATCAACACTGCCATTCATGCGCAGCGTAGTCTGGTTAAACTACGGAGGCATGCCGTGATGATGGGTGCCCACAGCTGCTCCTGTCCAGTGTCCAGCAGACTGCCTGACGAGACTCAGTGGTGATTATTTTAGTGTTCACTCTCTCCCACAGGTTGGACTTGTTTATTTTGCTTAAATAAAGTTTGGGAGGGATGTAGAGTGTGGCTGGACTCATACTAGTGTTTGGTTATGACATGTTTCCACCATTCACTCCTCAACGGATGGCTTCTCCACTCATCACACACCGTTCCGTAACAGGTGTCACTGGTCAGGTGACCCGGCTAATAAAAGAGTCCTGGCGCACGTGCCCGAGGCCAGTTCTAGTAACTATAATGCTGTGTTCATGTGGTTGTTCTTAATAGCATGAGGGCCTAGGGCCCCCAACACTACACCTGGACTACGCAGTGTCTCAGAGAGGGAACTCACTCAGGGGTAACCTGCTGGGGAAAACTCCCTCAGCATCAGGGACATTGACTTTTCATTTGTCAAGAACAGTTTCCAGCTTTAGGAGTTTATTATTGAAAATTACTTTTTTTCTTACCAAGTGGCACAAAAAAGGGTGCAGCAAACTACAGGGTACAGAGCAATGACTACAGTAGCACTAGCTCTCAAGGCGCTAGAGATCCCGTCCTGGTATGGAATCTCTAAATCTGGAAGGATGTCTCCGACCAGTGGAGTGGAGGCCACAGTCTGCACTATGTAGGGGGTCAGCAGGATCTAAATTGCGAAAGAGTTACACTTTGTATAAAAAAAAGCATATTATCCGGTTGGTATAAGCAACTGAGCTTCACGAATGCCAACGTTCCTGATTTCCTAGCATGGCACAGACATCCTGAACACCAGCAGACGTTAGAAGTGAACGCCAAGAGTAAGCAGCCCAAAACTGTTTACTGCTAGGTGAGTGGTGCTGACAACTGCATCTAATACAACACCTCTAGCAGCTCATCAATGAACAATGATCTCCATAGCACGGAGGGATAATTAATCAGGTTGTTTCATCTTCACCTGCTGGGCAGTCCCTTCAGGTGGATGCAAACTTCAGCAGCTGTCAGTCACTTGCAACAAAGACAGACAGGGCGAGACTTAAGTGATGTAGAAAACTAATTAACAGTTTATTTCACTATTCAAAATTATGGCTCACTGTTGTCAGGGAACTATCACTCATCAATGTAAAATAACTCGGTTACAATAAAACAATTTTGCTTCAGATTCTATAAAACACTAGTTTGTTATATAAATCAAAAAATACATCATTAAGTTGCAGCTGGTTTTTAAAGGAAATCCCTAGTGATGATGTTGGCACATTTACATGTGGGGCTATAGGGTGGTCAATATTAACAATTCTAGCCAAAATCTACACACCTAACTACGCCTATTACGAGTTAATCCTCACAGAATGAGGGATAACTGTGCAGATCCGGTTGTTCCTGTAAACCCATGTCCATTGTTTGGAGGACCATCTGCTCTGGTGGGAATCCCACGTTTCTTTCTTAATAAGCATCATTGCTTGGTCCTCTACCCAGGGCTGAGAACTCCTAAACAGCCACTTCATACCCTGCGATGAAATGATATACCCTGCCCTTTCTATGCTGCTCTGACAGATGATAAAACTACCACACATGGTATAAACTGACCAACTCAGCTGAGTGTCCCCTCGTGTAGTTGGACCCAACATTTTGGAAGAAGCTCCCTGTACTTATTTGCTGTTTTCAAAAACCTCTCCCTTTCAGGAGGACACCGGCACTACAGGGGTTTGTTGATCTTAGTTCTCTTCGTTGCCTTGATGAGCGTTACTTACCAGTTTGGTGCTGCCTTGCCTTACTCTGCATTAGGGAGGCTTTCGATGGGCACTGCGGTGGGCGTTCCCACTCAAAACCCATGGATTTTGATGCTGCCCCAGATTTACAAGAGTCTGTAAATCTGCAGCAGCGCCATAACCTTACGCCTCCCCAGAGCAGGCGTAACAAGAAGAAATGTTTTCATTTCTCCTTGTTTTTTCGCTTTCCATGTGTGCCTCAGTCTGCAGCACATACAGAAAGATGAATACACCTCCATGGATTGTTTCTGTGTAGAAAGGTGTCACTTCCTGCACAAAACCAATCCTGCCAACAATGCAGACACTCTTGCACCATGGCGCAAGGGGGCCTGCGTGAGCAGTAGGCACCACATTGTGTACCGGCTGTGAGGACAGGAATACACTGTACCTCGTAAATACGGTGCATTCCTGCCCTTTTGATTTGATGTAGGACAGTGCAGCAGAAAGACTTGCGGCGCTGCCTTACACCAAATCTTTGCAAATGAAACCCTGAGCCCCTGCAGGTTCACTCAATCCTGCCCTTCCCCAACTAAACCCCCTGTAACTCTCTATCACCCGAGGGCAGACTCACGATTCATCTGTAGCGATGTCTGCACTCTGAGGCTGCTCTGTCTTGCTGTTCAGCTTAGCTTCAAACTAAGAGGCAACAAGGCTAAAGAACGCAAAGAATGCATCACTCTTAGTCTGAGTAATGAATTTATTAAGGCACTTCCCAGGTCTCAACAAAAGTATACAAAAATATTGATGCGAGCATTTGAATGCCGCAAAAGACGTGCCAATACTAAAATAATCACAGCAATTGAATAATAATAAGCAGAAAAAATGCACTATATCAACAATGAATATGTATGCAGGAGATATATATATATGGTTCTCCTTGGGTCGACTAACTATAAACACCACTGTGTAATACTGGAGAAAAGAGACTGGAAAGCAACACAGATGTCGCCTATCAGTCTCAACTCCACTGTGTATGGGTCCTTCTCTTGAACGGTGGTTGAGTAAAGTCTGCCCTTATAAGTCAAATAAGGTAACTTAAAATCAGAATTTTACGCAGTCCTCAGCATTATTGCATATCAATATACTCAGGGCTAAAGCGTTTTCTGCATAATTATGGATTTGGCATTTGCCACATAATCCACCATCTGCTGCATATTGTGCAGATTTTACTTAAAACTTGTTTCTAGTTCAAGCAAATCAAAAATTACTAAAAATGCAGCGAAAGGCCTTTTACAAAGTTTTACTGGCCACCTTTCAGTGGCTTATTGCTGTAGTTGAGTGCAACACTGGTACTACAGTGGTTATACCTTTGCCCAGACTGTGTTAACATGTGTAAAAATTACAAAATATTGAAGCAATACTATCAGAAAATGAGCTGCGTTATGCCACATAATTATTTTGATCCAGCTGCATAATTTAGTCAACCCTGCTGTATAATGTGGTCCTCCCATGCCACATAATTTCAGTGCCAATAAATATACTTTGTAAGGTGGGCTCTGATTCTGTACCCAGATGTGCTTTCTATTAACAGAACATTTCACCAGTTTATGTATATAATGCAACAATCAGTATAAAATGTACAGCATCTTGCAGTTGCCTGGGTTTAATGTAAATAATTACACAAGTACATTTACTACCTGAAAATTATTATATATTAAATGTAGCGTTCTAAGGATTTTAAGCACCCACTGTACATTTGAATTTACGATTTCTTCAGGGAAAAGTGTTATCGTCACAATCACTACAGTTTAGATTTACAAGGATTGTTGAAGATTCAGGTTGAGTTACAATCTTGTTTTATCAGGAATGTCCGAAATCCATTTGGTAGCAAGTGGGAAACCTCATATGCATGTTGGGGTACATGAAAGAGTTCCGAAACACCTTTAGCGAAGACCACCGTAGACAAATAGCCATAGGAATTTAAAGACAAAATAGCCTCAGAGATGAGGACATGCGAGCAGACTGGGGCATCCATTGGAAAGCAAAGATTCCATCGGCAAGCGTGTACTGAAAATTCTAAATGGCCGCCATAAACCAGTTCATGTTTGGACTCTCACGAGACTTCAGATCTCACGTGGAACCAGCTACAATCTTTGATTGAGAAAAAGCATTCTCAATACACAGGTTTTATGCCCACCATGTCTTCCATCTTAGTATGGACTCGTAGACCACAAACTCTTGCTGCGGTCAACATCAATGAGGACCATTCAAGCGATGTGTCTAAAGGTGAGACACACAAAGGAAGCATGAAGTTTAGGAAGCAGATGTGTAGTCATAACCTAGCACACCTACTTTGATTACACCCCAGTAAAAAGTCCTCACTTTGGCTGACAACATGTGAGACACAAGGTGTTAATGTTCAAGACACCCGGAGAACTTCTCTATTCCGTCTGGCGATCAGTCCTTCCTACCTCAGCCTACTTGTTACATTCCTCTATCTCCACTCACTTGTCTCGCTTCCTCTGACACGGACCCACAACTTACCCTTTCAAGAAGAGCCATGCTCTTGCTGCCCTTATGATTTCACCATAACACACGTCCAAAATATCACCACCATGACCTCCACTAGCTCATTTCCGATTTTACATCCTTCGTCCAGGATGCCTTTTTCGGATTGAGAACATCTATGCGTGTACAGCCTTTCACACTACTTCTCCTCTCAGTTCCTCATACCTCTTCCTTCTTTGAAAAATGTTTTGGTTTCTTCTGCCGCACTCTCGTCTTCGTACCGTATTGAGTTTGAGACGGCCAGTTCCCCCCACACTGCTTCTTTTTTAACCAAAAAACATTCCCCCTGAGACCTTCTCTTTCCTTCCCAAACCTTCTCTACATAAACTCCATCTGACAACTATAGCCATTAGCCTCTCTCCCCCTGAGAGAGACTGAATGAACCTTCATATAACAAGTCTGATTTCAGTCTCATTCCACCTTCTGTTTCATCCCTCCTCGGCCCTACCTCTGGCCAGTTTCAACCAACAGGAAGTCTTTGGTTCAGATGTCCTGTTCATCATTCTTCACACCAGGAAGATTGACCAGCTCTTCCTCATCATCGCAAACCTCACATCCTACCCTCCTTTCGACCTCAGGCTTAAATCTTTTGTTAACAAAAAAACTGATACTCTGAGCACAAGACTCAGGAACAACCATTCCCCATGTTCAGCCAGTTAGAGGCCCACACTCTCCAAGCCTGAAACTAAGGAGGTCCTTGACAGCTACAACACGTCACATTCTTTCTTGCCAACTTTGGTCTAGTTCTGGTTCCATTTTTTGGTTAATGAAGCACAAACGTTTACCCTTAACCAAAACCCATATTCAACTTGTAGCTACGCCTTCCTTCAGACTGGTTGACTCTTTCTGGTGCATTGCATGCTGGTCAGCTGAGAGGTTGCTCACACAGGCATTTTATCTGAACTAGATATCCTGGTGTTGACCACAAACTGATTCAATGACAGTTCAATGAAATAACTTTTGCCACTAAAATACTCCCCTTCAGGTGTGATCACATCTACTAATGTGGGGATGTGCTTTAAATGGAAAAATAGAAGTGCAGGTACTCACTTTTAGAGTAACTGCTTCTGAGAAGTGCTGGTACTCTCCCTTTAAATGTACTACAGTAGTGCAGAGAAGTACAGGCACTCTCCCATTGAAAGGACTGCAGCAGTGCTGAGAAGTGCAGGTCCTCTCCCATTAAATGTACTGTAGCAGCACTGAGAAGTGCTGGTACTCTCCCATTAAATGTACTGGAGTGGAGAAGTGCAGGTCCTCTCCCATTAAATGTATTGCCGCATTGCTGAGAATTGAAGGTACTCTCCCATTAATGTATTACAGCAGTGCTGAGACGTGTCAGTACTCTCCCATTAAATGTACTGGAGCAGAGCGGTGGAGTTCAGGTACTCTTCCATTAAATGTATTGTAACAGTGCTGAAAAGTTATGGTACACTCCCATTAGATATAATGTAGAAGTGCTAAAAAGTACCAGTACTATCCTAAAAGATGTACTGTAATAGTGCTACAAACAGCTGGTACTCGCCCATGAAATGTACTGCAGAAGTTCTGAGAAATGTTGGTACTCTCCCATTAAATGTACTGCAACAGTGCTGTGAAGTACTAGTATTCTCCCATTAAATGTATTGCAGCATCCTCAGAACTGCATGTACTCTTCCATTAAATGGAATGCATTAGTGCTGAGAAGTACAGGTCAGCTCCCATTAAATATATTGGAGCAGTGCTGAGAAGTGCCAGTACTCTCCTACTAAATTTATTACAGCAGTGCTGAGAAGTGCAGGTACTCTCCCATTAAATGTATCACAGCAGTGATGAGAAGTGAGCGTACTCTCCCATTAAATGTATTTCTTCAGTGCTGAGAAGTGCAGGTACTCTCCTATTAAATATATTGTAGAAGTGCTGAGAAGTGCAGGTACTCTCCCCTTAAAAGTATTGCAGCAGTGCTGAGAGGTGCTGGTACTCTTCCATTAAATGTATTGCAGCAGTGCTGGGAAGTGCAAGTCCTCTCCCATTAAACATATTGGAGCAGTGCTGAGAAGTGCTGGTACGCTCCTATTAAATGTAATAGAGCAGTGCTGAAAAGTGCAGGTCCTCTACCATTAAAAATTTTGCAGCAGTGCTGAGAACTACTGGCACTCTTCCATTATATGTATTGCAGCAGTGCTGAGATGTGCAGTTCCTCTCCCAATAAATGTATCACAGCAGTGCTGAGAAGTGAGGGTACTCTCTCATTAGACGTATGGTAGCAGTGCTGAAAAGTGAGGGTACTCTCCCATTAGATGTATGGTAGCAGTGCTGAGAAGTCCTGGTACTCTCCTATTAGATGTATGGTAGCAGTACTGAGAAGTGCTGGTACTCTCCCATTAGATGTATGGTAGCAGTGCTAAGAAGTGCTGGTTCTCTCCCAATAAATGTATCACAGCAGTGCTGAAAAGTGAGGGTACTTTCCCATTAAATGTATTTCTTCAGTGCTGAGATGTGCAGGTACTCTCCTATTAGATATATTGTAGCAGTGCCGGTACCATCCCCTTTAAAGTATTGCAGCAGTGCTGAGAAGTGCTGGTACTCTCCCATTAAATGTATTGCAGAGTTGCTATGAAGTGCTGGTACTCTCCCTTTAAATGCATCACAGCAGTGCTGAGAAGGGCAGGCACTCTCCCATTAAATGTACTGCAGCAGTGCTGAGAGGTAAGGGCAGTCTCCCATTAAATGTATTCCACCAGCGCTCATAAGTACAGGTACTCTTCCATTAAATGTATTGTAGCGGTGCTGAGAAGTGCCAGTACTCTCCCATTAAATGTATTGCACAGTACTGAGAAGTAGCGGTACTCTCCAATTAAATGTACTGTAGCAGTGATGAGAAGTGCTAGTACTCTGTCATTAAATGGATTGTAGCTGTAGTGAGAATTGCTGGAACTCTGCAATTAAATGTATTGGACCATTGCTCAGAAGTGCAGGTACTCTCCCATTAAATGGATTACAGAAGTGTGGAGAAGTGCTGGTGTGCTCCTATTAAATGTATTGGAGCATTACTGAAAAGCGCAGGTACTCTCTGAATGAATGTACTGCTGCAGTGCTGAGAATGCCGGTACTCTCCCATTAAATGTACTTCATTTGAGCTGAGAAGTACAGGTACTCTCCCATTAGGTGTATTGTAGCGGTGCTGAGAAGTGCTGGTACTCTCCCATTAAATGTACTGCTGCAGTGCTGAGAAGTGCAGGTCCTCTTCCATTAAATGTTTCACAGCAGTGCTGAGAAGTGCAGGTCCTCTCCCATTACATATATTACAGCAGTGCTGAAATGTGAGGGTACTCTCCCATTAAGTGTATTGCATCAGTGCTGATACGTGCAGGCACTTTCCCATTAAATGTATTTTTTCAGTGGTGAGAAGTGCAGGTACTCTCCTATTAAATGTATTGCAATTGTGCTGAGAGCTGCAGGTACTCTCCCATGAAATGTATTGTATTTGTGCTGAGAAGTGCAGGTACTCTCCCATCAAAAGTGCTGAGAGCTGCAGGTACTATCCCATTAAATGTATTGCAGTTGTGCTGAGAAGTGCAGGTACTGTCCCATTCAAATTAAAGAAGTGCTGGTACTGTGTACCGGACAGCACATGTCCATTTAAAGCACTGATGGACTGAAGAACTGAAATCATTTGCAATAATTCTCTAAGCTGCAACGTGATCAGCACTAATCATTGCTCTTCATCCTAGAAATAGCGTCCTCTAACGTCTGGAAATCAGGCTCAGTAGAGTATCAACCCCCTCTAACTACCTCCCCCCCGAGGAAACACCTCCACCTTCTGGGAGGACTCTTGGTACATACAAATGTATTTAAATATTATCACGGTAGATCAGGTTCTTTGTGTACCCTTTCTGTTATTATATTTACTGTATAGGCCATGACTCGTGACCGTGCATCAAAGGAAGGTCTTTATGTTCAGTTTGCAGCTCAGTATCAGCTGCTTAGAATTCAGAATGATCATTCTGCACTAGCAGCTCTGCAGACGCAGGGTGCCTTGGCTGCTATGCTGTGGATAAATACCTGCTTATAAATACCTGATACTTCCCTGGATTTCTTCGAAAGTACTACAACTCTCTGGAACACTCTACTCGCCAGCTTCTGGCCTCTGGCTAGACCGTCCTCCTTGCAGACACATTCTCCTTTGGGGTGATCACAAAGTTGACTCGCTGGCTTCTCTCTTACCCTGACCTTCTGCAGCGGTGTGGCGACCCCATCCTCAAAAAGAAGCCCTTCTTCATCTCATCATCTCCATGGAGCCATTACTATTGACATGACCCATTCCAGTGGACTGATCTACCGCTGGGTGGACCATTCACGCTGTGTATCACTCACTGTAGAAGACTTGGACAAGTTAAAAAAGGAGCCAGTCTGCTTTTGGGACCCTAGCAGCATCGACATTGGCCCCCTGAACCAACTAGCACTGAACACCCCTCACACCCCTCAAGCAAGAAGTCAGCCTCTCATGAAACAAATTCAATTTCTACACAACTTTACGGAACACATGCAGGTAGAAAAACGCCAAAGAGAATGAACTGCCAAGTTGTTGAGAAGACCATTCTCAGACGTAAGGAAAAGAGACTGAAACACTCATCCATGGAGGACATCGGATAAGACAGGTCGGATCAGCCTGTTGACGATCCAGTATGGCAAATTTGTTGACGATGCTTTACCGCTCCTCGACACGGGAAGCCTCTGCCTACAAGTGCTCCTGGACTTGTTTGGCACCCTTCATACAGTCACTTTTTTGATGAACATTCTCAAAGAAAGAGTGCCCATTGTGGGACTATTTTGTCAATGGTTTGCTTCCCATCTGACCAATTAGGCCCAAGCAGACGGTGCTCTCGATCCAACTTAGCTACGAAACATCAAGAGGTTCCCAAAGCTCCATCCTTTCACCCACCCTCTTGAGTACCTACTTGAAACATCCTGGGATCGTTCGTAAGAACTCCGCACACCTCTACCACCAATACGCAGATGACTCTCAGCTGCACCTAAAGTCCCTCCCAGCCGCATGACATCGCTCTACAAGACTGGTTACTGTTCAAAGATGGATGTGACCCTACCAACTAAAAGGCAGTCCTCAAAAACCAGCATTTCTCTCAATCTGACCAAGAAGTCTAACCTACTCGTGAGGTCCTGGTGGATCGACTCCTTCCACTTGTCCTTGCACATGCGCACCACCTCTTGTTTCTCTAAATTCAAAAAGGACCTGGAAGTCCTCTGGTTGTGTCCTTCTCAGAAGCTGGTATAGCTTTGGCATCTTATAACAAAACTGGTTATAAGGTCTCTCACTTGACTTTTTGTTCATCAAGTGTACAGCAAACTTACGCCCTTGAGCCACGTTAGCGCCATATAAAACAGCACACGTAAATCTAATAAATACTAACAAAGAAGTTATAGTGCTGTGGTCCCATCGAATGGACATGGTATTCCCAACCACACCAGATTTTAAGAGAGTCCGCTTGGCTCCGTTCTTTCTGTTCCCAGAAAAATGAACCTTAAAATAACAGCTTCATTTTCTCTCCCTCTCGCCTCTGAAGGCACAGCCTGCGAACGCTGAAACTGTTCATCAGGAACAGGAAACAGGCCTGATTGCTTATGTCTCCTTCCGCGGAAAGTAATTAGCCCTGAAGGAACATGCAGTCTTTGCATCGGGGTGGCGAAAGAGACTTTCTGTCCCCGCTCTCTCTCTCTCTCGCTCTCTCTCTCTCGCGCCTTTGTTTTTCTTGAGTAGTAATTTTATTGGAAATGAAAAGCATAAGTGGGGAGACCGGCCACAGTCAAAGGTTGTCGGATTTTCATTTCCAAGCAGATTTTAGCAGCTCATTTATTAATATTAATACTACTACTACTAATAATAATAATGAATATTAATTTAGGAATATTTTCATAGTGTACGTGTAACCAACAATGCAGTGCTGATTTGAGCAACCTGAGAGGGATGAAAAGCCCTGTTGGCCCCACCTTCAGCTTACCTTAAGTAAAGACCTTGTCGGCAGGTGCCTTAATGTACTCAGCTATGTTACAAGCTACTTTCATCCTTTCATTGCTTGTCATTGCTTTACCATATGTTTAGGAAAGGGAATAGCTTCTTGCTGACTTTGCGTGAACTGGATGGAGGGTTCCATTGCTCACGTCGCCAGGACACCATCCCATGCCCTCACGGTACCATCCTTTGACATCTGCTGACACAACTCCTGCAGCCACTACCTTATGGAGTCAGATGTCCATGGGGATAGCTTGTCCAGATCCAATGTGGGCATGCACATAACATGAAGTTTTGTACCAAATATGATGCAAATCAGAAGATTTAAAATGATTTTTCGATGTTTGTCGGCCATCTTGGATTTTGATTAGACTATTTGATGTCATAGGCAAGATTCACTTGAAGTCTTGCTCGTCTATGATTACTATTACAAAGACAAATGCCTGTACCAACTTTCAGCTTTCTATCACAAGGTGAACAATCTTACAGTCTTACTATAAAGGACCTGCAGAACTTGCTCTACTGGCTCTGTGCCGTTACCGGATACTTCCACCCTGGCCACAAGGACTCTTTAGCATTACCAGCAAAGGTTCTCCCCTTTTCAATAACACTTACAAAGTCTGGCCGTGCAGAGAGCACTGACACCTCCATGGTTCCTAATTTCTGCAAGCGACCCTCCCCTAAAGCGAGAGTGAGGCAAGTGGAAGAAAAATGTTGGGCTCTATGCTTGTGTTTGCAGAAATAACTTATTTGTTAAAAGGAAGACTTCTTTGCTAATCCATTGTTTGAGTTCTGAGGGGCAAAAACAAAAAAACGACACTTTGAGCTATCGGAAGAGGAACCAGGAGTTCTTAATGAATTTGAAATCTGTATGAAAAAGTTGTACTTACATTATTTACCATGAGTGAGTGTGCTTAGAAGGTGTCATGTTAGAAGGCGTATACAATAAGTTAGCAAGTCTGTTGGAGATTAGTTAACTGAATTAAGAAGGTTGGCTTCCACTTGCAAATTTGGTGCTTCTCTTGAGGAGCACATTAAAGATCAATTCATGCTTTCTTGTCATCTAGACAAAATATGGGAGAAGATATGGTTGAAGAATGATCCATCACTATCTGAAGTGATCGAGATTGCAAAAAGAATTGAACATTCAATGAACTGTGCTGATCATTTGAAAAAATATTTGCTTACTGAATGTAAGGTATGTTAGTTTGCCGTCCAAAGAAAAGAAGAGGTTAGTGGTGGTGAAAAATGTGAAGGGTATTTGCTTTAGATGTGGTACCGTGGGGCAATATACAAACTTCAAAGACTGGCCAGCTCCTAAATTTGTTTGTAGGTTTTGCTAGAAAGATGGTAATTACAGTAAATGTAGTAGATCTATTGGCAAGGTAGCAAAGATTTCTGAAGTGTTTGAAGATGACCCTAAAAGTCTCCATACTGGCATTCAAAGAAACAATTTATAACTGAAGGACACTCTTAAAATGAATGGGAGACAGTGGAGGACCTCATGGGCTCCGTTGCATGGTTGACCTCAATCTTGCATGAGTTTTTTTTGTATAGAATTCCAAGATGTGGTCCAGTTAATATATCCTGATGTTTTACCGTCGTGGCTACTGGGGTAAATCTATCGACCCATATAGATTTTTCAATGCCAACACTGAATTTCAGACTCACTCCTGCCAAGGAAAGTTTTATGTACCAAAAGTGAGCAACTGTGTTTAGAGTTAGCCTCTTTGGGATAAAATGGGGATATGGTTGGAATCAGGGTTATCCATTACCATGAAGCTGAATGAGGTTCCCCATACTGCATGTGTCAGTCAAGATCCAGGAATGTGTGTGGACCTGAATAGCAATCAAGGGGTAAGTCCTTTGTTTTTTAAAGAATTTCCAGACGTTTTCAGTGGGATGTCTGAAAAATAATGAATAAAATACATATGAAGGAACAATCATTGTTGGTTGTCAGCAAAGTTAGAGGAATGCCATTCAACCTGAGAGAATGAGTGAAAACAGAACGTGAGAAGCTGAGCAAGGCTGGAATTATTGACACTGTTGAGAGTTCTCAGTGGGTTGCACCAATAGTTTTTGTGTGCAAGGGGTCAGGTGATCTACGCTTGTGAATTGACTAAAGGCTCCCAATAAATATGTTGTTGTGGATCATTTCCCCTTACCCAACATATAAAAGATGGTAGCTTTATTAGTTGGAGCAATGTTGTCCAGCACCTTGGACCTTGTATCACATCAGATTAGTTGCTACGAGGACTCCAAGAATTTGACAGCTTTTCTAACAGCTTTTGCCACATACCATTTTGTGAGAATGCCATTTGGTTTAGTTTAAGCCTCCTGACTTTCAGCGTGTAATGTTAAATTTATGAAATAGGATGTTGCACATACATTTTTATTAGAACAGCATTCTAATTAGTAGAGGGGCAGAAACTGAATATGATGGTTATTTAAGGAAGGTATTGTAAGTGCTAAGAAAGAATTGTCTGACTCTGAGGGCAAACAAATGTAAGCTTCAGAACATGAAGAGTTAGTACTTAGGACACAAAATATCTTCTGTCCGAATAAGTCCTAAGGAAGAGCCAGTTAAGACCGTTTGTGGATTGTAATCTCCCACCCACAAATGAGTGGCAGCTTTCTTGGGCATGGTTGAATTCTATGCCAAGTTCATTAATAATTTTGCTTCCAAGACAGATGGAATGCATAAGCTACCGAAGAAGGGGTTGATATTGTATAGTTGGAGGAATGTGACCAGGAATATCATTAAGTGAAACTTGATTTCATGAAAGCTCAAAGATATGATCCCATGGAAAAGTGCTGTGTCACTGCCAATGCCAGCTGTAAAGGGCTTAATGCAGAATTGGTCCAGTTGTCCCAGGGTTCTTGATTTAGAAGTGTAGTCTTCCCTTCTAGAAGTCTAAAAGGTCCGAGAGGGACTATTTTGTGATTGAGCTTGAGGCACTGGCTGTACAGTGGAGCTTTAGGAAATATTGGACCTTTTTTTGGGGCACACATTGTGAAATGCGGACAAATCATAAACCTTTGGTTAACAGTTTTCACAACAAAGGTTTGAATTCCATTTCTTAGCACATCAGCATGCAGGTGGTGCTTTAGCAGGAAGTTTGCTTTGATGTGAAACACATCCTGGGAATATACAATCAGGCAGCAGATCATCTTTCTCAGGTAACTGACGAAGAAAATGAGCACAGTGGCATTGATGGTAACCGTGAAGATTTTGTGCCACAATGCTGTGTATACCTGGAATTGGTTTCAGAGACAGACTGGATGGATTCACTACGTAATGACTCAGCTTTATTTAAAGTCTGTGAAGATGTTGCAATCTGGGTTATAAGGAGGAATGTGATCCTTACTTGTCTGGACTTTGAATGGTTAAGGGCGAATCAGATCTTGCAGAAGGTGTTCTGGTTAGGGGTGTGAGACTGATTCCCTCTTCTTCACTTTGTCAAGCACTAGTAAACTTGGCTCACGAGAGCCATCAGGTTATTCACAAACCCAAACCCAAATCCAGACTGCGTTGTGAATACTGGTGGCCTGGTATGGATGTCAAGGTGGGGAGGGTGATCAGGGGGGTTTGCGTTAGTGACAAAGTAAGGAAAATAAGAACTACACCCATGTCATACTGAAGTATCCCTAATAGACTATAGGAAGAGTTGGATCAGGACATTCTTGGACACATTTATGGAGGAAGATCTCCTGTTTACGTTTTGGTCTGGTTGATATTTCCTCATGTTGGCCGGAAGTCAAGTTTGTAAGTAATATTTTATACACAAGAAGAGGCAACAGTGGTACAGATGTCACACATCCCTACTCTTAAAGCATTGAAGTAACAAACATGTGTGGTGGTCAAACACTATTGACACATCTGTTGCCACAATGTGTCCCAGCTACATCTGCAACAAAATGTTGATCATAGTCTAAATTGTATCACCAACATAATAGTGGAGCACTCCTTATGTGTATGTAATAATATCTAATATAGCCAGTGATATGAAACATTCTCTACCATTGTACATAAATAATGCAAGAATCAATCAAGCCACCATATGACATGACAGATGGTGTTTTTACTCCTTCTCAGTACAATCAAACAGTCACTATAGATATTACAGTAATGGTGCTCTGCAGATGATTCAGCCGACACGTGTTTCGTCTAAACTTAGGAATTTTTCAAGGCTATATATAAAGATATGCCAGTATATCTCAGGAGTAAGTTGATGGGGTCGTGGCCAGCCATTATGGCTGGGTAGATGTAAGCCACCGAGGCTATGCTCACTACCCCATGGAGAGCTTGATATCTGATGCCAGCTGCCACAAATTTTGTAAACAGGTCGCGGACAGATCAAAGGGTCACTGTTGCTGCGACTCTGGACAAACTGGGAAGCAAGATTCGCCGAATGTGAGAGCCGTGACCGAGGCAGCTCAGGGCAGTATGGCGGGTGCATTGACGCTCAAATAATGGAAAGACTGTGAGGCCCGTAGCGATTGGAGACTGTCGCCGAGCGTGGCTTGCACTGAACTGGAGCCGAGTCGGACTGTGCTCTGTTAAAGGAAAATTCAGCTGTGGATCATTCCGAGGGTGATTTCCTCTAGGCATTGTAACCAGCCTGCAGTGGCACGGTGACAGGCCCGTGATACCTCTCTGATCACAGCGCAGCAGTGAGGGAGTCCCCACTGCAGCTTGAGAAAAGCATTTACCTGGCCACCTTCAGAGGGGGTACACCGCCACATAGGTTGGACTGAACATCAAGGCCTGAACCAGGAGCGGAGACACCTACTTCTATGCTGCCTGACTTTAATATGGATCCCTTATATTTGATAGACCCGAACCGGCTGGGGTGATGCACTCGGATTGACAGCAACTGGCGCTGTAGCTGCCCTTCAAAGGACTCTAATCTACTCCACAACAAGAATGACTGCCTGAGGGTGCATAACTATGACTGCTTCTAATCTCTCTGATGTGGGAGTCAGACACGTGGATGGAGACTCTGGTGATGGAGGTTTGTTCTCCCTGGAAGACACACAACATGCGGAATGTTCAACTATAGGGCCCCTGAGAAGCCATGGGAAATGTGAGATGTTGAGCCGCACTGCTGCTCCGTTGCTACTGTAGTTTGGTCACTTTGTCTTGTGCTGCCTTAGAGGACATTGGTTGGAGCTGCACATTCCTGTGCAACACTCTCCCACCACACTGAGATAACCTGATTTGTAAACCTGCGGTGGCCACTCTGCACCCACCACTATTGAGTATTGCCAGCCTTAATGTCACGCACAAAGACTCAGCCTAATAGAGATCAAGCTATTTCACACTCACGGAGACTAGATCAGAAAGTGCAGCCCCCACCCCGAGAGAACCCGTGGTGCTGATGAAATATGTCCTCCTTTCCTCCTTAATGGAGTTCAAAAGCGAATTGAGGGAAGAACTCAGGGCGAACATTAAAGCATCTTTTGAGTTCTTCAAGACTGTGGTCAAGTCCTGCTTGGTCTCCCTCCAATCCGATGTGGACTCTGTTGGTACTCCCACCTTGGACCTAGAGAAGAAAATCCAGGAGATGGAAGGCCGGATAAACCCCATGGATGAAGTGCTGGATCTACTTCATTCTCAGTTACACTCTCCTCTTCACAATAGATCTAGAGAATTGCTCCCATAGAGATAACATACAGGTACGAGGACAGAAGGAGGGCAGTCAGGGTCCTGACCAAGAGGCCTTCATGGTTGTTTTTTTCTCCAACATCCTTGGCGATGAAGATCCGGAAATTCGACAGGAGTAGGTGTACAGAGTTGGTCTTCGGTCCCCTGGAGAGACATTTTAGTCAAGGTAAGCTTGTTTAAGGTAAAGGAATGGATCCTCCAGATGGCCAGGAAGCGAGATACTATAGCTTTCCAGGGAGCAACTTGTTCCTTCTACCAGGATGTTGCACCGGCTACTCTAGCCAACAGACTACAGTTCCGCCCGATTACTGACGCCTTGAGGTCCAAGCATATTGGACATTTCCCTTTGGTATAGCCTTTGAGCTCAACAACAAACAATATCACTTTGCGAAATTTGATGAGGCAGCCTCCTTGCTGAGAATCGCTGGAGTTGAATCTTCAGAGGCTGCAAAGCATGGAGAGGCATCACCAGGGGCATCCAAAGATCATCTCACTGCTCCCACCTCACAAGAAATGAGGATGAAACAAAGCCCCTCTTGCTCACTTTGCTCCTGATGAAGAGACTTTTGGGGACGCTGTGGCCATCTTTAATGGCATAGGACCTTTCCCTCAGATGTAAACCTTGACTTAGAGGATGGGCACTAGACTTCCCTCATTGTGTGGTATGTGACCCTGGGTCTTCAGGTCCTTGTTTAAAATCACCAAACTACAGCATTATAGCAGTTCCCGCTCTGATGTGGGGCGATACGCATCGGACATGAGACTGTTAAAAGCCCTCTGCTGGGTATCAAGGTAAGTATGTGTCCACTACGCAATCTGTTGAAAGGCAGATGTTATGAAAAGTAGATGTAGAACTTTTATTCAACAGTAGATGTGGGTTTGTTTTAACGTTTCCTTTTTTGTTCACCTTTGCATGGATGATGCCATGTTCTTTCTATATGGGAGGATGAGGGGAGGAGAGGGGGGGAAGGCCAGGGGGTGGGCTACTATGTCTTCAGCTGCTCCTCATGGCCAAGCGTTGGAGACAGTCTTGCAGAGCCCTGACATAATCTCCTCACATGGTACTCAATATCTTCACGTCGAATGTGCAGGGGATGAACTCCCCAAATAAGCATAATCAGCTTTGGAAGTAGACGGGGAACCATCACTTTGAAATTATAGCCCTTCAGGAATCACATCTCAAGCGAGGTAAGGGTCAGAGGCTATGCCACAGACGCTATCCGCTCATATACATGTCCTCTGCTGCTACCAAGCACAATGGGTGGCCTTACTTTTCCATTCCTAAGACCCGTTCCAAATCACTGGCCGTAAGACCGATAGGGAAGGAAGGATCTTAATAGTTAAAGGTCTAATCAGAGGTAGGATGTGTACGATAGCTACAATATATACCCCTAACTCCGGCCAATCCCAATTTCTTCTATCTTTTCTGTCCACACTAGGGGGCTTTGCCAAGGACGACACACTCTTGCTGGGGGACTTCAACATGATCTGGGACCCTACTCTAGACACCACCCACTCCCATTGACCGCCAGCAGGTGTATTTACAAACACTGTAAAATCAGCTCTTCACTGATTGAACCTTTTTAATGCATGGAGAATTCTCGATCCCACCACAAGAGAGTATACATTTTTCTCCCACACCCATAGGACCTACTCTAGGATTGATCACCCCACCACTTAGGTCATGCTGCCATGTCTGCGATTATTCATCCCATTGTGCTTTCTGACCACGCCCACCTGGAGATCATATTTGACTGGCCCGCTCCACAGTCCAGGTTTCATAGATGGTATTTTCCTAACGTTCTCACGCATGATCGTCAACTCCGAGATGAACTTCAGAAAATGATCAGAGAATACTTTCAGATTAATAACCCCAAGGACAATTCCTGCTCTATGACCTGGGATGCATTTAAGGTGGTCATACAGGAAAAAAGCATTTCACTAATGTCCACATTACACCAACAAAAAACAAAAGAAAGACAGGCACAGGAGGGGGAACTCTTATTAGCGGAGAAGGCTCAAAAGACCACGGCCTCACTAGCCGTCCAAAGAAGAGTAACATCTTTGAAAGACAAACTCTAAACAATCTATGCTAATAGGGCAGAGACTACACTCCCACATTTAAAGAAAACAAATAGCCCCCCTGCTAGCAAGACAATTGCGACTGAAACAGGCAAAGAAATATGTTGGCCAGCTATGAGATGAGTCCAGTATGATCCACCATTCAGAGGAAGAGAAAGCCCGAATATTTCGAAATTTTGATAAACGTCTCTATACCGCTGACCCCCTAAATCTGGAAAAGCAGTCTACTTACCTTGACCTTGCTGAGCTGCCAGGATTGTCCCAGGAAGTTAATGATACTTTAAATAATACCATCACGAGAGAAGAGGTACAGAAAGCCATTGACTCCCTTAAGCTGCATAATTCTCCTGGTCCTGATGGCATTAATGCACACTTTTACAAGACCTGTGGTTCTGTTTTAATTCCTCACTTGACCAACCTTTTCAACCACATTGTCGATTCACAAGCAGTGTCCCCTACCCTGGGAGAAACCTTAAGGACTGTCATCCCTAAACCAGGGAAAACCTCTAAATCATATGCCTCTTAGAGGCCCATAGCCCTTCTCAATTTAGATGCAAAACTTAACACCAAAATCCTGGCCAACAGACTGGAGGATATTATGCCTGAGCTGATTCATCCTGACCTGTCTGGATTTATCAAAGTCCGACAGACCCATGACAATTTAAGACAAGTAATCCACTTGACAGAAAAGGTGACCAAAAAACATACACCGGCAGTTCTGTTGGTGCCTGATGCTGAGAAAGCTCCAGAGCGACGCAACTTTGTGTAAGCCTGAGTGGTCCCTTTTGGCTTCGGACAAACTCTTGCTGCACACGGATCAGGCGGTGGTGGGACGCACAATATGGGATATCCTATGGAAACCCAGGCAAGATCTCCCACGGAATGCCTAACTAAGCACTCCCAGGGCCACCACGCTTAAAGTTTGGGATGCAGTAATAAGCACACACGTCCCTCTTTGTAACACCAGATGGTAGGTGACTGCTCTATGTTGTGGTTTTGCTTGGGGGCGGCTAAGATGACCTTAGCAGCTGCATGGAAGAAACCCTAGGCCCCATCCACGTCCCAGTGGCACACCCGACTCTGGCAAGCCCTTTTACATGGAACACATGGCTGACATCCTGACTGACACAAGGAAAGCCTTTGACTATATTTGGGATCCCTTGGTACAGTTCCTCTATAAGGGGCTTCCGCTCTTCTCCTGCCACCCCCGCTTACGGGCACTTCACCTTGTCCAGATGTAGGGAGTCCGGACTCCGTCCTCCCCTGGACGTTGCTTCTGATCTCTTATGATAACCGCCCCTCCAGAGATAGCTCCCACTTTTGAAAATGTTTTGCAATCACTGCCTTCTCCATGCTAATTGGTTTGATTGCTCTTTTCTATTCTTTGTCCGTTTACTATATGTTTACTTGTTAGGGTGTTTTACTCTAACGTGTAGTTCCTTGTTTAGCTGTTCCACATCACTGAATGATAGCCATGATGCCTTATGTGTTATGTTTATTTTAAGATGTAAGCCAATTATTTGGAAATTCTGAAACTGCCTATAGCTTGTAACTGCTGTTGGCCTATAGACATATTGCAAGTGTGATGACATTTCTTGTACAACGTAAACTCCAATAAAGAACATTTGAAGCAAAAAAAGGAAGTAAGTTGATGAAGGGTGAGTAGCGTTGCTCATTCTTTTAAAGTAATAAATCAAGGACAAGTAGTTGGGATCAAAGCCGCCATGTCGCCTTATTTCCAGACGTTCAGTAAGACAACACCGCAGGGTAACAAGCAAGTTTGCCTACACCCATGTCTACCACCCAGTGCCAGCATATTAGGTGGGTGGTAGACATCATTGGGGCCAATTTGACCTGGAATATCCTGGTTTGGATTGAATTATACTTAGAGTGATTCATTCTATACTCCGAAAAACTGTTGCGCAGTGAAGCACACGTGATAGTGCCTTCAAGTGGCTCATGGACTGCCCTTTAGAGGTTGTTGTGATCTGTGCAGACATCCTTGCATTGATATGGTCATGGACGGATTTCAGTTGCTACACAACGAGTGTACACCTTGATGATACTGACCCAGGCGACTTGGTCCTGAAGAGACCCTTTCACTTACACAGGACTGAAACGTTGATTGTTACCTATCTCTTGGTTTTCAGATCATTTATGATCCACATGTGCAATGTTGGATGCACATGTTTGATACAGAACAACTATGAATTGAACCAGGGAGCCCTTATGGTGTCTTTCGTATATTGTATGTATTTATGCACTCACTTAAGCTCTGTGTCATCTGCACTTTTATGATATTAGTTGTACTGTCATTTGCATAAATATTGGAGAACATACCACAGCAACGGAAATCTACTGTCGATTTGTCTTTTTGTGTGATTGAGTACTTGGTTGTCGAAATAATACATTTATTGTTGGTCTTTCTAGACTTTTTGCAGGAGGTTGACTTACATGACAGAAAGAGACCCATGGTGACCTCTGATGATGCAGCCATTCCTGGCTCTGGTCCCCGTGGGCATGTATGCTTGTACTCATGACATTATATACATGAGGCAAAGGACCAGCATCTTCGATGGAGCCACTAAAGTAGGTGGAGATCTCTAAATCTACTGCATGGCCCCTCTGCCAGGGGATTAGAGTCTACAGCCACCGCTGACCTGGTCGCCATCCGCCAGACTTTCAATGATGCAGCCAGTCAGGTATCTGCGTTTGCTACATCGAGAGCTCCCTTCTCCACAAACTCTCATTTAATCAGTGCGTACACACCCACACAAGTCCAAACCACACGCAACCCTTTGCCATACAGTACTGGGGCGTAAGGGTTCACTCCCGGGTGCCTGGTTGTGGCTCTCAGGACCTGTGTGTCACTGCAGCATGGCCAGCACTGTTTACTGCGTTACTTTCAGGGTCGGACTGGGACAGAAAATAGGCCATGGCACCAAAATAAAAGTAGTCTCTTCAGTGAATTATATAGCTAAAAAATGTGGCCCATGTTTGCGAATTGGGGCAGTTTTGAAGTATTAAAGACAGGCTGTTTGGTGTTTTGCAAGGTATGAAAGAAGACCACATGTGTGCTTGTTGCAGGCAATGGTTGTGGTAATATCAGGAAAAACCTTAACAGCAGACAATAAAAAGGGCTAAACAAACACCCAAAAAACAGCCCATACCCTGGCCAATCACAGCAACCCTTCAGGCACGGCCAGACTGCCTACAGCCCAGAATGACTAGATGTCCTGCACTGGCCGAGTCATTCGGGTTTTTAAAGGACTGTCCTAGCGTCCTGACACTTGGCTAAACAAATACATGTCCTGGATTTGAGGGGGTCGGTTGAACCTGCACATTAATCATAGTATTGTGCTGGCTCACATTTCAACCATCCCTCTTTCGAAAACCGGGCACAGAAGTTCGCTTGGTTAGACTCCCTGCGGTGAGCCTCACCTCATTCAAGCAGCACAGCAGGATTTAATGGGGTGTGAATCAAGGCTGCAGCCTCACCCTGGAGCTCTTCACAGAAATTCTAGTCTTATTTCTATGTCTGTCTCCATCCCGGTTTTTGGTTCTGAAAATCTGGTCACCCTACTACAGCCTATAGGCCAGTCCGTTAAGGGTGACTTTATAAGTGCAATGATAATACATTGAGCACCTAGCTCGTATAAAATTTGTATGCTGAGGCATACCTTGCCTATCTTTCTCCAACTGATGACCACCCAGGCAACAGTTACATAATCTGCAGTGTTCAACGTGTATTACGCATGAAAAAAATGATGCAGTTGCACCCAGGCCTTGTAAAGGGCAGTGGTAAGTTGCCACTCAGAAAAACAAGGAAGCCAAATAAATGCTTTATCTCATCTGTTTTGCCAGTGAGGCTTCTTGCAAGGATGACTGCCCCACTGAGAGGCACTCAGGGTGGTGTCTTGGCTCTGAAAAATTCCCCAACTCCCAGATAAGAATGTGTGGGGACTCAGAGCTGGCCTTTGCAAAGACAGCGCCCTGTGTGGCTGGGAGAAATGTGGTGCCCTTGCTGATGGTAGTGAATTAAATGAGGCAGCAGGGGGTCCCTTTTGTGTTCACCGGTCAGTACCTGGGCGAGCAGTAACAAAACTTGAGGGGTCTCCCTGCAGAGTACCTTGAGCCCCCCTCCCGGGACCCAGGCAGGAGCCTGACACCCATGCACAGTGTAGTGTGCTGAGCCCCTGGAGGTCGGGGCCTCTCGCACCCTGGGGGCTTTGGGGGTCTTTGTTACACTGCTGAAGTGACCGGCTCCTGAAAACAAACATCCCCGACCTCCCCCAGCTCTCATAAATCAGCTTAAACTGCCTCACGCAGATGACGGTTTTGTTGATGTGTCAGCAGGGGTCAGAGGGTGAAGGGAGGGCAAGGAAGGGGGCGAAAGGGGTGTTAAAAACATCACCAGTCGTATGATAGTGAAGGACTGAAACCACTTCAACCTGACAAATCATACAGAAATGAACAGGCAGTGATCTCCAAGGGGTCACACCACGCTTCACTGAATGAGCCGCAGTGATTGGTTCCCAATTGTATCGAGAAGTGGTTTGTTTTTATTCACAACGTACTTGATGCTTCTTGGTGAGTTATCTGGTGTCTTTACGCGAACACGTGGTGCACGCTCTCTCACGCACCTCATGTACTAATAGCATTGCTGCCAGGGTTCCCAGGTCCATGCCTGATGTGCTGTTTTTCTTTGACATCTGGGACCTGTAGTCCTGTTTTATAGTGTACTAAACAAGACTACAAGTCCCAGAATTCTAAGGAAAAAAAATGGCTTGCAGCAGAACATCACGCCTGGAACTAGGAAACTTGGAAGGACTGTCAATAATTCGCCCGTGTTAGAAATACCTCCTGACCATTTACTTACAGAATTTTGCCCTCCTCTGTCCTTCTACAGCCTGGCGTGGGCCACGGTTGTGTCTCGGGCGTTAAGCGAAATATACCTGGCCACTGAGCCCTTAATGTCTTCTACCCGGGGAATGTGAGTTTAAAGAACTACGCCTATTGCACACCTGGTGGCGCTGTTGCTTCACAGTTGACCACATTGAACGCCAAATGAATGAGCCTTGGTAATACACGTTACTGTTCTCCAAGTCAGGGCGATTCATGTATCGACCTTCCGTGAATGAACAGAGGGATAAGTTGGCCAGCTATAACAGTAGCTGGGGAGGGTCTCCCCAGCCAGCAGGCAGCTCACTGAGTTATCTGAGTGGGAAGACCCCAGGGTGCCTCGTCCCCTGGACTATTACCACAGCCCAAACAATCCGGCCATTTGCAAGAATCAGTCGCCCCACCGGGGCCTCAGGTCTATGAGACGTGTTTGAAGCCCACGAGACCTACATCAGAGATGAAAGGACCTACCCAGCTGACACCTCTGCTGGCTGGTGGGCCGTGTAACCACACTCAAGGAGAGAGAGGCAATCCCTGACAGTTCCACCTCCCTGACCATCTAGGACAGTGGTTCCCAACCTTTTGATTTCTGTGGACCCCCACTTTAACATTAATGGAACCCAGGGACCCCCACTGAATCATCATGGGAATCCAGGGACCCCTGCATGAGTCATTACTGGAAGCTGGGGACCTAATTTGTCAATATTTGTTAATATTTTTTAATTTTCTAGGCTCTCGCGGACCCCCTGAGAAGACTTTGCGGACCCCCAGGGGTCCCCGGACCACAGGTTGGGAACCACTGATCTAGGAAATCACATCTTAAGTCGGGGGTACCTCTACAGCATGACTGAAGTAACCTCAGCACTCTCCTGTGTCCTGTAAATGGTGTATGCTTCACTGGTCCTCAGTCAGGGGATCCTTGGCAAAACTACTATGTTTAGTGTTGATTACTCGCCTTTTGGCTTTGTCAATGCACGTTTTATGTTTTTTTGTTAAACTTTATTTGTTGGATCAGCTGCCGGGTTCTCACAATAAAAAAAAAAAATATTCGGCTAAAAGCAAAAATATTTTTGGTTTTAAAAAGCATAGAGTGCATATTAGGTCCTAGTGGTGACGGGAACTGTTTTGTGCGCAAGAGCTCTCCTTGGAAGGAGCAGGAAGCCCTCACTCGGTGAAGTGAGCACATGGCCGAAGTGAGCTGACTCTCCGCCCCTTGCTGCGTGCTGTAGTGGGCAGAAGGAAAATGTGAATGACACAGCAGCAGACCAATGGATGAAGAGGGCCGGCTGAGAGCCCCTATAAGAAAGTATACTATGGGTATGATTTTAGTAAAACCAAAAGCTCTTGGCCAGCACCTGCCTTAAAAAGGATGTGTCTCTTAACTCACTTGAGATGCATGTGTCATCTTGGGTCACTCCATTGCCAGCACAGGATGGTGCAAGGTGGGCTTACCCTGAGCTCGTTTTTGTAGTTTAGCTCAGGTTTTTGCAAAATGTGAAGGGGAATGTGAATGCTATGCAGTGTTACAAAAAGGAAAGGATTAGGTTGTGTGACAACTATTATGGTACCTCCTTCACTGTCTTGTTTGTTTCAACATGTTTCAGCAACTGTTGGTGTACTATTACATGTGTGGGCCTTCTTCAGGACCAAACAACCCCTCTTAATGTTAAATTCCCTTAACATTCCCTTCTAAGTGTGTAGAGATGACAGTTGGCTATTCCAGCAAAATAACATATACAAATATTGTGATGTCAAAAATATCATGGGACAGGGTATAGAAAGTGAGAATATTGTGTTTTTAGTTATTTCATATCTTTTTTTTAAATAGTTGCATACAAGATAGTTTTATTTAATATAGTTCTATAAAATATTGTTTTAATTAGTTTAATAAATATTAGCTATTTTAGTATTGTAAGGTATTATAATAATATTTTTGTTTACATTTGTTTTAGAGTAGTTTGTAATTTTTTTTATTAAATGTAATTTTTTTTAAATGTAATTAGAAATTATTAATTTTGTAGCAAGTTGTTCAGTTTGTAGGGAGTTTAGGGAGAGGTTTTTCAAATGTAGATTGTTTTTTATTTTGTAGTTAGTTTTGTATGTAAATGCACTGTTTTAATTGATAACTATGTAAATTAATTAATTGATTAATTGGTATTTTAAGTATATGCAGACTTTTAAATAACTGATCATTTTAGGTAATTGTTAGATAGTGTCAATTTATATTTACTAATTGCTTTGTCATTTTTATAATAATTTAATGTCAATAATATTTCAGTTTTATGCTTTCTTTTTTTTACTAATTTTAAAGGTTTGTTGGTGTGTGGTTTTTTTTAAAGTAGAAGGGACAGACGTTTTTAATTTAAAACATTTTTAGTTTTTTTATTCTTCTGTTTTACTTGTAATACAAATTTTTAGTTTTAAATTTTTTTAGGCTTATTTGTTTTATATTTAGTGAATACATTTCTCATTGTAAATACGTTTTAATTTTGTTTGGTCTATATTTAATGCAATTTATTTTAAAAACTTAAGAGTGTTATTAGTAAACCCGATCCCTCCAAAGTTCAACACTTTTCTACTGTTTCTTAGATTGTAATAGGGAAAGCAAATCAGACTCTTCCAAAGTACAACACTTTCCCTGCATTTGCTTATGTCTGAGTGGGAATAGTAACTCCAAATCCTCAAAAGTCCAACAGTTCCCCACTGTTGTTCAAACTAGAGTGATAATAGTAAATGTAACCCCTCCAATGTCCAGCACTTCCCCTAACATGGCTTACAGTGGAGTGGGACACTCTCCAAAGTCGAACACTTTTCTTCCTGCTGCTCGGATTGGCGACCCCTCCAAATTTCATCACTTTACCTGACCCATTCAAAGTCGAACACTTTCTCTACTGTTGCTCAGGTTAGAGTGGTGGTAGTGTATTGCACCATTCTAATTTTCTTATTTGTCTATTGGTTTTTAGAAGTTGTGTGTGTATATTCATTTTACAAGGTAGTTCAATGTAAATTAGTTGCTATTTATTTCTATGCATTGTTTTTATTTTACTGTTTATGTTACTATTGCATATTTTTAATATCCAGTGTTATTATAATTGATTTCTATTAATTTTAAAAAAATTAAGTCCTTTTTGTATTTTTATTTTTAAAATTATTTTAAAGTATATATTGTTATTTTATTTGTACGGTATAAAGTTAAAAAAATATATTTTTACATTCAAATACTGTTTTTAAAGTATTTTGTTTTTTAAGTTAATATAGAGTATAGTAGAATTATTTTATTTTTATTGTAAATATTGTTTGCCTTGCATTCAAATTTTATAATGTTGATCTTTATGTTCTCAGTATTTTTGGTGATATTTTTATAGGAGATATTTTTGTACAGGATATTTTCTCAACCTGCCGAAGGATGGTAACCTGTAATCATTACCTATAATACCGCCTTATGAGATCCTATTGTGCTACAGGTGACTAGAGGGATCGGTACCAAATCTACCCCATGCATGCAGGTGCAGGTCTAAACTCATGTTCTCTCATGTGATTTACCTATTCACATTCCTTTGTCTCCACCTTACCTAAGGGGGTTAGTGTCATAGCTCAAATTAACTCATAATAATACTAAAACTGTACTCATATTTCCCGATACTAATCCATCACTAATTCTTGTTGGGTTCTGGAGTAGCGTGCTACTCACCGAAAAGCACTTCAACGCCTCATCAGGGGTAGTAAGCGCTATATAAATACGATTACAGTACAATAGACGTTTATGTCCATTCAGATCATAGAGATCAAAATCACATAGAGTCTTAATCTGTGAAGTCACATGTTGACGTTGAGCTCCACAGTGGTTTATTTTTGAATATTGCAAAATAGGGTGATGATATTTCTGTCCAGGATGGTCTGTAAGGTGAGGTGCTGTGCTCCCAAGTCAGTGCAGTACTAATATGACCGTCTTAGGCAAGAGACATTTATTATTGAACCAGTGTCCAAGAGGTCACTGTTGATTCCACCTGCTCTGTGGCAGTCAGCAGCTCAAACAGACCACACTGACAATATGCTTAGGGCTAATTGTTGAAACAAGCAGTCCAGTGGAATTGGACGAACAGCGGTGGCATGGTAGAAAGTTGTTGTGGTTAAAGTTTAAAACTAGACTGACATGTTGCCAGGTGCAGTGTTCATCCTGAAGAACTTGTAGAGCTGGAGTAACGTAGTTCCTGAATATCCGATGTAATAGTAGATTATAACAGCTCCCATAGCTGAAGTAGGGTTGCTCCAGGGTCTCTGATGGAGAACCAGTCCCTGCAAGTAAGGTTTTCAGTTTTAGTGGTACTGAGTCTGAGGCTGTTCTGGCTCTTTGAGTTTTAATTGCCACCAGGCATTGTTCAGGGGCGCAGTGACTGATGTTGGTGACTTTCTCCAATCCTAAAAAGATTCTGGTGTCACCAGGTGGAACCAAAGTACTTGCTTAGCTTCGGAAAAGGACCAAGGTAAGCACTGAACAGCAAAAATCTATCATGGATCCTTGCACTAAATGCAAATGAACTGGCTGTGATGAGAAGAGAGGGGGCAAGCCAATCTGACCTTGGACTGAAAGAAATGAGGTGCTCACTCCCAGAGCCTCCCCTGGCACGCCCCTGCTGTAAAGCGGGGGGAGGGTAGAGTGTAGGAGATGGCCGAGGGATATAACAGAAAGAGGTAGCTCACTCTGACTAGCTTACCCCATCCTCTCAGGTGACAGATCCTGTATGTAGAAAGGTTGAGCCAAACCTGGGCTATTTAGACACAACCTTTAATTTGACTTTCAGCGGTCCAACCCATATGCGCCGGTGCTAGTGTGCTCTGATCTGCCCCTTCCTTTTTCAGGACCGCTGTGAACCCCGGCTTCCGGTTCCAGAGCTTGGTGGTGTGGCAGGGCTACATGATCAGCCCGTGGTATGTAAGTGGCGTACAAGAGAAGCTGACATTGCAGACTACAACTCAGACATCTGTCTCGGGGGAATCTATTGCCCTAAGTGGGCTTGGGGGGTTTGGTGGCTCGGCGAGGCAACAGCACGTTGGCTCACCAGAAACACTAGGATCAGCAGACGACCAGCAAGGTGGTGAGTGACGTCACACTCCGGATGTTTACCGGTGAGGATGTTAGCTGCTTCAACGTTGCCTGAAATTGGGTTAGAACTGTGGAGCCCCCCTCCCCCCCCCCCTTTGGGCTCCCTGGAAGCACATCTTCACCGTGTCCATCTATCCCGTAATTCACACAGCCATTCACAAGGATTTAGACATTAACTATTTCCCTAACATTGATTCTCTCCAGTAGGCCTATCAGTTTGGTGATCGATGCTTGTTGTCTTCAGCAACAGTTTACTTTTGAGGGGTGGTCCCAACATCATGAGGCAGTAACATTTGAGGGGCTCATATTCTATGTCTAGCCCGCCTGCACAAAAGGGGACGTGTATCACAGCGCAGGCACGTACCCTTGTGGCTCGTATAAAAAAAAGTGATAAAAGAGCAATGTCCAGAGACAGTCCGTCAGGCCCCAGCATTCAGGATACAGCAGTAGTGGTGAGCTCTGAACTCCTCCATTCCAGCCCCAGGGGTTCTTCCACAGGAACAGACAGTCCAGAGGTGTTGATAGTCCGCAACTCCCAGCCGCACCTGACTGGCTCAGCTATCACCTCGACAGTTCTCCTCATGCTTGAGTGAAATTGAGGAGGATAAACATGTGCTAGAAGGTGGGGGTACTGTTGCAGAGATGAATAATGCTATCCATACATCGACTTTATCGCAGCGAGAGAAGCCAAGAAGCCAGATAAATGATTAAGAGACTAGATGTTATGAACTAAATACCCTAGGACTGGTGTGCCACAGGGGTCGGGCTCTCAATCAATCAATCAATCAAGAAATTTGTATAGCGCGCTACTCACCCGGAGGGTCTCAAGGCGCTGGGGGAGGGGGGACCGCTACTGCTCAAACAGCCAGGTCTTGAGTTGCTTCCTGAAGGAGAGGTGGTCTTGGGTCAGACGGAGGTGGATGGGGAGGGAGTTCCAAGTCTTGGCTGCCAGGTAGGAGAAGGATCTTCCTCCCATGGTGGCTTTTCTAATGCGTGGCACGGCGGCGAGGGCGTGGCTGGTCGATCGTAGCTGGCGGGTGGGAGTGTAGAAGGTCAGGCGGTTGTTGAGGTACCTGGGGCCCAGGTCGTGGAGGGCCTTGTGTGCGTGGGTGAGGAGGCGGAACGTGATTCTCTTGCTGACGGGGAGCCAGTGCAAGTCTCTCAGGTGTCCGGAGATGTGGCTGTGTCGGGGGATGTCAAGGATGAGGCGTGCAGAGGCGTTCTGGATGCGTTGGAGTCTTTTCTGTAGTTTGGCCGTGGTTCCGGTGTAGAGGGTGTTACCGTAGTCCAGTCGGCTGGTGACGAGTGCCTGGGTGACCGTCTTCCTGGTTTCGGTGGGGATCCATCGGAAGATCTTTCGGAGCATGCGTAGGATGTTGAAGCATGATGATGAGACGGCGTTGACTTGTCTGGTCATCAAGAGGGAGGAGTCCAGGATGAAGCCCAGGTTGCGTGCGTGGTCCGTTGGTTTGGGTGCGCTGCCCAGGGCAGGGGGCCACCAGGAGTCGTCCCAGGCAGAGGGTGATGATCCAAGGATGAGGACTTCCCTCTTGTCTGAGTTCGGTTTCAGGCGGCTGTTCATCATCCACTCGGCTACGTCTTTCATCCCTTCGTGCAGGTTGGTTCTGGCGGTGGCTGGGTCGTTGGTGAGGGAGAGGATCAGCTGGGTGTCGTCGGCGTAGGAGATGATGTTGAGGTTGTGATGGCGTGCGATGGCTGTGAGGGGGCTCTTGTAGACGTTGAGAGTGATGATCCTTGTGGTACGCCGCAGATGACTTCGGTGGCCTCGGATCTGAACGGGGGGAGGCGGACTCTCTGGGTTCTTCCGGTGAGGAACGAGATGATCCACTCTAGTGCCTTCTCTTGAATTCCGATGTTGCTGAGGCGCTGCACTAGGGTGTGGTGGCAGACAGTGTCGAACACTGCGGAGAGGTCCAGGAGGATGAAGGCTGCTGTTTCCCCGTTGTCGAGCAGGGCTCGGATGTCGTCAGTGGCTGCGATGAGGGCGGTCTCGGTGCTGTGGTTGGCTTGGAAGCCGGACTGTGAGTGGTCGAGGGATCCATTAGTCTCGAGGAAGGCGGCCAGCTGTCTGTTGACGGTCTTCTCGATGACTTTGGCAGGAAACGGGAGGAGCGAGATGGGGCGGTAGTTCTTGAGGTCGGTGGGGTCTGCTGATGGTTTCTTTAGGAGGGCGCTGAGTTCGGCATGCTTCCAGCTCTCCGGGTAGGTGGCGGTGTTGAAGGAGCAATTGATGATGTCCCGGAGATGGGGTGCGATGACGGAGTCGGCCTTGTTGAAGACGTGGTGGGGGCATGGGTCAGTTGGTGATCCGGAATGGATGGTGTTCATCGTATGGATGGTGTCTTCGGTGCTGACCGGGGTCCAGGCGCGGAGGGTGGTGTTGGGGGGCGTCGGTTTGGTGGTTGGGTGCGTGGTCTGTGCGCCGAAGCTGTTGTGTATGTCGGCGATCTTGCGGTGAAAGAACGAGGAGAGTGAGTCGCAGAGGTCTTGTGAGGGGGTGATGTTGTTGTTTCAGGATCCACAAGCGAGTGGCCTCCAGATCCTGCTATGCCAGCCCAATCCAGTTGTTGCCAGCTTGCAATTAACACCAACATTCCGTGATAGGGGCCCCCCCTCCAACATTAGCTATGTCAGCTTTACTCCTGGGTGAGTGAGGACTCCTCAACAGATGGAGCAAAGAGAGATCTCAGCACAAATGGGCTGGGAGCATCATCAGTCCGATAGGAGCATTACCACTATCTCTGCCGCGCTCAATCAGTTAAGTTCTGCATTGGATTTAGGTTCCCCCAGCCCCTGTTTCAAACTATCTTGACTGAGATTTGAGAACTCAAATCCTCGCGTGCTGCCGAAATTGCAAGACTTCGCTTAAGAACAGGCACGATTGAAGAGATGGTTCGGCAAATCTCTGCTTGCAGTCGAATAAAGATTGCAGATCTGGAGGATCGTTCACTCTTCTGGGACAAAGAGCCTGCAGGCCGACAAAAAAAGCTAAGGATCTCACAGGGTAAAGTAGAAGAGTTGGAGAACATTGCCTGTAGATCTAATCTATGCTTTTTTGGGGGTCCCAAAGGCATAGAAGTCTCTGGGACGTACAAGAGTACTTCCCAGCGTGTGGATTCTTATATTCGATCACATATTCTGGAAGATGCTCCCCTGACCTTACTATCATATGGGAACATCGGGTGCCAGCCTCCCGACTTCCCCATTCCAAGTATCCGTGCGCCAATATTGTGAACTTTGCAGACTATTGCATTAAATAATGAATTCTCGTGAAAGCAATTCAGAGACTAAGCTTCACAGTACCTGATGGCGGTAAACTCTGCATTTTTTCTGATATGTCTGCCTCAGTGGCTCGCCGGAGGGGAGACTTTTTGGGATTAATTGGCCAGTTCAAATGAGCTGGCATACATGCCTCACTGGTAGAATCAAAGTTAAAAGTGTTGCTGAAAGCAAATTTCAGTTCTGTTCCATTGTAGAAGAAGCACAAAGCCTTCTGCAGCAGGAGACTGGTTAAAAGAAGAGTATAGCGCACAATTTTATGGCGTGTTTCATCTTTATGATGTTTTATAAGAGTTCGAGAGGGGGTGGGAATGGTGCGCACACTGTTTAGGGCTGAAGCTGGTCTAGGGCACATTTTTTTAATTTTGTGGATTTGATTTTCCGTAATGTGCTACTAGGCTGCTCTAGGAACGTTGGTTTATGGTTGTCTATGTCACATGGTGGGTGGTGATGATGACAGGGTGGGCAGGGCCATCTCTTCTGCTATCAGCAGCCTTTTGGAATTTTGCAAAGTGCATAACAGCATGCTGTATTATTTTTCTGACAACTCTTCTAAAGGCCCGGGTGATTGGTGCTTCTGCGGGGGGGGGGGGTTTGAGGACCACAGCACAGCGTCAACATGGCATCCATTTTGTATTGGGAGGGGGGCAGGGAGAAAGGTGGGCACTCCTTCCTGTTGGTGGGGTATGGGTTCATGGGGTGGGGGGGTTCTTGGATGGAAGGCGGGTGTACGTGTTGTTGGTTAGTTCAAAACGAGCAGGGGCGAAGGGGCAAATACGGCTCAATGAAGATTCATTGCAAGAGCCACAAGATTCCGGAGATTATAGGCTGCTATGTTTGAGGGCTTCATGATATTCAAGGGGGACTTTAGGCAGCCCAGGGAGGTTTGGCTAGGCTGGATATGGGTGAAGCTTGATTTTCTATGTCAAGGATGGCATTGCAGCTAAAAATTATAACTTGTACTGTGAATGGTCTCTTGAATAAACAAAAATGTGGTGCTTTATTAAAATGGATTGATTTCTTTAACTCGGAGGTGACCTTTATACAGGAAAACAATTTTCAACATAACCCCCCAAGTGTTTTCATTCCTGTGAAATACTCGCAGCCATTTTTTTGCTTCGGTGGGAATGGCACTAAAGGGGGCGGCAATACTATTTTTGGGTGCTCTAGATTGGGAGATAAAAGAGATTCTAAGGGATAGCAAGGGTAGGTGGATATGGGTAAAAGTCAGACTAGCCCAGAGGATTTTGAATTTTTGTAATGATTATGTTCCAATAATGGATGAAACTGAAGCAAATTTTCATTTCACCATCCAGGGAGAGGGACCTTTAGTGTTGGGTGGCAACTTTAAATCCATTCAGACCTGTCCTTAGACACCTCTAATAAAGATAGAGAGGTATCTCAAGTCTAAAACTGCTAAGCTCCTGAAGAGAATTGAGCAGGACCTGGTGCTAGTAGACCCATGATGTCTTGACTATCCCAGATTTACACAATACATGTGCTATTCTGCCAGGTTTCAGTCCGCCTCTCGAATAGACTTCTTCCTTTTATCAAAGCTTTTGAAAAGGAGGAAGGTTGAAGCATTGGTTAACTCTTTTTCAGACCACTCTACAGTTTGGTGGAAGTTATTTGGGAAGCCTGGGGGTAAAGATGCCATGATGGCAATTCAATAAATCATTGCTCTCCAATCATACTTGGCTAACTGCAAAACCGCAGTTCATTCAGGAGTTTTTTGGGTTAATGTTGATACTGCTCCCATTTGTATGGTATGGAAGGCATTTAAGACCTTATTCAGCCAAGACCCAGGCTCACAAGATTCAGAGTCTTCAGGCCGCAGTAGAGATCGCAGTGAGGGGAGCATCAAGTCTGATGAATTCATCAGCCAGGCAGGGAGCACAAGACCAACTTACCAAATCTAAACAAGAGCTTAGGGATTTTTCCTCCTAGAGACAATTACGGGTAGCAAAGCTTTTCAACAGAAGCTCGGTGAAGAAAGTCAGTATGTGGGAATGTATTTGGCCCTGGTCGACATAAAGTCATCAGAGCAGGCAGCTAATCAATCAAATTAAAGATGCAGCTACTGGGGTGATCGAGGCCAATGCTGTAAGGACAGAGGAGATATTTCTCCATCATTACACGCAGATCTACGAAGAGGATCGAGCTGTAATGCAAGAACGATTGGCTGATTATTTCACTTCAGTGTAGCTACCCCAAGTTTCCTCTATTCAGAAATGTGCCGCATCAAAGTAAACAGTGGCAGGGGAGATAACTTCCACTCTTAAAAGTATGCCTAATGCTAAAGCCAGTGGAAATGACGGTGTTCCCACTGGGAAAGTCTATAAGTCCTTTGAGGCAGAGCTGCTTCCACTTCTAACAACACTCTTTCGTCACATAGAGGAAGCTGCATCCATCCCAAAGGCCTTTAAAGAGTCAGTGGTAGTGAGCTCCCTGAAGTGAGATAAGAATCCCTTGGACCCTAATTCCTACTGCCTCATAAGTCTGCGGAATGCTGATTACAAATTATTTATGAAAGTTTGGGCGAATGCCTTGCACCCTGTGCTCAGCAGATAATCCATCAGGATCAAAATGTTTTTTGCCCATTAGGGTGATGGCCGCCAATACCCACTTTCTGATCCAAGCTATTGATTATTTTATAATCAACAATGAAAAGTTGGCAATACTAATGATTGATGCTGAAAAAGCGTTTGACCTCGTTAACTGGCAGGCGCTTCTTTTTATTCTGGCAAGATCTGGATTTCCACCCTCGATTATCATTATTCTTAAAGAGCTTTATAATGCAGCAGAGGCTAAGATCATTATTAATACTAGAGAAGCAGCGGTTGTAAGGATATAATGGGGCACTCGGCGGGGGTGTCTATGCCCCGCCGCTTGTTATTCTTTTTATAGAGCCCCTAGCGGTTAGGATACAGGCCAACCCTTTGGGATGGCAAAGATCAAACTGTCTGCTGAGGACACAATTCTATATTTAAAGGCTGGGAGTCTAAATATCCAGAACGCCATTGATGAAAATACCTGCTTTATGCAAATAGGCGGGTATAAAGTCAACCAATCAAAAACGGGGTTTAATGCAGTTTGTCTGTACTCCCTGCTAGTCTGCAGCTGATTTTAAATCCCCAAGTTAGATATTTAAGAATTTTGGTGTCAAACGATTATTCCCAATTATTCCAGCTACATTACAGGGCTATGCTGTTGAAGGTTAAACGTGTTGCGGGAATGAACTCATCTACCTCTATCACTGATTGCTTTGGCAGCATTAACAAAGATGTCTATTCTGCCTCCATTTCTGTTTGTGTTGTCTAATGCTCCCCCTTAGAATCCCAGGTTCATACTTTAAAGAAGTGAATAGTGTCATTAGAACCGTCATATGGACAAGCGAGCAGCCCAGGTTTAAAATATCAGTATTACAATTAGCCATCGCGCAGGGAGGTCTAGCACCACCACTTCTCGAAATGCACTATCAGGCTGCGTTAGCCGATTGTACGGTCCAACCGGCATCAGCCTCCCCGGCGTATGATAATGTTCTATTGAATTTAATGATCACTGAAAGTCGAATTAAGCTACCACTCTTTTTACATGATCTCAAATCTCCCCAAAAAGACAAGGTGTAAGACACTATTAACTTTGTCGTCACAAATCTCAGCTTTTTCTAGATTATGGGGCATTCCGTCTTGCAACGCCTTTATGCCATTGCAAGATTGCGAGATTTGGGGACTGTCATTATCCAAACACATTTTAAAAGAGTGGGGGGTGGGGGGAAATTGGATTCAGGACACTGACTGGGTTTTACAATGGGGCAAGCTTGATAGCATGGAATTCCATTGGCGGCCGGCAGTTTTAGGAGGGAGGGGGGCTGGTGGGAGCACACTCACACTTTCACACACACACGCACACACATCCATTAACAACACTCATCAACATTCAAACAAACATGCACGCACCAAACATTCATTAAAAAATATCACACACACACTTAACTTCAGCCTCGGAGGTCCCAGGAGGGTTGAGACTGCTGCCTTCCCACATTGGCAGGAAAGGCAGCAGTCCATGTTTCCTCACAGAGTGGGGTGGGGCCAGTGAGACTGCTGACGCCACCCCACTCTGTGACGAGGTGTCACTGATTGACACTCGCCCTGGGCGCTTCAGGGCTTAAACCTGAAGCGCCTAGGTCAAAGTCAACGGGTGACGCTTTCCTCGTCACTCAGGGGAGGGCCTCGAGGCACCTTTGCTGAGCTGAGGAGGTCATGCCCATAGGAGCTGTGACCTCTTCAGCCCAGCAGAGTTCAGCTCAGGCAACCAGGAGTTTGTGCATATCGCGCATGTCTGCTCCTGGCTGCCTGATCTGAACATGAAGAGTGTCTGTCAGGCTGACCTTTGCTCAGCCTGACAGGCACTCTTCATGAGGGACAAAAGGTGGGGGGGGTGGCCCCTCTGCCCTAAAGGATGTGTCGCGCCTGTGGGATTCTATAGTACGCCAGTTTAGTAATAAGAGCCCCTTCATCTGTTTTAGCTTTAATCAAATTAGCAGTTTTGTTAAGGAATAACTACGTGGCAATGAATGAGTGTGTGGGGCTGACTGCATAGCGCATAAATGTTACCAAACTGACAGGCAGAAGGAACTGGTGTCATCTGCTAGGTCAGTGGTTCCCAACCTTTGAGCTTCTGAGGACCCCCACTTTATCATTACTGGAACCCGGAGACCCCCACTGAATCATTATAAGAATCCGGGGACCCCCTCACTGAGTCATTACTGAAAGCTGGGGACCTAATCTGTTAATATTAATTTCTAAGCAGCCGCGGACCGCCGGAGGAGGCTTCGCAGACCCCCAGGGGTGCCCGTCCCACAGGTTAGGAACCACTGTGCTAGGTCACCATGCCTAGCAGAAATTACTTCCCGAATAACTGCAGAAGATTTTTCGGGAAAGAAATTGCAGATTCAATGGTCAGGAAAGGAAGTTTCTTACCTAGGATGGACACAGATCATTAAAAGCAGCCAATTTTAAATGCGTGTCTTTTCTTTCGAGGTGGCTAGCATACTATACAGCTCATAGGTTACAGAAAATGTTTGTTTCTGTGCCCGACCAGTGCTTTAGGTGCTCTGTAATGGGAAGCGGTGGGTGGACCCACATATTTTTTCGACTGGCCTAGCCTTCAACAATTTTGGCGGAAGGGTTTTCATGCAATCAGGTGTTGTGCTCAGACAGAGATTTCTCTGACCCTGATGCTGGTGTTGTTTGGGTTTTAAGATGAGGTGCGTCATTTGCAAAAACAGCAGCAGGATTTCATATCAATCGCAACTGCAGTGGCTTCTTCCAAGACTTTCAAGGCTGGAAGGCATCAGCTGCCCCATTGTTTTATCAATGGCTTATCAAACTGAAAAGGACACGAGTTTGAAGGGGCCTTTGCCGAGAGGATAGGGCGGGTTCAGGAACTTGAGGCGACGTGGGCAGCGTTTGCAACACTTCAGCTCTAGATTCCTAGGGGATTTTTGTCATTATATATTAACAGCCTTGGCACCCCTTTTGTTGGGCCAATGTCCCTGGCACGTAGCCGAATGGGAACATTTCATTATTTGGCAGTAGGACACCCCTGGATCGGGCTATAGATATTTCATGGACTTTTATTTAATGTGTCCATTTATTAATACCCAGCTCTAGTGGAAGTTCCTGTTACTAGAATGCGCCATATTGGGCAGGGTTTATACTTTTGGCCTTGACGTACTGATGAACCTCGAATAACAACAACTGAGTAGGAAAGTATTCTATTATCTCGTGAATGCTCCATGGACACTGTTTGTATACTAACATCAAAGCTTCCTGTAACGCACCTAGTGACTTCCGGGAGGGCTGTGCCCCAGGTCTAGATATCACTCATGAGGCAGAACTTGTACCTTCATCCTTGTTGTACCTCAGTAGGAGGCTCGACGATGAAGATACTGATTATGCTCCACAAAGATGGTTTTGATTGTCTTTATATAGATGATACTATTTGAGCGAAAGCCCAAATACTATATTTCTAAGATTGTGTATTAAGTATTGATTTGTACTAAGGGCACTGGAGCACTTTATTAGTTCAAAATCTTCCTTACGGATGGATTGGGAGGGGACATCTATTGTGTTTATCTTGCTTTTATCCTATTTTCTATTTTGGCTAAGGATTGCTTCTTTTAATTCTTTTTGCTGCTATCTGATCAATAAAAAAAAATTAAAAAAACAACAACCTTTATTTTTTAACTTTGATATCTAACCCATACACGACAACTGCCAGCATTAGATGTGGCTGAGGAAAGTCCTGTCCTGTGTCCTTCTGGAGGGACAGAGCGCCAGCGGAGGTCACCTCTCACCAGGCTTTTCATGACATCTGAGCCCAGGCCTTAGCTTCAGGGGCTGGTGTCGCGGGCAGGACTTAGGTACATTTAAGGGTCTGGGGCTGATGAAAAGGCAGCTCCACTGAAGGCTCCCTTGCAAGCACTGAAGTTGGTTCTTAAGCAAGCAGAAGGTAATGTAGGTACAGTACAATGATCGTGCGATCCAAGCAAAGGTAAACACCACAAACACTTCTGCGGTTCACTTGGTTTCAGGTAACTTTCCTACCCACAGTATTCTTCTACATTTGGGCCAGCACGACCAAGGAGTAGGCACATTTAATTCCTGGTGATTTCCACTATCACTTTTCAACACTGCAGGGCAATAGCAATGTGGATGTTTGTAATGGTTGGTTGTGCCTGCAGGACTTTATTCACATATGAAGGGTATCTTCTTCAGAACAAAAGACGGCCTGGTATTTATTTAAAGATGTTTACAACACCATCCACACAATGCCTCAAACTGTCCCACCACACCACAAGCCACACACAGCCTGAAACGGGTCCACCACACCATAAAACTGGCCTACCACACCACGACACCAGCCACACACAGCCTCAAACCTGCCCACCAAATCACCAAACCGGTACGCAACACCAGCCACACACAGCCTCAAATTGGCCCATCACGCCACAACACCAGCCACACACAGCCTCAAATTGGACCACAACACCATAAACCCGGCCCACAACACCAGCCACACAGTCTCAAACCGACCCACCTCACCACAACACCAGCCACACACAGCCTCAAACTGGCCCAACACACCATAAAACCGGCCCACAACACCAGCAGAAACAGCCTCAAACTGGTCCACCACACCATAAAACCAGCCCACCACAACACCAGAACACAGATCCTCAGACTGGCCCACCACACCACAAAACTGGCACATCACACCACAAAAACCAGCCCACCACACCATAAAACCATTCCCACCACACTACAGCACTAGCCACAAAATGCCTCAAACACACCCACCACACCACACAGGAACCCACTTACAGACTCAAATCCAGCCCACTCACAGCCACAGCACCGGCCACATACAGCCTCAAACCAGCCCACCACACTACAAAACAAGCCCACTTACCGCAACAAACCTGGCCCACCACACCAGCTACACACAGCCACAAAACCGACAACCACACCACAAAACCGGCCCACTACACCACAAAACAAGCCCACAACACACCAAAAAAACAGCCCACTTACGGCCATAAAACTGGCACACCACACTACAACACCAGCCACACACAGCTTCAAACCGGCCCACCACACCACAAAAGCATCCCACTTACATACAAAAAAACAGCCCACACACAACCACCACACTGGCCACAAGCAGCCTCCAACCAGCCCACCACACCACAAAACAAGCTCACTTACAGCCACAAAACCATCCCACCACACCACCAGCCACACACAGCCAGAAAACCAGCCCACCGCACCACAAAACCAGCCCACTGCATCACAAAACCAGCCCACCACAAAACCAGCCCACTAACAGACACAAACCTGTCCCACACACAGCCACAACACCGGCCACACAGTCTTGAACCAGCCCAGCACACCACAAAACCAGCCCACACACATCCCCAATACCAGCTCACCATACCACAACACCAGCCCCACACAGCCTCAAACCGACCCACCACACCACAAAGTCGGCCCACCCCCACACAAATTCAGCCCACCACACCACAAAACCAGCCCACTTACAACCATAACACCGGAGCACACACAGCTACAAAATCCACGCACCACACCATAAAGCCAGCCCACTTACAGTCACAACTCTTGGCCACACACTATCCTGTAAGCCTGATATCTGGCAGTGCCAGATTCCCCCAAGGGCCAGTCTGGCCCGGCCTGTGTGAGGGGGCGAAATGGAGCATAAGCTGATGGTGTGAAGGGGGAAACGTCCGGAACAACGAGTCAGAAAGAACGATGTTGTTTACATTTTCTCTGCCTTAACCACTCATGTGCTAAACAACACACATGCATGTTTAAGACAGAGAAAAGGGGAGAGTGCATCAGGAGAGGACGCGGTCAGGTAAGTGGGGATTGGGCAGGGTTGGCCCATTTTTCCTTAAGGGGTGGGGTGTCAGGGTAGTTATGTTTTTTAGGGTGGGTGGGGGGGTTATGTTTTTAGGGCGGGTGGGGAGGTTGGAGTAGTAGTGTTTTTAGGGTGGGTGGTCGGGGTACTTGTGTTTTTAGTGTGGGTGGGGGAGGCGGATAGTGATGTTTTTAGGGCGAGTGGGGGTTGGGGTAGTTGTATTTTTTAGGGCAGGTTGTCGTGGTAGTTGTGTGTCTAGGGTGGGTGGTGGGGCGGAGTATTTGTGTTTTTAGGGCGGGGTCAGGTAGTTATTTTTTTAGGGTGGGTGGTGCCATTTTTTTAGGGATGGTGTGGGGGTCGGGGTAGTTATGTTTTTAGGGCGGGTGGTGGGGTGTCGGGGTAGTTATGTTTTTTAGGGCGGGTGGGGGCAATAGTGTTTTAGGGTGGTTGGGGAGGTGGGGTAGTAGTGTTTTTAGGGCAGGTGGGGGCGTTGGGTAGTTGTATTTTTAGGGCGGTGGTGCCATTTTTTTTTAAGGGGGTATGGGGGTTGGGTAGTTCAGTTTTTAGGCTGGGTGGTGGGGGGTCAGGGTAGTTATGTTTTAAGGGCTGGTGGTGGGGGATTGGGGTAGTTATGTTTTTTAGGGCGAATGGGGGGTCAGGGTAGTAGTGTTTTAGGGCAGGTGGGAGCAGGGTAGTTGTGTTTTTAGGGCGGGTGGGGGATGGGGTAGTGTTTTTAGGGCACATGGGGGCGGGGTAGTTGTGTTTGTAGGGCGGGTTGGGAGTTATGTTTAAAGAGCTGGTGCTGGGGGGGGCGGGGTAGCTGTGTTTTTAGGGAGGGTGGGGGGATCGGGTATTTATGTTTTTAGGGCAGGTGGTGGGGAGTTGGGGTAGTTATGTTTTTAGGGTGGGTGGTGGGGGGGGTCGTGGTAGTTATGTTTTTTAGGGTGGGTGGGAGAGTTATGTTTTTAGGGTGGGTGGGAGGTTGGGGCAGTAGTGTTTTTAGGGCAGATGGGGGCGGGTAGTAGTGTTTTTAGGGCACATGGGGGCGGGGTAGTTGTGTTTTTAGGGTGGGTCGGGAGTTATGTTTTTAGGGCTGGTGCTGGGGGGTCTGGGTAGTTATGTTTTTGTTCTTAGGGAGGGTGGGGAGGCTGGGTAGTTATGTTTTTAGGGCAGGTGGTGGGGAGTCGGGGTAGTAATGTTTTTAGGGCAGGACGTGGGGGTTTGGGTAGTTATGTTTTTATGGTGGGTGGGTCAGGTTAGTTGTGATTTTTAGGGTGTGTGGGGGGGTTGGGGTAGTTATGTTTTAGGGCTGGTGGGGGTCAGGGTCGTTATGTTTTTAGGGCAAGTGGGGCGGTGGCATGCTAGAACCACGCATGCCGTTCCACCTTTACTAGGCAGGCTTTTACAACAAAAAATCATTGTAAAGGCATTCGTGGTAACAACGCGGTCGTTGTTCCGACTGCGTTGTTCAGGCATGCGTGGTTGGCGCATGCGTTGTTCCATCATACATTCCATTCGTAGGTCTTGAACAAGCTGCAAAATATTGTTTCTAAAAGTGCCCCCAATTTTACGAAAATTTTGCGAAATGACTCAAATTGAAATCATGCATTATTCCATGAATAAACTGAATGCATGGACTTATGTCTGGTTGAAATGTCACGTGCAATAAGAGTGCTGCTTCTAGGAGAATGTGTCTCCTCCAGGACATTTTCTGCTCGCACCAGTTTCTTATGGAACACAATTGTGCGGTTTTCACAGACAGACAGGTAAGGTGAAAGTTCTAATCGGGGACATTTTGCACAGGCCTAGAAATAAAAGAAGGACAGCATTCACGAAGGGTAACGGATTGAACGGGCCTTGCACCGGGGTAGCTCCCATTGATGCAGCGGGTGCAGTGGCACCCGGACCCTATAGCCCTGAGGGGCCCATTGCACAGCAGTCAAAGGGGCCCTTTTCTTGCTTGGCCCATGTCTTTCTTTGCTGCGCTACTGGGGCGCTCGTCATGAGATGGGGAGGGGTTGCGCTTGGTGTTCGTGAACCTCCTGTTTACAGGCTGGAAGGGGTGGGCCGAGGTCAGTGTGCCACACTGAAGCGCCTTTCCCACAGAAGGAAGAGCCTGGGGCGGTTGCGCCGCCTGCGCAGTGGCGCGCAGAGCCGAGCCCATGGCTCACGTCCCTGGCTCCGTGTTCCAGATACGGGAGCCCCCCCTCCCCGGGCAGCCAGCACGTCCCCTCCCTGTCCTGTACAGGGTGTGCAGACTGTGCTCGGTACTGTGCCTGTCAGCACATCCCGCCTCGTTACCCCCTCTCTGCAATCACTGCGCGCCCCGTCTGCGCCCCCCTCCCGGGCATCTCTGCGCGCAGGGCATCCTGTGTCTTTTTACTGCATCCCGCGGGCCGCCGCCAGGGGCCTCCTTCGGAGCCGCCCTCCCTGCTCTGGGGAAGAAAACCATTATGCATGTGTCGGCGAAAATTATAAAATGTGTGCCTCGTGCAAGGTTTCTTGGCGCCTGTGTGCGTGGTGGCGGCTACGGAAAGGAACATGTCAGAAAACCTCAGCTCGTTCATCGGAAATGTGTGTCTTTTGCTAGTTTCAGGCTATTTACAGGCTGGCTTTGCGATAGCGCTGCGATTCTATAACAAAGACAGATGTGAGCTATTTGCACGTAAATAACTGTAACAAATGGTGTTATTACTGTATAATGAATGGTTGGAACTTGTTCGAAAACAGCAGAGATATGAAGCACGATCTAAATCTGATTAGGCGGGGGTCCTTGTTTATTGTGAGGTACGGAGTTACTCCGTTACTTCAAAGCCTCTTCAGGGGTAGTAGGCGCTTTAAAAATGCAGTACAACACAACACGTTCCGCTAAACTGTCGATACTTCTGAAAGGTCGGTGGGGCTGGGGCTGTCTCAGATAATTTGCCAGGGCCTTACCCCTCGCTTAAGGGTCTGAATAAATTCCATCACTCACTACTGAGGGCTGCAAATTATCAGTTCTGGTTTTAAACTAACAATTAAATTTACTGGTTTATAAAGTGCACGATGGTGCCAAATATGGCTTGGTTATTAAATGTGAATATATATGAAATTGTTTTTTCGTGTGAGTGTAACAGTGTGGCCTAACAGTCTAGCAACCTCTACGATACAGCAACTTACTCTGAACTGTATAGATTTACAAAGACCAGATGAACCCCAAAGCCATAAAACTGACTACATGCAGATATTAGAGCCCACACAGGTGTTAGAGTGTTGCACCTTAAATGGAAGCAAAACGCTGGTTCACATCTGAAGGCCGCTAGTGGCTCACTGATGGACTCCCCTAAGAAGGACTGGTAGGGTTGGGTCAGGGACATCTATGTCAGGCACCCCGATGTGACCAGCTCTGCCCCAGCCCTGCTGTCTTAAGGACACTGGCATGACGGTAAAGCTTTGATTTCTCCATGTGAATTTATATTTATTTGAGAGCATCATCACCAGGCCACCTACCGTGGCTTCAGGGCACGTGCGGACAGCGCGGCAGATACCGGTATCCAACCTACTGGTGCGTGCTGAGCACTTGATAGAAGCCCAATGGAAAGTATGTTGCATCACACTCAATAGTTTCCCATTGCAAGGAAATCCCCTGACAAAAGTCAAACGTGGACCACCATGGAATTTCTTGGAAATCCATGCAGAAGGACCACACAAGAGAACTCATGGGGGAAATGAACAGACAGCCCATCCAAGGAAATCCATCGAGAAGGTCTATACGCGGACCACCACAGTAACCCACATAGAAAGTTCACTGAAGTAAACCCAGATGGGTCATGGGCTCGGAAGACCAGACATCTTCCATACCAGTGTAAAACTCTGCAAAATTAGCTGCAAAACTCCTCGCCGTCTGGTGGAATTCCAAAGAGATATCTGTGGCGGGCGGCCCGACTGGGAGTCGGGCGTTGTGTCTTCAACGCAGGAGCTGTGTGTGTGTGTTAGGGTCCTTCTGGAAGACCAGTTTGCCTGTATTTTGATATTCATTGGGTATTTTGTGACAAGCAGGTTGAGGACATTAATCTGATCGAGCCAAGTTGGGGGATCAGCTGAGCTCTCTCCAAGGCTTAGCTCCAAGTGGGGCGAAGAATCCTGAAACTTTAAAGGAGATGTCTGCTCCACTGACCACTGCATTTCCTTGGGATGTGCAGTTCTTTCTTTGCGTCAAACATAACATTGGCGCCTTTAAGTTTGTTTTGGGCCTTGATGCCAGGTCGGTGAAGATAGAGGGTAATTAAAAGCCTGATTCAGATACTGGCAGATGGGTTACTCCGTCACAGCCGTGACAGATATTCCATCTGCCGAATTCTGAACCCCAAAGGATATAATAAAATTTAGATTTCGTTAGACGGGATCTCCATCAGCGTTGTGATGGATTAACTTGCCAGCCAACATCTAAACCAGACCCCAAGTTTGCTTCTTGTAACCTCAGCATTTTCCCTCTTTCTGGTACAGTAACCAATTTCATCCAATAATGTCCGTTCTTCTTTTAATTTAACACGTTGGCCTGGTTTCAGACTTGATCCCTCGATGAAAGTGTTTTTGGATTTCACTTAATTGCAGTACATAGATGGTTCACCAGTGCCACAGGCTACAGGTGTGAGATGGATGCAGGGATGATACCGAAGACCTCTGCGTACACCAGGATCAAGTGGATTTGTGACTGGTTGGCTTGTCGTCATCTCAGATTCCTTTTGGCTCTTCCAGTGTCAGGCTGTAGAGTCTCAAGGAGGCCACAGTTCAAGGAAATTCTCTGTACCATCTACACAATGGATTTCAACTCCTAATCTGAGTTTGTTGCTGAGTCGTCCACTCATCGGTCACTGAGTTGTTTGTTCTGTATATCATTAACTATAGGTTAGCATGCCTCGGCTGGTCTGCAAGGTCATCAATGCACAGCCAAGGGCAGCACGGATAGGACAGAAGTCCTCACCAAGAGATGGACATATGTCTCAGAGCCGCCTGGAGAAGTTTTATTCACCCTGGCCTAACCCTATTTCAGAAGAGCCGTCAGGATAGAGACCTCAAAGGTGGAGAAGAATACGCAGTAATGTGTGGCCCTCTATGGAGAACATTGTCCCCCTTTAGAAATGGATTCCGCGCCTCTTGAAAGATATAAATGCAGACAAAGTTGTCTCTGACTTCTATTGTCAGTCCCCAGCAAGAAGCACCTTTGTCGGTCCCACGAAGCAATGCCTTTGCTTTGAGTTTTCACATTTTCTTTGTAATCCACAAGCGACTGTCTCCAGGGCCCGCGCTCCGTCTAGAATCTACACAGAATCGAAACCAGCGAAGCTTTTAGAAAGCCAATCAGAAATTGGAATACCGGTTTATCCTTTTGTATCAATCGCCGCCTTCAGCGCTTCCGAGGCAGCCTTCACGGTCCATTCAATGGCCATTCTTTGAGTGTAAGGCGTACATGGCCCGGAGCCAAGACTGTGATTGGGTGCCCAGAAGGGCTGAGGAGGACAAGGGTGCATGCACGTAAGCAGTAAAGGGGGTGGGGGATCTAGACAGAGCAGATTGGCAGACACTGCTGATTTCACTCACTCTCCTAGGGCCTGAGGAGCTAAAGGTACATGTGGGGCAGCGGGGGTCTGCTCAGCACTTACTGATTTGAACCATCACCATTGTGGATAAGGTGTCCACATCCCATCAATCAGGTGTACAGAACTCTCAGATGGACATTTTGAGCAGACCACGACCAGCTTAGAGATGAAACCTATCTTGTTTAATCCCCAACAGGCGAGGACTCACTTCTTTCAAGACATGTTCTAATAACGTGGGGACCTTCCTGTACGTTCTCCTTCCCCTCCGGTTGATGAGTAATCTGGGATGCAGGACTCTAGTGACACAGGGAGAGTTCGACATATATTTGTTTTTTTGCCAATCAAGGGTAGGGGAGGAAATGTGAGAGGCGTGGTCAAACTGTGGGAAGGTGCCTCAGAATTCTAATTTTACATACTATGGGACTAAACCAAGTTACAAGTCTACTGGTACAGTTTATGAAGCTGACAACGTTTGTAAAGTTGGATATTTGCCAGTTTTGTACAACTACACCCGCAGTCAAAATGTCCTTTAAAAAAGTTTTTGTGGGAGATGTTTTCATGGTAGCATGGTCCCTCAAAAAGTTTAATTTGCATTTTTTTGGGATTTCTCACTCTCAGTAAAGTTGGAAAAGTTGAAAAAAATACATATACTGTTTGAAACTAACTTTGCACATTCTGTATATAAACCCCGAGAGTGGACACGCAACGCAGCATGATGGACCAAGACAGGACTCATTCCTCTGAACTTCTCACTCTGCAGACACTTGGTTGGAAAACAGAAGGTGGACCCAAGTGACCTGTAGACCTGGGGGAAGGAGGACTATGTGGGGCAAGAGGCATCAAAGTGCGACCTCCTCTATTGCAGGACCTAGGTCTTCAGATCTTAATGCCAGTATCAGAAGGAGGACTGGTCCTCGGTAGGGATGGTGTCAAGAACCCACTATTCCCATGCTGTTGATCATACTTGACCACAAGACAAAAGTGGAGTAAAGTTTGCATGACCTAGGTCATTGCACATTGAGCAAACGACAGAAACTGTGTGCTCTGAAGCTACCTGGGCGAGCTTCTCTGCCGCAGTCTATAATGTCGAGGACTACGAGATAATGTTGTCGATGACTCCCTGAGTGTCTCTTTACTTTATACCTCCTTACGGTTATGGGGGCGAGGAGAAAGCATTGCATGCCAGTCTCTATCCGACCCGCGGGCATGCAGTGGACCAGGTTTCGTACAGTGGTGTGTGTTCTGACATACTCCACCATCCTGGCTCCTCAGATGTGTCCAAATGAGTGTTATGTGGAGGATGGAATCCTCCCTTGTAAAGCCCTTTATTGAATGTATATTAATACAGCACTCACTACCCCTCGACGAGGCCTGAAATACCAGGATAGCAAAGAAGCCTGGTTTATCGGGGGACACCTCGCGCCCCCATCGCCCTCCCAGGTCACCCTCTCTCTTCCTTGACGTATACCGTATCCCCTTGGCCTCTGCTCCTCTTTTCAACCACATTTCCATATCCAAGCCTGTTCATCCCTCCTTCTCCCCATCTATGTTTACATGTTTACTCCACCCTCTCCCCACCTACACGCAAATATATCCCTCTACGCCTCCATATTACTTGGTACCCCTAACCCACGCTAGGCCCTTGTACGTGTACACCTATATATTCCCTGGTACGTCTCCATCTGCAGGTACCCGAGTATTTCTAACCCTGTCTATACTTCAGTACTTGCAACTTTGCTCCAACTCAAAACCCGCCTATCATTCATTTACATTCTATTCTACCCAGTCTTAGACCCAAGCCCTGAAGGCCCACCTAACCCAGAGTACTCCTAATGTTACACATATCTAAGATCCAGTCTCCTCCTCCTTATTTCTTACCATTCTTCTTCTTACCTGTTTTCTTGTGGGTGTTTCTTGTTCCCTGTGTCCCATATTTCTCTTTTGTTTTTTTGTGGCTCCAAAGTCCTCACATTTTTCGTAGGAAAAGGATTGATTTAATACTCTTGCAATGTACCAAAACTGAGTTTCTCCAGATTGTGGTTGCCCAACTGCTATCATCAATTTAAATTTTTTCCTTCTAAATGAGCAAGAATTGCTGTTCAATCCTTCATTTTTACCCAACGTCCAATCAAGCTTGTTCTTTAACCAGAAACTCCTGATCAAAATGTTCTTTCCCAATCCCGCATCGGATGCTGAATACAGGGCGGCCATCTGGCTGCACATGAACCCGACTACCAACTTTAGATATCCAGGTAAACGTTTTATGTTTCTCGTGGTATCTCTGATCTGTGTCCTCTCCTATGTGATAGGTAGCCCCTTCAGGAGGTGTACCTGGGCCACTCCCTCCCTCACCTCCTGGGTCTGGCTCATTTAGAAAGGACCAGGTGGTATAAGTGGCGTCTGCCTCAGTTTTGGAGGTAATCTGTAAAGCCGCCACATGGGCTCCTGTGATGCGACGGAAAGCACAACTGTTGGGAATGGGAAAGACTTGTAGGTCCCCCAGAGCACAACATAGTTTAAAACCCCTTACTCAGGTAGTGTGGTACTGACTCCAGATATCTCTCAAGACACAAATGGCATGAGAGACTCTCGCGGCACCAGAGGGTGCAAACAGCTGCCAGAGGATGCCCCTGTCTGCTGTAGTACGGGAAGAGTTTCATGACTGGTGCAGTGATTGCAAGACTTCTGGGATCAGTGGTACCACAGACTCCTATGGGTGGGGAAGACGAGGCTTCGGATGGGTTTGTGTCTCCTTTTCTAAGGGTCAGACACCATCCACCTGTGGTTGATGGGGGTGCTGAGCACTTTTGCAGGGAAGGAGGAAAGGCAAGGAAGACAGGTAAGGAAGTCAGGTAAGGAACAAAAGTAAGGAAGACAGCCAAAGAAGGAAGGTAAGGAAGAAAGGTAAGGAAGACAGCCAAGGAAGGAAGGTAAGGAAGAAAAGTAAGGAAGACAGCCAACGAAGGAAGGTAAGGTAAGGAAGACAGCCAAGGAAGAAAGGTAAGGAAGAAAGGTAAGGAAGACAGCCAAGGAAGGAAGATAAGGAAGAAATGTAAGGAAGACAGGTAAGGAACAAAAGTAAGGAATACAGCCAAGGAAGGAAGGTAAGGAAGACAGCCAAGGAACAAAGGTAAGGAAGACAGCTGAGGAAAACAGCCAAGGAACACAGGTAAGGAAAACAGCCAAGGAAGACAGCCAACGAAGACAGGTAAGGAAGACAGGTAAGGAAAACAGGTAAGAAAGACCAGTAAGGAAAACAGCCAAGGAAGACAGCCAAGGAAGAAAGGTAAAGAACACAGGTGAGGAAGACAGCCAAGAAGGCAGGTAAGGAAGACAAGAAAGGAAAATAGGCAAGGAAGACAGCCAATGAAGACAGGTAAAAAAGGCAGGCAAGGAAGATAGCCAAGGAAGACAGGTAAGGAAAACAGCCAAGGAAGACAGGTAAGGAAAACAGCCAAGGAAGATAGGTAAGGAAGACAGTCTCCTCATATATCAAGAGGAGGGAGGAAATAATCGGGGCAGGATCCAACATTAGAACCTTTGATTATCCAATGGGAGATGAGAAACTCAAGAGCCAATGGGAACCAATCCAGTGGTAAAGAAACTGGAGGACCAGAGCCAGGTGTGTGGCCTATAAGAAGTCAGTAGCACATGTGACTTCAGGCCTGTGCTGCAGCAGAGGACCAAGTGCTTACAACCGCCCACCCTCTCCAGCCGTTCTCTTACAGGCTGGATAGAATGGTGACCAGGGACACATGGGACGAGGGGCCTTTGAAAGTCCCAACACCCAGAGGATAACTCATACTGCAGCCTCTTCCTGCAAGTGGGGAACCCTGCTTCATGATAGTCTGTGTCAGGGACTTAGAGTGGAATGAAGGGAACCAAATCTAGAAATTTCTATTCTGGAAAACCTTTTATCGCAACAAAAACAGAAAAATTGACAGATGTACCTCAGCACGGCGTTACTTCCAAATCAGGTGCCAAGTTTGGCCATGCTGGAGTAGATCAGTTTGGTTAGATTTTTGTGATGTGGTAAATTGTTGCCTCTCCCCCAGTTGGGATGTGATCAATCAGCTCACCCTGGTCACATGCGTGGTCCTAGCCTTACACACTCCATCGCTCTGAGGGCCCACCACCACCGTCCCCATTCTGTGTCCAATGACGTGTCAGTGATGGGATGCAGGTGGAGAACAGAGGAGCTGACCTTAAGGGATGCCGTTGGCCATGCTGGCGAGAATAGAAGGACAGAAAGTATGTGATGAAAATAAGGGGGGTGCAGAAGACGCCCCATGATAATGAGCTCAGTGGTGTGTGTTAAATATGCAGAATGCACAAGTGCGCTGCAGATATTTGCACCTCAGGTTTGTGGTATGGTGACACTGACTCCCATTCTAAGACCAAATTGACACCCACCCAGCACAAAACTGAGCTCAAATGGAGCCTCCACCACACTGGTCACCAGTAGGATGTGGTGTAAGTGGGGCCCACTCTGGTCCATCTGTCGGGACATGCCTTGTCACCAGCAGGATACTGTGTGATGGGTCGCTCTGGTCATTCTGACGAGACATGCCTTGTCACCAGAGGATACTGTGTGATGGGGTTGCTGTGGTCATTCTGTCAGGACATGCCTTGTCATTGGCAGGATATGGGGTAATGTAGCATGCTCTATTCATTCTGTTGAGACATGCCTTGTTACCAGCAGGATGTGGTGTGATGGGGTCCACCCTTTGTCATTTTGTCAGGACTTGCCTTGTTACCAGCAGGATGTGGTGTGTGATGGGGTCGGGTCTGTACATTCTGTCGTGACATCACTTGTGATCAAAAGGATGTGGTGTGATGGGACCTGCTCTGGTCCATCTCTCAGGGCATGCCTTGTCACCAGCAGGATATTGTGTGATGGGGTTGCTCTGGTCATTCTTTCGGGATGTGCCTTGTTACCAGCAGGATGCGGAGTGATGGGGCCCGCTCTAGTCCATCTGTAAGGACATGCCTTGTCACCAGCAGAATGCGGTGTGATGAAGTCCACTCTGGTCCATCTGTAGGGACATGCCTTGTCACCAGCAGGACATCGTGTGATGGGGCTTGCTCTAGTCATTCTGTTGGAACATGCCTTGACACCAGCAGAATGGAGTGTGATGGGGTCCACTCTGGTCATTCTGTTGTGACACGCCTTGCCATCAGCTGAATGTGGTGTGATGGGGCCCACTCTTTGTCATTCTGTTGAGACCTGCCTTGTCACCAGCGTAATGTAGTGTGATGGAGCCCACTCTGGTCGTTCTGTCATGACAGGTCTTGTCATCAGCGGGATGTGGTGTGATAGGGCCCACTCTTCGTTGTTCTCTCAGGACTTGCCTTGTCAACATCAGGGTGTGGTTTGTGATGGGGCCCGGTCTGGTCATTCTGTTGGGACCTGTCTTTTCACCGGCGGGATGTGGCTGATGAAGCCCGCTCTGGTCATTCTGTCAGGACATGCCTTGTCACCAGCAGGACGTGGTGTGATGGGACCTGCTCTTGTCCGTCTGTCAGAACATACTTTGTCACAGCCAGAATGTTGTGTGATAGGGTGCGCTCTGGTCATTCTGTTGGGAAACGCCTTGTCACCAGTGGGATGTGGTGTGATAGGGCCTGTTTAGTCATTTTGTCGGGACATGCCTTGTCACCAGCAGGATAAGGTGTGATGGGGCCTGAACTGGTCATTCTGGTTTGACATGGTTCGTCACCAGAAGGAAGTAGTATGATGGGACCTGCTCTAGTCATTTTGTTGGGACATGCCTTGTCACCAGCAGGATGTGGGGTGATGGGGCCCCCTCTGCTCCATCTGTCGGGACATGCCTTGACACCAGCAGGATAAAGTGTGATGGGGCCTGAACTGGTCCATCTGTCAGGACATGACTAGTCACCAGAAGGATGCAGGTGATTGGGCCCCCTCTGGTCCATCTGTCAGGACATGCCTTAACACCAGCAGGACATGGTGTGATGGGGCCCACACTGGTCCATCTGTAGGGACATGCATAGGCACCAGCAGGATGTGGGGTTATGGCCCCCTCAGGCCCATCTGTTGGGACACGCCTTGTCACCAGCAGGATGTGGTGTGATGGAGTCCGCAATGGTCCATCTGTCGGGACAAGCCTTATCACTGGCAGGATATGGTGTGATGGGGCCCATTCTTTTTATTCTGCCTGGACATGCCTTGTCACCAGCAGGATGCGGTGAGATGGGACCAACACTGGTCATTCTGTCCAGACATGCCTTGTCGTCAGTGGGATGTGGTGTGTAATGGGGCCCTCTCTGGTCCATTTGTTGGGACCTGCCTTGTCACCGACAGGACGTGGTATGATGGGGCCCGCTCTGGTCCATTTGTCGGGACATGCCTTGTCATGGTGTAAAGGGGCCCGATCTAGTCATTTTGTTGGGACATGCCTTGTCACAAGCAGAATGTAGTGTGATGGGGACCACTCCGGACCTTGTCAGAGATGCCCCGAGCACCACTATACTGAGTGCTGGAGAGGGGGTTCATCTTATGCACAGCCTCAGCTCCACTCAACCTGCCCTGGATGTCAAAGGAAGGGCTCGGTTCTCTCTGGTACTTCCTGGCCCACCCTGGTGAGTGGAGGACCTCCGAGGTTTCTTGAGAGTATGACTTCTCTCTCATACTTCTTGGCTGCTGAAAATGCAATGGATTGAAAAAAGAAGTACTGGGAGCGGCAGACGGCAGCTTCCTAACCTCTTCCAACCTCACCACCGTCTTCCCCTCAATGGCATACCTGTGTAAACCTTTAGAGCCAGACACCGACTGTTCCTGCCATGATAGGCGGAGCGGGCCATGACAGGCACCAGGCTGACACAACCAGTCTGGCCTCCCTGTGGCGTCCCCAGGATGGGAAGGACCCTCAGGTGGACAGTGCTGGACAGTCCTGATGTTTCCAGCAGCTCCAACCAACAGGGAAAGCACGGGGGAGACAAAGCCGTTTTAAGTCATGGGCAAAGTGGGCGCCGGCCCAGGGCTCAGCCTTTCATGGGGAGTCCTGATAGAGCAGGCTCTGGGACTGCCCAGCCCTGATGTCCTTGAATAATTCTTAAACAGATGGTTGTTTTCTTTAATTTATTTTTATTGTGGGTGATGTGTGAGAGTTTGTTACAGACATTGTGCAGAGAATGACATGTTTATGCTGCATGCAACATCCATAATAGGATGACATATGAGAAACGGAAGGGTGTCACAGAGATTATGTGCAGTAATATTAGTGAGTGACTGCTGTGTTACAATACTGGAAAAATGTCACTATCCCTGAATATTAGATGTAAACACATTTAGAATTTGGACCAGTGACCTGTGCGCTGTCAGTGACCTGGACAAAGAGGGCAGGAAAGAGCAAAGCCTGGATCATAAATTCATAACTGTTCCGAACAGGGGCCCCAAAATAGGTTTGGCCCAGGGCCTCTGAAATTCTTAAGATGTCCCTGACGGGAGAGGCACAGGAGTAGATGGTGTGTGGGGGAACTCTGCCCCCCCTGCCCTCTCCAGAAGGTAAGTTCACCCTCTATGCATCTGGGCGCGCGCCGTGAGGCAACCCTTCTCAGGATGTGCTCGTGTATTTCTAAGCCTGGCATTGAGGCCGGGTGCTTACAACCAGTGCTTAATTTGTGCATGTTGTTTTCAGTGCTGAGCACCAGCACTTATTTTTGAGGGCCGGGGCCTATTCTTCTGTCCCAAGCATTTGCTGCGAGCAAAATACACATTTGGGACAGACGGAGAAAGAGAAAATGGAAAAAGCGTCACAAAGGTATAAAGCAGAAAGCTGCCAGAGTCAGATGAAGGGGCAGGGAGTGGCTTTAAATGGATTGAAGAGGACCGAGATTGCTTCAGGATTACGCTGCCTCAGTATTCTGTGTTCCCACATTTAAATGCAGCAGCCGCGTGTTCAAGAGGAGGGCTTTGGGCACCGGCACGTTTTTATTTACAAAATTAAGCACTGCTTACAGCCAGTGCTTTAAGTGGGCCGGTACTCACCGGTACGGAGTACCAGCACTTTTTTATTTTCTCCCCTTGAGTACCGGAACTTTTCCTCTGAGAAGGAGAGTACCGGTACTCACAGGGGTCCTGGAATTTACACAAGTGGTGCTGCTCATAAATTTCTGCCTTGGCAGCAGTTTCAGTTTCAAATGGCTCTCAGAGAGTGGAAGCCGGGGATGAGTTGCTGTAAGAGCGCCGGAGCAGCGGCTCTTGTTTGTAGGCCTCGGTGAGCTATCTGAGCTGCATTGGAAGTTACAAGGGAAGGGGAAGGGTGTGGCTGCAGGGAGCTATCTTCAGCTTAAAAGGTGATTGTGAAACCTAACGGGCAGGGGTGTGGCAAGCATTGTTCAGGGCAGTGCAGCTTGATTAGTAAGCCCGTTGTTTAAAATCCTGCACATTTTCACCCATCAGCATTTTTAAAGTGAAGGCGTTTGCGTGAAAGAAAATCCCTGCCCTCTCCACCATCTTTCCCGATTAACCTCAAAGAAAAACTACATTAGTGGCAAAATAAATGATTTTTTATTTAGCGTTCTGCAAGTGGCAACCTCTTGCTTTAGATGGAAAACCAGATCCAAACCAATTGTTACATGGAAGATGTTCAATGGAAGATGTGACATTTTCATACATTTTTTAATTTTCGAGGCCAAACCTGTGCATTCTGGGATTTGTAGTTCTTTTTTCATTCTACGCAAGAGATTAAAAAAATCTCAGCAATAAAGCATGTATTGTAAAAATCGGGGATGGATTTAAAATGTTACATAGGAGGCCACTTGGGACTACCAGCCCCTGCTTACATATTTTGTGGGAGTCCACACACATGCATAGAACAAAGATCAACAATGACCATTTTTTTGGTATTTTTTTATGGTGAATACTGAATCCTTCAGGGCACTGCTTCTGGTGCAGGAGCTACAACATTTTTGAGAGCTGCCACTGTCCGGCAGTGTATGTGTAAAAAGACAACATGTGAGCAGTGCTTAATTTGAGCCGGGTGCGGGTGCACCAGCACTTCTCGGGTGCGGGGCACCAGCACTTATTTTTGATACCCGCGACTTATTTTTCTGCCTCAAGAATTTACTGCGAGGAAAAGAGACATATGGGAAAGGCAGAGGAAGAAAAAATCGAAAATGCTTCACAATGGGAGAAAGCAGAAAGCATGTGAGAGATGGAAATTAAAAGCCAAAATGTGCAAGTTTGCAAGCACAGTTATGCCTGTGAGAATGACATGTGGAACTTGTGTTTGTGTGAAACTGAAGGTGATTCAGAGTATGAAATGGATGTGTAAGTCAGGGACATCTTGAGGTTCTGTGGCCCTTGGCCAAACGTATTTAAGGTGCCCCTGTTTGGAACAGCTTTGAATTTATGATCCAGTTTCAGCTCTTTTGTGCCCTCTTTGGCCAGGACACTGTCAGTGCACAGACACACTCGGCGAAATTCTAAATGTGTTTACATCTAGTATTCTGGGAAAGTGACGTGATTTTAAGTTTGTAAGACAGCATCAGCTCACTATGACTATAAATAATCTCTGTGACACCCTCCCTTTCCTCATGTGCGAGGTACTGTTTTGAAATACAATAAACTTTTTTATGGAGGTTGCATTAAACATAAACACAACATTTGCCTGTAAAATGCAAACACCACCTACATTAAAAATATATTATAGGAAAACACTATTTAAAACAGTCTGTTTAAAAATTAGTCAAGGTCATCAGGACAAGACTCTCTCCAGAACAGAGCTGGCTCTATCAGAGGCCCCCCTGGAAGGCTGGATCAACGTGTCTGCCATAATGCGCAGAATGAAACATGCAGATCACAGATTTGTTTATGTAGGTAGCTCAGTTGGTTATTGTTTTTGCTGCAGAGATCCTTGTGTTACCTGTCGTTAAAATCCTTGGGATATAGCTTAATGATTCATGAACCTACATCAAGGAAATACATGAAACAGCAAGGCATACATTGGGAATGTTGCTGTTTTTTCCTCAATACATTGTTATTCTAAGATTGCTAAAGAAGGATTACTTTGGTTAATAATCACCACTTCCTATATAAGTGCTATATAAATGGCCATTAGTGTAATCACTCATGGACAGATATATCGTTCATTCTTGCAGTGCATGCAGATTTCTGGCGTACAAAGCTTAGACTGTCCACAAACCTATCCCCGCCCCTTGCCCCGCCCTTAGCACCACCCATATGCCCACCCCAAACTCCACCCCAGTCCACCACTCTTTTTGGTGAGTACGTGCACTTATTTTTTTCCATTTAAAGCACTGCAAGCAGTGGTTTGGCCTCTGCTAACAATCTCACAAATGACTCTGACCCGGGGGCCTGTTTTATGTCCTGGCAGGGCGGGTGAAGTGGTGTTTCCTCGCCACCTCCCCTTCTGATCTTGTCTTCTTGGCGCAGTCTAGCGCCTCCCGCTGTGGCACCTCAGGGGCCCTGCCCACGCCGACCCTGTGCCTTTAACACAGACTGCTCCTGACACTTTGGGCGCTGCGGTGATGCTTCGTTGATCTCCTGCAGGACATGATTAGATTCAGAACAGCTCCTTAGCGAACACGACATCTGGCGGGAAAAGGTTGTTCCCGCCTCAAGGCGCCGGTGATGTCAATGCTCATAATTGACCATAAAACCCTCAAATACACCGAACAATCATTAACAACGCTCTTGTGCTACAGTTTTAATTTCACGCCCACACCGGTGGCAACCTTTGAATCCTGCTGGAAAGAAGAACATGATGTCAGACTCTTAGCTCAAGGGGTTGGAAGAGCGCGCTGGCCAATCGATGGGTACCGGGGCTGGGGGCGGGGAGGTCTGCAGGAGAGGTGCAGGATTAAACCCGGCCCCAAGGGGCTCCTGGTGGCCAATGTCTCTTGACGTGCATCAATAGGCGCCAGGGAGAAGGGTGGTGGCACGCGCGTGAAGCACCCAGGATGAAACCCAGCCCCCCAACATCTCTTGACCCCACTCAATAGGCGCCAGGTAGGAGAGCGGAGGCTTAGTCTGTGAAGAACCTGGAAGAAAGCAGCTTGAGAGGAGCCTGAATACGAGACCCCAGGGAGCTCCTGGTGGCCATCAAAACCTGACTTCAATTGATAGACAGGTGAGAGGGGCGCTTCTGTGAAGGACCCAGAAGAAGTCCAATCAATAGGCGTCAGGTGGGAAGCGCGTCTAGGAAGGACCTAAAAGAACGCAGCAAGAGAGGGTAAGGATTAAATCCAGCCCCAGGGTGTACCTGGTGGCCAACACCTCTTGACCCCAATCAATAAGCACTGAGTGAGGAAGCGGAGGTGTGTCTGTCAAGAAACTAGAAGAACACACCATGAGAGGTGCAGGATTAAATTCAGTCCCCGGGGGCTCCTGGTGACCAACCAATCTTGACGTGAATCAAGAGGCATCAGCTGGGAGGCACATCTGTAAAGGACCAAAAAGAATCAGCATGAAAGGGCAGGATTAAATCCAGCCCCAGGGGGGCTGCTGGTGCTGTCTCCTGACCTCACTCAGTAGGCACCCAGTGGGATGGTGGAGGTATGTCATCAATATATCGGGCAGCGGGGCACATCTGCATCTATGTACACCCTAGGAGAACACAACATGAGAGATGCAGAATCAGATCAGACCCTACGGCCACCTGGCCACCAACATCTCCTGACCTCAGTCGATAGGCAGATGGCAGGAAGGGACATGTGTGCCTGGAAGACCTCAGTCAATAGGCACATGGTGGGAGGTCACATGCGCGTCTGTGAAGAGCCGATCAGAATGCAGCATGAGAGGTGCAAGAATAAATGAGGCCCCAGGGGGCTCCCAGTGGCCACAAATCCTGACCTTAATTGATAGACACAGTGTGGGAGGTGTGTCTGTGCAGGACCCAGAAGAAGGCAGCATGAGAGGTCCTGGATAAAATCCATCCCAGGCTGGCTCCTGGTCGCAAACATCTTACTTGATAGCCTGAGGGTGAGAGGGAGGAGACTTCGTCTGCGGGGAACTTAAAAGAACGCAGCATAAGAGGTCCAGGATGAAATCCAGCCCAGGCTGGCTCTGGTTCACAAACATCTCACTTGATAGACTGTGGGTGAGAGGGTGGAGGCTTAGCCTATGGAGAACCTAGAGGAAGGCATCATGTGAAGTGCAGGATTAAATCCAGCCCCAGGGGGCTCCTTGTGACGAACAACGTCTGACCTCACTCAATAGGCACTGGGTGGGAAAGCGGAGGCACATCATCCATACATATCGGGCAGGATGGCACAGGGGCATGCATGTAGAACCTAGGAGAACGCAACATGAGAGATGCAGAATTAAATCAGATCCTATCGGCTACCTGGCCACCAACATCTCCTGTCCTCAGTCGATAGGCAGAGGGAAGGAAGGGATAGGTGTGTCTGGAGGACCCAGAAGAACACCCCACGAAAAGTGCAGGATTAAATCAAGCACCAGTGGGCTCCTGATCACTAGCATCTCCTGACCTCAATCAATAAGCACCTGGCAGGAGGATGAAGACACATCATCAATATGCACCGAGGAAGTGAGCACATGAGCATCTATGTAGAACCGAGAAGAATGCAGCATGAAATGCGATAGCAGGCACCATGTCACCAACATCTCCTAACCTCGAAACATCAGTGATTATTCCCTTAAAAGGTGATTTATTTACTGTAGAAAAATAAAATGTGCAGACTTGCAGTATCACCTTCACTGAGCGATCATGCCAATACAACTTAAAGCCGTCAAGACAATGACATTTAGCGTCACGCATGTGAACCTTTATAACGAGTAGTAAATAGACGTGTAAAGACCCTTGCAAAATGTTAGTAAATGTAGGCTTTAGAGTTATTAAGCTCAGTGTTTGCAAGTGCCTCTTAGGGAACTTTGTGCAACCTGAGAGCCACCCGGTCAATTTGACCGGTCACATTTCATTGGTTCACCTAAACCTGTCATCAGCCTGAGCTGGGCACAATGAGGATGTCGGAGTCTGTTATAATAAGAACCATCTTCTGCAGTGCCATGAAGAGTGTCTGTCCTGCACTTATGTGGTGCTGGACATACTCTCACCAGTCTTTAGTGCTCGTAAAGTCTTTACAAAACAGAAACATTATCTTTACTTTCCCACCTAAAATCGAAATTTACACTCTCAATTAAAGTCTACATTTTTTGCAGGCTATCTTTTTCCAGTGCTAAGAAACCACTTTAATTAATTATAGTTCAGCTTTATAATACTCTACAGAACAAATTAAAACAATATAACAATATAAAGCTATTGTTGATTATACCACCAACCCATGTTTATTTGCATGTACCTGTGGCAGCACACAGATCGTCCTCTTAATTAATGCCACTTTGTTGTACAGATTCCACCTTTTTGATTCAGGCACTAATTTTCCACTGTGGTCCAGATTTAAAATATATTTTGTGCTGTGCAGAGTGTGGACCTCCAGCTCCCACACTATAACAAGCCACCTCATGGTGATCTGTGTGAAACACACACGATCTACAAATAAGACGATTGTGAAAAGTGCCACAGTGTAAGGAATGCTTTCCACCCTCAAAAAGCCTGCGCTGCGCACAGGACAGACTCTGCAAGTGTAAAATAAACCTAATCGCACTGCATATAATAAAAAATGACATTGTGAGTCGCAGGAGTCTTTGTGGTTCACCGGTTAACATGCTGATTCTTTGTGATTGTCAAGCAGCAGGGCTTGGCTAAGAGGAGTGCCGTCCTTATTTGAGATCACAACAAAGTGTGGCAATAGACTGCATCATTCGTGCGGGAATGATCTGCTCTTGTCATTAGGTCATAACTGCCACAGTGGAAGCTGTCTGGGAAGGACTGGGAGCTGTGGACATCAGGAAGGGCAGACAGTGGTGCCATGGAGCCCCGCCTGCTTCCCTCGATATCCTCCCACAGTGTGCAGCCTTTCAGGACAGACAGCATCAGCTGTGGTCAGAGCTTGTAGACACTTTCTGACACAGAGGGGGGCTCCAGAGGAGTATATCCCTCTCATTGTCATGCTATTGGCTCAGCAGCTGCTGGCAGGGAGTATTTAGTGAAAGCAGAAGCCATCTGAAAAGAAGGATTCCCACTGAAAGCAACAGAACCCAAATGATAAATGCTTTCTCGTACAATGCTGTAAATGGGTATCCTAATGCACTATGATGTTTGTGTGATATTTTTTAATAAAGCATTTTTTACAATGCAGTCACCATGGAAAATAATAAACAAATGTAGTTATTGAAAGTAATGTCCTGACAATTTTTAAGTTTACACACTGTGTTGACTATGTTTTACTTACTCTTTTATTTAACATGATGCTTCTGCTGCTTTTAGCTGTCCCCCTTTAGCTTGTGCTTATTGACAGCATCATTCCTGCTGTCGGTCAGCACATGTGGTAAGCTTGTGTCTCCCTATGGAAATGCCCGGTGTGATCCAAAAAACCTTGCACAGCATAAGTCGGCCTACTGCGCCAAATAATTTCCACCATACCACCAGACCAAAGTTAAACATTTTGGGGGTAAGTCCCTTCACCACCAAGGTCCTTCCAGGAGGTGAACATCTTATCCTGCACCAAACATCTGAAGCTTCACTTCTTCTGCAGGTTTTGGCACTCTAATAACTCATTGCAACTTCCATCTCCCTTACCATATCGCCGACACACTGTGCCTTACTTTGGTCACATGACTGCCTGATAATAATAAATTAATAAATGCAAAAACAATGAAATACAATGTATTTTAAAAAAATACAGTAAATATATACATTTATAAATTACCTGTTGCTTCAGACTGCCCTCCTGCAGCACCAACAGTCATTCCAACTATTCTGGAATGCCACGGCCATCTTAAAATGGGATGCTACCATCTTAAGATGGCCACCACTAGTTCTACAAAGGCTGAATCACACCAGTACACAGTAGTGCAATGTGATGCAGCCATCTTGTTAATGAAGAGGAGGGGTCTAATTAAGAGGCAATCCTTAGGATGAGGGAAAACATATAGGGATGAAATGTACTTTATTTGTGCAGTATGCTGGACATGCCGACGCAACACCAGCCCACGAAGCTTCATTGTCTTTCTTAACAGGCTTATGAGGTAATCTGTGGCCTCTCTGACTTTGCCAATATCAGATGGCCCGCACATTCCACCTGAATCCAACAACGTCACAAAGGCATCGAATAGATGTGGGATGAGTTGGACCAACAGCATCTCAGGTGAGCTTTGATATTGCTTCAAGCACCTTTATTTTGAGGTCTCTCAGGAATATGAGCCAGATTTTAACTACTCCAGCTACAAGCTGAGCCTTGCAGACTGCTTTAAACTGCACTCACTGAGGTGTCTGTTGTCAGACCGCGCAGATGAGATCTGCAGCACATGAGATCTGCAGCACATGAAGGATTTACGAATTTCTGCGTCCGAGTTGATTCCAGGTTCAGTCTTAAACCCAGTTTGGAGGCATGTGAGGATTTTCTTTGAGTGCCAAACTCTACTAGAAGGGATTTCACAACACCCCAATACTCCAGTTATAGGGGCCATTAGATAGTCCACACAAAGGTTGACTTTTGTGCTGAACAGGACTATTTAAACTTTTTGGCACAGGCCTGGACGGTAATGCTTAATATTATAAGAAAATATGAGCTGGGAAATAAAGCCCTTCAATTCAAATAATGGGAAAGCAACGTAATGGAGAATATACACTACAAATTAAAAAGTGTCAAGAACCTATTGTATTTTTACAGGAATTAGTTGGTTTTTATAGTCTATAAAGCTAGATAGGGTGTATCGGAGCACTGTACTAAATTCTGATTGTGAATCACATGCGAGTTTAGCCAGAGTGGGCAGAGGGGACCCCTATCAATGATCAGTGAGAGGCACTATGAAGAGATTGTCCGCAGGGTGTACAAGTTCCTGATTTTAAGCTTTTTCACTCCGCCTTTATGATTCAGCAATTGTATGCCAGATTAATGACTACCAAGATTCACACTCCCCACGATGGATCACATTTGAACAATCGTTACTGAATGGTTTCTCATTCAAAGCTATCATTCCTATGTCGAACTGTACTTTTATATCCAAAAATCCCATTTTAAAATATTCACATAATTTATTACAAACTTAATATTTTACTAATCTTGATGTTTAACAATGTGTTTTATCCTCGAATTTGTTATAATAAATTTCTTAAATTAAAATTGCTATAAACACTGGAAGTAGAAGGGTATTATGTTTGTTCAACAACGTGTAAAAGACAATTCTAATGTAACTTTCCCCCAATTACAATCACAGCATCACTTAACTGACTCCTGTGTAAAGGAATATGAAATAATTTCCTCTACGCTCCATTCCTTTTTTTCTCACTCACCAATTCCCCCTCCCCCAGTCACACCAATGCCTCTGACATATCTGGATTTTGTCCACCATGATTCTATCCCCAAAGCTGCTGATATATAAACATTGTCGTCACCTACATCTGTTAGAACTACAAGTGCTCTTGAATTACTGTGGGCAGCTGATCTACCCATATAATGTTCTGTACAATTCTGGGACAGCGTTTAGCATAACATATTCAATACCTCCAAAGCTGCTTGTGTTACTCAGTCCCTACTTGTTGTTTACTATAGGGCTGTTACTGCCCTAGAATGTATTTCCATCGGCTGCTTCACTGTGTTGGTCATGCTCCATATGCAATGGATCTTTAACACACGTGTCGTATTATTGCTCTCATGTTAATACGTTTTGGAACTCTATTTGGCCAACATGCTTAAAGATTTTCGAATGTGATATACCACTAAGTTTTCAAAATGTGTTTTTATGTTCCTGAGGACCTAGGTTTGAACATTTATCTCCTAATCCTTTGTTGTTTGATCGCTTTACTGCACTTGCTTTTAAAATGATACTTTCTTGTTGGATAGATGTTTGTAAACTATCTATGTTAATATGGTGGAACTTTATATGTGATGAACACAGACTCCATTCTGTCCCTTCACTGAAGTTGCATCAGAAGATTAAATCTGGTTGCATTGGTTGCCTTTCGCTACCGTTCTTTCCTGGCGCTCAGCAACACCTTAATCGACTCTCTCTTCTTCTCGTTCTCAGACTCTTTTATATTTCCTGTTCCTTTTTACTCCTCTTCTTACTCTCTTTTCCCATCTATCTCCTCTTTCTTTTCATACAAAATGACAAGACAATCTTTTCATTAGATAAAAGTGTCTCCTAAAATTGCAGTACTTGTTGATGTCTGAATTGCTTCACAAATGTTATTTTTTTAGTATAGCTATTTGAGTCTTCAATAAAAATCATTTAACCCAAAAAAGAAGAGATTGTCTGCAGATGTTTTCTGAACTGCAGAGGCGAGGAGGGGTTCTGTCATGTATTTATGCTCACATCTGGAAAAGGCTTGACTGCATTAGTCTTTGCACTTCTTCACCTGTTGTCTGACAGTGCCAAGGCTCAGTGAACAGGTCCATGTAGATGATCCTGTGTTTGGCAATGCAGTATCTGTGTGTGATGCCACACGCCTTGCGGGCTCAGAGGTATGGCCACTGCAGAGCTTTCAAAGTGGCAAAAGTATGGTGACATTTCTGCAACTTGTTGCACTGTGGAGGACACTCTTCCCTGGGGTTAAGGGGAATCCAGGGCTGGCTTTAGAGCTGTGCGACTGGTGCAGCTGCATTGGGTGCTGACCTGGAAGGGGGGCACTGACCTCAGAGCCGCGCTATGTTTAGCAATAAATTAGGATTTAAAAGCATCTGCTGCAGAGTTCTTTGTGCTCCAGCTTTCAGGCAGGAATAACCATGTGAATATAACTCTAGTGATTAATGCTCCTGCTGGAGCGAGAGAGATCAGGAGTTTATCTAGTGGTAGTTGTGACTCGCCATACAGTAGCGCAGATGGTTAATAAGCCTGCTGCAAAGAACAGATCTGTATTTTATGTGGAGAGCTGACTGGATTAGTAAAGCCAGCCGTTAACAGCACTTTAAAAACAAAATACATGTATGAGAGAGAGGGGTTCTGGAGAGATGAGGGGTGCTTTTGGCAGGTGATATTGAGGGAATCCAAGGACGTGGCAATGGGGGGCAAGCAGGTGCCAAGAAAGATTGTCACACTGGGAGCCACTAGAGTTAAAGTCGGCCCTGGGTAAACGCAGGACAAACAGTGAGTAAGATATTACCCCGGTGCGACTGGGAGAGAATGAAGACTTGAACAGTGGTGCTGAGGTATTCTTCAAGGGGGTAGTCTAAACTACAGATTGATTCAGTGCTGTCAGTGTTTCCCTGCATGTTTAAGAGTGGTCAGACTAAATGGTACAGCTACATGATTTTCCATTTGTGGGACGATGGTTCGTAAATCATGTTGTTCATATCGGGGAGCCACTCTTGGATGCGGGGTTCTTTGATGACATTGGAGTTGAGGATGATTTCTAATTGAACTGGGTTGAGTTTCAGATAGGTGCTTGACTCCGTGCTTGGATGGTGGCTGCATTCTTGCGGTGGGTAATGTTTTTACCTGTGGAGACTTTTAAATACAATTGCATGTCGCCGCCTTATTGGTGAATCTTAATTCTGTGAGTGCCAAGGATAATTTTTGTTATTCTGTGTACATAGTGAAGATCTTCAGGAAAAGGAACAAGCGAATATTGATTACTCCCAACTGGAATAGCATCTGTCTTGATGCTGAAAGACTGTCTGGAGGCCGAGGGCTTTGTTCACAAAGGTAACCTACACTTTTGAGTAATTTTAAACTTTTGAGTACATTTACTGCTTTCCAGTATTCACAAACAGCACTTTTGTAGTAACTTAGACTTTTGTATGTATTATTTAATTATAAAATAGTTAATTGATATTAAAATGAATACTAAAAATGTTTTGTATTTATTTTTACTTCACGTTTTTAATGTAAAATAGGTAATTACATACTTTATAATTAGATAATAAAAATGTACTATTTTTACATCTCATTTTAATGTTAATTATATTTATTTACATTTTCAGCTATTTAAAATATTTAATCGTTTTTCCCAAGGGGTCTGTGAATACTGAAATATAGTAAATTTACTAAAAAGTGTAAACGTACTCAAAATAGCAGTGTGCAAACCAGGCCCATGTTGTTTACTTGGGTATGGGTTCATCGATGCCAGCTGGCCCGTGAAGTTAGATGGCGCCAGCCTGTTCGATGGTTTTGCATATGGAAGGTGGGTAATAGGGCGATAGGTGGCTAGGTTATTGGGGTCTGAGTCAGACCCAAAGGTCACTTTCCTTGCTGTGCCAGGGTCCATGGCATCCTTGCTATGCTGTTGGCACTTGTGGCACCATTATGTAAACGGTAGTCACTACAAACGGGTGGTAGTCACCGCTGACCCGGCTAGCCTGCACTGAGCGTTGTCACATGTCGGTGGAAGAAGCCACAATGTGGTAGAAGAAATGCTTATATTAATCTCAACCACCGGCAATTGCTGGGAGCCGTGACATCACTTGGCCCCTCCAATAGGGTGGGAATACATTTTCATGGACTCCTCCACCCTGCACGCATCTGTTGCTGAGCCAAAGCACAGGTAAGTATTTGGGAGCTGGTGGTGAGTGAAGGTGGTGGCAGTGGTTACTAAGACCTTCATTGCAGTGCGGGTGGGTTGAGAGATGACCTACAGTTTACTAGAGGAGGGGTTTCAGATGGGGAAAGTGTGGGGGGTTAAATACAGTGGCCCTGCACCTCAGTGACCTTTGGTTCGAGTTCTCGCTATATATTACCGCCAAAAAAAAAAAAAAAAAATGCTGCAATCCTGCATTCTGCTGTGTGTGCTGCTCCCATATTGACACAGCGCCCCCTGCAGCCCAGTCAAGGACAGCGCTTTCTCTATCCTGCATCCCTGGCTGTGCTGAGTGTAGTCCTCCATCACTGACACAGCACCCCCTGCGGCCCAGTCAAGGTCAGCACTTTCTCTATCCTGCATCACTGGCTGTGCTGAGTGTACCCCTCCATCACTGACACAGCGCCCCCTATGGCCCAGTCAAGTACAGCGCTTTCTCCACCCTGCATCACTGGCTGTGCTGAGTGTAGTCCTCCATCACTGACACAGCGCCGCCTGCGGCCCAGTCAAGGACAGCGCTTTCTCCACCCTGCATCACTGGCTATGCTGAGTGTAGTCCTCCATCACTGACACAGCGCCGCCTGCGACCCAGTCAAGGACAGCGCTTTCTCCACCCTGCATCACTGGCTGTGCTCAGTGTACCCCTCCATCACTGACACAGCGCCCCCTGCGGCCCAGTCAAGGACAGCGCTTTCTCCACCCTGCATCACTGGCTGTGCTCAGTGTACCCCTCCATCACTGACACAGTCCCCCCTGCGGCCCAGTCAAGGACAGCGCTTTCTCCACCCTGCATCACTGGCTGTGCTGAGTGCAGTCCTCCATCACTGACACAGTGCCCCCTGCAGCCCAGTCAAGGACAGCGCTTTCTCCACCCTGCATCACTGGCTGTGCTGAGTGCAGTCCTCCATCACTGACACAGTGCCCCCTGCCGCCCAGTCAAGGTCAGCGCTTTCTCCACCCTGCATCACTGGCTGTGCTGGGTGTAGTCCTCCATCACTGACACAGTGCCCCCTGCGGCCCAGTCAAGGACAACGCTTTCTCCACCCTGCATCACTGGCTGTGCTGAGTGTAGTCCTCCATCACTGACACAGCGCACCCTGCGGCCCAGTCAAGTACAGCGCTTTCTCCACCCTGCATCACTGGCTGTGCTGAGTGTAGTCCTCCATCACTGACACAGCGCCCCCTGCGGCCCAGTCAAGGTCAGCGCTTTCTCCATCCTGCGTCACTGGCTGTGCTGAGTGTAGTCCTCCATCACTGACACAGCGCCCCCTGCCGGCCCACTCAAGGACAGCGCTTTCTCCATCCTGCGTCACTGGCTGTGCTGAGTGCAGTCCTCGATCACTGACACAGCGCCCCCTGCGGCACAGTCAAGGACAGCGCTTTCTCCATCCTGCATCACTGGCTGTGCTGAGTGTACCCCTCCATCACTGACACAGCGCCTCCTGCGGCCCAGTCAAGGTCAGCGCTTTCTCCATCCTGCATCACTGGCGGTGCTGGGTGTAGTCCTCCATCACTGACACAGCGCACCCTGCGGCCCAGTCAAGGACAACGCTTTCTCCACCCTGCATCACTGGCTGTGCTGAGTGTAGCCCTCCATCACTGACACAGCGCCCCCTGCCGGCCCAGTCAAGTACAGCGCTTTCTCCACCCTGCATCACTGGCTGTGCTGAGTGTAGCCCTCCATCACTGACACAGCGCCCCCTGCCGGCCCAGTCAAGTACAGCGCTTTCTCCACCCTGCATCACTGGCTGTGCTGAGTGTACCCCTCCATCACTGACACAGCGCACCCTGCGGCCCAGTCAAGGACAACGCTTTCTCCACCCTGCATCACTGGCTGCGCTGAGTGTACCCCTCCATCACTGACACAGCGCACCCTGCGGCCCAGTCAAGTACAGCGCTTTCTCCACCCTGCATCACTGGCTGTGCTGAGTGTACCCCTCCATCACTGACACAGCGCCCTCTGCCGGCCCAGTCAAGTACAGCGTTTTCTCCATCCTGCGTCACTGGCTGTGCTGAGTGTAGTCCTCCATCACTGACACAGCGCCCCCTGCCGGCCCACTCAAGGACAGCGCTTTCTCCATCCTGCATCACTGGCTGTGCTGAGTGTACCCCTCCATCACTGACACAGCGCCCCCTGCGGCCCAGTCAAGGTCAGCGCTTTCTCCACCCTGCATCACTGGCTGTGCTCAGTGTACCCCTCCATCACTGACACAGTCCCCCCTGCGGCCCAGTCAAGGACAGCGCTTTCTCCACCCTGCATCACTGGCTGTGCTGAGTGCAGTCCTCCATCACTGACACAGTGCCCCCTGCAGCCCAGTCAAGTACAGCGCTTTCTCCACCCTGCATCACTGGCTGTGCTGAGTGTAGTCCTCCATCACTGACACAGCGCCCCCTGCGGCCCAGTCAAGGTCAGCGCTTTCTCCATCCTGCGTCACTGGCTGTGCTGAGTGTAGTCCTCCATCACTGACACAGCGCCCCCTGCCGGCCCACTCAAGGACAGCGCTTTCTCCATCCTGCGTCACTGGCTGTGCTGAGTGCAGTCCTCGATCACTGACACAGCGCCCCCTGCGGCACAGTCAAGGACAGCGCTTTCTCCATCCTGCATCACTGGCTGTGCTGAGTGTACCCCTCCATCACTGACACAGCGCCTCCTGCGGCCCAGTCAAGGTCAGCGCTTTCTCCATCCTGCATCACTGGCGGTGCTGGGTGTAGTCCTCCATCACTGACACAGCGCACCCTGCGGCCCAGTCAAGGACAACGCTTTCTCCACCCTGCATCACTGGCTGTGCTGAGTGTAGCCCTCCATCACTGACACAGCGCCCCCTGCCGGCCCAGTCAAGTACAGCGCTTTCTCCACCCTGCATCACTGGCTGTGCTGAGTGTAGCCCTCCATCACTGACACAGCGCCCCCTGCCGGCCCAGTCAAGTACAGCGCTTTCTCCACCCTGCATCACTGGCTGTGCTGAGTGTACCCCTCCATCACTGACACAGCGCACCCTGCGGCCCAGTCAAGGACAACGCTTTCTCCACCCTGCATCACTGGCTGCGCTGAGTGTACCCCTCCATCACTGACACAGCGCACCCTGCGGCCCAGTCAAGTACAGCGCTTTCTCCACCCTGCATCACTGGCTGTGCTGAGTGTACCCCTCCATCACTGACACAGCGCCCTCTGCCGGCCCAGTCAAGTACAGCGTTTTCTCCATCCTGCGTCACTGGCTGTGCTGAGTGTAGTCCTCCATCACTGACACAGCGCCCCCTGCCGGCCCACTCAAGGACAGCGCTTTCTCCATCCTGCATCACTGGCTGTGCTGAGTGTACCCCTCCATCACTGACACAGCGCCCCCTGCGGCCCAGTCAAGGTCAGCGCTTTCTCCATCCTGCGTCACTGGCTGTGCTGAGTGTAGTCCTCCATCACTGACACAGCGCCCCGTGCCGGCCCACTCAAGGACAGCGCTTTCTCCATCCTGCATCACCGGCTGTGCTGGGTGTAGTCCTCGATCACTGACACAGCGCTCCCTGCCGACCCAGTCAAGGACAGCGCTTTCTCCATCCTGCATCACTGGCTGTGCTGAGTGTACCCCTCCATCACTGACACAGCGCCCCCTGCCGGCCCAGTCAAGGACAACGCTTTCTCCACCCTGCATCACTGGCTGTGCTGAGTGTAGTCCTCCATCGCTGACACAGCGAAGCCTGCGGCCCAGTCAAGGACAGCGCTTTCTCCATCCTGCGTCACTGGCTGTGCTCAGTGTACCCCTCCATCACTGACACTGCGCCCCCTGCGGCCCACTCAAGGACAGCGCTTTCTCCACCCTGCATCACTGGCTGTGCGGAGTGCAGTCCTCCATCACTGACACAGTGCCCCCTGCGGCCCAGTCAAGGACAACGCTTTCTCCACCCAGCATCACTGGCTGTGGTGAGTGTACCCCTCCATCACTGACACAGCGCCCCCTGCCGGCCCAGTCAAGTACAGCGCTTTCTCCACCCTGCATCACTGGCTGTGCTGAGTGTAGCCCTCCATCACTGACACAGCGCCCCCTGCCGGCCCAGTCAAGTACAGCGCTTTCTCCACCCTGCATCACTGGCTGTGCTGAGTGTACCCCTCCATCACTGACACAGCGCACCCTGCGGCCCAGTCAAGGACAACGCTTTCTCCACCCTGCATCACTGGCTGCGCTGAGTGTACCCCTCCATCACTGACACAGCGCACCCTGCGGCCCAGTCAAGTACAGCGCTTTCTCCACCCTGCATCACTGGCTGTGCTGAGTGTACCCCTCCATCACTGACACAGCGCCCTCTGCCGGCCCAGTCAAGTACAGCGTTTTCTCCATCCTGCGTCACTGGCTGTGCTGAGTGTAGTCCTCCATCACTGACACAGCGCCCCCTGCCGGCCCACTCAAGGACAGCGCTTTCTCCATCCTGCATCACTGGCTGTGCTGAGTGTACCCCTCCATCACTGACACAGCGCCCCCTGCGGCCCAGTCAAGGTCAGCGCTTTCTCCATCCTGCGTCACTGGCTGTGCTGAGTGTAGTCCTCCATCACTGACACAGCGCCCCGTGCCGGCCCACTCAAGGACAGCGCTTTCTCCATCCTGCATCACCGGCTGTGCTGGGTGTAGTCCTCGATCACTGACACAGCGCTCCCTGCCGACCCAGTCAAGGACAGCGCTTTCTCCATCCTGCATCACTGGCTGTGCTGAGTGTACCCCTCCATCACTGACACAGCGCCCCCTGCCGGCCCAGTCAAGGACAACGCTTTCTCCACCCTGCATCACTGGCTGTGCTGAGTGTAGTCCTCCATCGCTGACACAGCGAAGCCTGCGGCCCAGTCAAGGACAGCGCTTTCTCCATCCTGCGTCACTGGCTGTGCTCAGTGTACCCCTCCATCACTGACACTGCGCCCCCTGCGGCCCACTCAAGGACAGCGCTTTCTCCACCCTGCATCACTGGCTGTGCGGAGTGCAGTCCTCCATCACTGACACAGTGCCCCCTGCAGACCCAGTCAAGTACAGCGCTTTCTCCACCCAGCATCACTGGCTGTGGTGAGTGTACCCCTCCATCACTGCCACAGCGAACCCTGCGGCCCATCCGGGACATGCTGTCCTCCATCCTCTACCACTGGCGGATTTATGGGTTCTGTAAGCGGCTGCCTCAGATGACCCCGCCGTCTCATTTCACAGACATCTGAGCATCACTGCAGCGCTCCCGGGGGAGGGGGGTGGGTGTCAGACATCCCCAGCCCCCAGCGCACCGCTGGCTCCCGCACTGACAGGCCATCGGCCCTGGCCTCATGGAAGTAATATCCGTCCGGCTGATGGGGACCACGGCTGCTGATCGCCAGCAATGAGGATAGTGCTTCAATGTACGCCTATATATAGCGCTTTCCAGACCCCGGCGAGGCATGAAGCACACGCTTTACTAGGCATCCAAGGAACAGGTGTCCAGTCGTGCGAGTCAGGGGTGGACAGGAATACGATGAGATGCACCGCGTGTTCACAAGGCCGATGCCTGTGAAAGGGGGTAGGGCTGGGGCAGAGTCACTCAAATTCATCTGAAAACCAACTGGACCAGTGACGCGACAACCATGTGTCAGGCTGGTCTCTAACGCGGCAGTGGGGCTGGGACAGGGTCAGCCACACACCTGGCGTCCTGCACATGAAGGGCCCGAGTCGTATGTACTAGTTTGGGGTTGATTCATAAACCTTCCAGCCGATGTCACCCAAGGTGGAGTTTACATGAAGTGCAGGTCCCAGATACTGTTCCGCCCTCCGTCGCTGCGGCCCGGGGGGGACGCGGGCTGCTTACCTCTGAGGCTGTGAGGAGTTTGCTTTAGTACAGAGGGAGGGCAGAGCTCACGCCGTGCCTCACGCGCCATTTTCCGGATACACACTAATATGTTTCTCTCATCAAACTCCTTCATAAGAGTATTTATAACTTTCCCCATCCTGATAACAAACCATCCCTCCCCAAAAGTACCCCCCCCAAACACCACAACCCCCGTTTGAATCTCCCTTCATTTTCCATTTTCACTCTGGATGTCCCATTCCACACTAGGGACCGCATCCTGCCTGAACCCCAGCAGGGGCTCATACACAATGCCTTCCTGCTGTCCCCACTTTCTGTGTCCGGCCACAAACCCAGAGATTTCCTGTTCACCTCTGGTCCGGTTCACGACTGTCCGTTTTCTCGCTTCCCCGGTAGGAGAGATGTCCAGTCACTCACAACCCGTCTTTCCCTCTGTACTTGTCTCAGGTGTGCACCCCCTGTGGCACTGTTTCACCAGTCCTTCAACTGTAGAATGTCGTGGGGCCAAGATATTGTGGCAAAATATCGAGCAGCAGGTGTAGTGTCACCGGGTCCCGGATACGAGTGGCCCAAAACACCCCAATCAAAGTTGTTATTTTCCTGCGGGACTGAGGATGGTGGGCGCATTTTCCTGGCAGTGGGGCTCATGGCAGCCTAGATTTTCTTGCATCAGGCCTACCGCCTGCTTGGGCTCTCATACTGCGTGTATCTTTCCAACCCCAGCCCCCCAGCTCCTGGCTACCTCATGTCCTATCGCACCCCGATTCAGAAAAAATCAAGTCCTCCAAGGTGACCCCCTTGGGCTCTCAGAGATCCCCTCAGCACCCCGACACTTGATGGGTGCCTACCACCCCACCTTAAGTTAGGCTGCCACCACCTCCACTGGGCACACAAGGCCCGACCCCCTCCTTTTCAGCCTGCGAGCCCGGACTCTGCTGATCGGGACGGGTGATTTCCACACTTCCTTTTACCGCAGCGATTTAAATGGAAGCATAGAAGTGCACATCCTTTTCTGAGTATCTGCTTGCTCCTGAGAAGTACCGGTACTCATCCATTGTAATGTATTGCAGCCGTGATGAGAAGTGCAGGTACTCTCCCATTAAATGTATTGCAGCCGTGCTGGTACTCTCCCAATAAATGTACAGCAGCAGTGCTGAGAAGTGCCGGTACTCTCCCATTAAATGTAATACTGCAGTGATATGAAGTGCTGGTACTCTCCCATTAAATGTACTGCAGCCGTGCTGAGAAGTGCCGGTACTCTCCCAATAAATGTACTGCAGCAGTGCTGAGAAGTGCCGGTACTCTCCCATTAAATGTACTGCTGCAGTGATATGAAGTGCTGGTACTCTCCCATTAAATGTACTGCAGCCGTGCTGAGAAGTGCAGGTACTCTCCCATTAAATGTATTTCAGTAGTGCTGGTACTCTCCCAATAAATGTACTGCAGCAGTGCTCAGAAGTGCCGGTACTCTCCCATTAAATGTACTGCAGCAGCGCTGAGAAGTGCCGGTACTCTCCCATTAAATGTACTGCAGCAGTGCTGAGAAGTGCCGGTACTCTCCCATTAAATGTATTGCAGCAGTGCTGAGAAGTGCAGGTACTCTCCCATTAAAAGTACTGCAGCAATGCTGATAAGTGTGGGTACTCTCCCATTAAATGTATTGCAGCAGTGCTGAGAAGTACAGATACTCTCCCATTAAATGTATTGCAGTAGTGCTGAGAAGTGCAGGTACTCTCCCATTTAATGTATTTCAGTTGTGCTGAGAAGTGTGGGTACTCTCCCTTTCAAATTAAAGAAGTGCCGGCAAGAGAGCAGCCAGAAAATTAAAATACCCCTCACTTCAAACCAAAGCTTTAATGGCACCAAGCAAATAAAGCATGTCATCACAGCCCTCTCCAGAAGAGCTCTTGTCTTTTCCAGGAAAGCATATATCCATTCATCCTTTCATCCTTACATCCACCTGCTAATAGCCTCAGTTTCACTTTGACATTCTGTCATCCATTTATTCTTTCATCTATCATTCAGTTTTTCACCACTCCATCCGTCCGCTCATCCATATTCAAACCTGTCCATCCATCCACCCTTTCACTCATCCATCTCGCCATCCACCCTTTCACTTATCATCCATCCTGTCAGACATTCATAAATCTATCCACCCTTTCACTACATCAACTTATCCACCTTTCACTCATTCTTTCACTTTTCCATTTACCCACTCATCCACCCATCCATCCATTTAAGCTGCAGACAAAAGAGGCTCATCAAGAACACCACCCGCTGTAGCTGCTAAAGCGGGAAGATGATGATGCCCCTGAGTACCCGTACTCGGTACCGGACAGCACCTGCCCACATAAAGCACTCTGTGGCCACATCATCTAACATTAGCTCTTCTGTGCCTTTTCACCAATAACTTGGAGTATGCAGGACTCCACAACAAAATGATTGAAAAAATAGGCTACAACATCTTCCATTCCTACCTGGAAGTACAGTGTCGCCTGTCCTGTTACACCATCTCACTCGATAGGCCTGCTCTCGTGCCTCGAACGCTCCCCTTCCAATGCCATCTATGAGAGCATTCCATGGAACCTCGACCACGTGAACGAAATGCTTTTGCCAAGGCATGTTATGCCACTCTCCAATAGACATCACTATGTCACCTATGTGTCTTCTGTCGCTCCGAGAGGTGGGTTTTATAATGCCCTTCGTGGACAGCACCATCTGTCAACAGAACGCCCTGCCTGGTGCATCAATCGGGCATGCAAAGGCCAAATGCCTCAGCAGGGAGAGGGTCTGGCGTAACGGCTGAGGGAACCAGGTTCGAGTCGGCGTCAGATCAACATCCTTCATACTGAGCAAATCACTAACGGCCTGATATAGAGTTTGGCAGGATGTGGTTACTCTGTCACTGAAGTGACGGATATCCCGTCTGCCGACTTACGATCCCATTATATCCCATGGGAATCGCAATACCGCGGACGGGATATCCGTCATGTGTGTGATGATGTAACCCGTCCACCAAACTCTAAATCAGTAGCAAAATTAACAGATGATGTGCGGAATGTGGAACGAACCAAATGTTCACCCCAGTCACAGATCTGGGTTTAATCCATCTGTTTTTTTGCTTGCCGTGTCATTCCAGTTTGTACTCAGCCGAATGAAAACCAGTCTTGACCCTGTTCCCCAAGGGAACAGTCCATCCCAACCTGCCAGGCCAGGTCCTCCTTGGACCAGAAAGAAGCATCCTGGGACCGGTTTCGTGGTATCACCCCCTCCTCAGCCAGGCTAGCTTGAATCCAGTGGCATGGGAAGCACGGGACCCACGTCTGGGCATACCCTTCCCACTTAGGGCGAAAAATGCAAAAAGAAGAGATGATTAATGGAATGTGGAACGAATCCACAAATCCGTCCATCCTTTGTGTTTGTTTGCTTTTGTAACTCTAAATCAGGCCCTGATTCTCCCCATGCCTACAATTCAGCACCTTCAAACCCTCACAGTAATTTGCTGTGCTGTACAAATCCTGCACTTATTTGTTTATTTAGCACCAGCTGCATCGGTCTCAGCCCACCTCTTGTCTTACTCATGGCTTCTAACGCAAGCTCTTCCATTCTTTCTAAGTTGTCTTCCAGTACTCTCCCTTCTCCTCTGTCTAGTCTACAAGTAGGAAAGCATTGAGTTACTTCAGGCCACACTCCGGCCTCGTCTGTCTCCTAGTTGCTCATTTTAGGAAGGCAATGAATGTTTTAGACTGCATCCAAGATTTGTCACAACTCATAGACAGAGAGTTGACCTCATAAATTGTACCCCTGAATTGGATGCCTATAAAATGAGAGTCTTTCTAGTCATCAGGCTGCAGCTGAAGTGCTGACCCTGTGCCACATTTTACCATCACAGCACTTACTCTGCATCTTCTCATCAGCGCCGCTGGTGGAGTAATGCACAGACTATTCCTTCTGGTCGATGTAATAGCTCATTGATGACTCTTTCAGGTGAGGTGGGAGGTGTACCAGTCTAAAGTAACCTACCACCCCCTCTTGGGCACTACGCGCAAAGGTGAGAAGTTCAAGTTTTGTATTAGTGGCTTCCAAACAGGACCTTTCCTCGACCTTTGGTAATGTAGCCTGAATCCAAACTGAATCCCCTCCTTAATCTTCCTCGTTCTCTGTCTGTCCAGGTAGGGGACCATCCAACCTTCCCTCTTTTCCAGCCTCAATGGAGAATGGTCCTTTCCCCAGCAGCCCTCTCCTGGTGGCTGCTGCTTGTCCATTCCTGGGTAGGCCACAGGGCACTCTGTGCCATGACCTGGTTAGTGTTACTACCTACATTCAAACATTCCAGCTTTGAAGATCTGTACCCTACTGTCTTGTTGAAGGCTCAGCATGCACACTCCCTGCCAACTTCTGCAGGAACTCAGTCACACTTTGGGCGGTGGGAGTCACGTTGCATGCAGGACAGTAGTCCATGGGCGATGGCTGATGACTCCTTTGAGTTCTTTTTCTAGAAGGCTCTACCACGCAATGGAGCTATGACCCCGTTGGCAAGTGTGCATGCAGAAAACAAGTTGTCTATTTTTACATATGCTGTAATATCCTTTGTGGGAACTCCACAGCATCTCCACCAGCCCAGGGTGCAGACTGTGGCCCTCATTCTGACCTTGGCGGTCTTTTCGCAAGACCGCTGAGTTACCGCCGCGGTGAAGACCGCCGACCGCGGCGGTGTGCCGCTGTGCGCATTCTGACCGCTGGGAGCGTTCCGCCGGAAAACCGCCAGCAGCCACACTGGCGGTCGGCGGGAAAGTGGAGACTGGTCAACCTCCACCGCCACGCCAGCAGAACACCGCCCACAGAATTACGACCCACATTTCTGTGTGGCGGTCTTCTGTTGGCGGTCTTCTGTTGGCGGTCACGTCCCTATGGCTCCCGTCGCCTCCCGGAGGACCAACGCACAAGGTAAGTTGATCGTCCGTGAGGGGAGGGGGTGGGGGGGTGTTGTGTGATGTGGGCGTGCATGGGGGTGTGCGTGTGAGTGTGTAGAGGGGGTGTGTGAGTGCGTGTATGCGGGCGGGGGGTGCTGCTGTGTCTATGGGTAATGTGTGCTGTTCGGCAGGTGCGCATGTCGGCATGTATGTGTGCGGGTATGTGTCCCCGTTGTGTATGTGTGTGTAGGGGGTGTGTATATGTGCATGTTGGGGGTGTGTGCATGTCGGGGTACATGTATGTGCATGTCGGGGTGGGGGTGGGGAGGGGGTTCGTACCACCTCTGGGGGGTGGCAGGGGGGTGGAGGGTGTGGGGGGAGGACTCGGGTGGGTAGTGGGGGGTGGGGGAGACCCCTATCAGTGCCAGGGAAGGAATTCCCTGGCCCCGATAGTGCTTACCGCCATGGTTCGCACGGCGGTTCCCGCCCGCAATAAACCGCGGCGGTAGGCAGGGTCATAATACCCTTGGCGGTCTTGGGACGACCGCCGGGCCGGAGTGCGCAAACTCCAGCCCCGCGGTCATGACCGCCGTGGCGGTCGGAGTGGAGAAGTAGCGGTCGGTCGCGGCGGGGACCGCCGCGGTCAGAATGCCATTTTTAATACCGCCGGTCTGTTCGCGGTCCGACCGCCGTCTCTCCGCCGACCGCCAGGGTCAGAATGAGGGCCTGTATGTCTACGGATGTTCCCAGTTGTGGGAACTTCACAGAACACCCACCAACAGTAGCAGAACAGGGTGCATCTTCACCACTGGTGCAGCAATGAAACAGCTTCTTCACTAATCTGAACCTTCAACCTTATGACTTGCTTCAGGTTGGAACTATGGATGGAGCACTTGGCCCAGCGGGATGTTGGCCAGCACCATGGGTGCAGCAGGCACGGTGGGACCTCCTGAAAGAGGGAGACTCGTGTAGTGACCTAGGCTCTACTCACCATGCCGCTGATGAGGGAGGCACTAAAGTCTGTGTAGCAACTAACACGGAATTGACGTTTGTTTGTCTCGTACATACACACTAGGGTGATGATCGATGCTGAGCCTTTTAGGAGTGTTGGTATTTATGATAACTAAGGTGGTAGTGGTGATGGAGGAGGTAATGTCAGTGGTGGTGGTGGTACCAAGGGTGATTGTGGTATTGATGTTGGTGGCTGTGGTGGTGATGTTGGTAGTAATGTCAGTGGTGGTAGTAGTAGTAGTGGTGACAGTGGTAGTAATGTCAGTGGTTGTGGAAGTGGTGATGGTGGTAGTAATGTCGGTGGTTGTGTTGGTGATGGTGGTAGTAATGGTGGTTGTGGTGGTGGCAGTGGTGATGGTGGTAGTAATGTCAGTGGAGGTGGTGGCAGTAGTGGCGATGGTGGTAGTAATGTAGGAAGTTGTGGTTGCGGCTGTTGTGGTGGCTGTGGTTGTGGTGGTAGTAATGTCTGTGGTGGTGGTAGTGATGGTGGTGGTAGTAATGGTGGTGGTGATGGTCGTGGTGGTGATGGTAATGTCAGTGGTTGTGGTGGTAGTAATGTCAGTTGTGGTGCTGGTGGTTGTTTTGGTGATTGTTGTGGTGGTAGTAGTAATGTCAGTGGTTGGGGTGGTGGTTGTGGTGGTAGTAATGTTGGTGGTTGTGCTGGTGGTTGTGGTGATGGTGGTAGCAATGTTGGTAGCTGTGGTGATGGTAATAATGGTGGTGGTGATAGTTGTGGTGGTAGTGGTGATGGTCGTAGTAATGTTGGAGGTTGTGGTTGCTGTGGTAGTGGTTGTGTTTTTTGTTGTGGTGGTTGTTGTGATGGTGGCTGTGGTTGTGGTGGTAGTAATGTCAGTGGTGGTGGTATGAATGTTGGTTGCGGTGATGGTTGTGGTGGTGGTGGTAATGGGTGTTGTTGTGGTGGTGGTTGTGTTTTTTGTTGTGGTGGTTGTTGTGATGGTGGCTGTGGTTGTGGTGGTAGTAATGCCGGTGGTGGTAGTAATGTTGGGGGCAGTGATGGTTGTGGTGGTGGTGTTGATGGGTGTTGTTGTGGTGATGGTTGTGCTGGTAGTAGTGATAATGGTGGTGACTGCAACAGTGCATGTTACGGTGGTAAGGATGGAGGTCAGGCTTTGAAAAGGTTATGTGCTGGTGCTGCAGAAGCTTTTGATAAGCATTATTATTCTGGGGCAGGTATCATGCGTAGCCCGGCAGGTCCACCAGAGGGGCTTCAGGCACCCAGCCTTAAAAATCACAACGAGCAGCAAGTTGACCACATCAGAGGAGCTGCAAAGGGGCTCGGCGTGGGCAAGACATGAACAGCCTGGTAGGTTTATTAGAGAACCCGCCTGGTGTTCAGTGCTGGGAGAACAGTGCGGGCCCATAAGAAGGTGAAGCAGATTGACGGCCTAGAGGAGCGCAAAGCGGAAGTGGGCGAGTAGCTGGACTGTGGGGCAGAGAAGTGGCCAGGGAGGGGCTGCTGAGCGGAGGGCCGCTGTAGAGCCGGGGCGCTCTGTGCAGCAGTGGACATTGGGTTCTGGTTATGGCCATAACAGAGTATGCTGTTGGCTATTAACATTCTCTACAGCCCACTGTGTCGTGGCATAAAGCATGTACACCACAGTTGTATGTAAAACAAGCATTGTCAAATCTCTCCTGTGCTAGAGCTATTTGCCTCAACAATGTGTTTTAGTCATGTTGTACACCAGTGTGGCTGCTGTTCAGCATAGTCAAAAGTTAGTGTCATAAAGTGGAGTAGAGTGCAGTGGAGTGGAGTGGATTAGAGTGCAATTGAGTGGAGTGGATTCCTGTGAAGTGGAGTGGATTCCAGTGCAGTTGAGTGAATTGCAGTGGAGTGGACTACAGCGGATTACACTGGAGTAGAATGGGGTGGATTACATTGGAGTGGATTGAAGTGTACTGGAATGGATTGCAGTGGAGTGGATTATAACTGATTGAAGTGAGTTACATTGGATTACAGAGGAGAGGATTACAGTGGAGTGGATTACAGTAGAATGGGGTGGATTACAGTGGGACTAGTGGAGTGGATTGGAATGGATTACAGTGAAGTGCAGTGGATTACAGTGGTGTCGAGTGAATTACAGAGGATTACAGTGAATTACAGTGAAGTGGATTGGAGTGGATTGCAGTGGATTAGAACAGAGTGGATTGGGTGGATTACAGTAGGTTACTTTAGATTACAATGTGGTGGTTTACAGAGGAGTGAATTACATTCAAATACAGTGGACCACCATGGTGAGGATTACAGTGGAGTGGAGTGGATTACAGGGAAGTGAATTAGAGCATAGTAGATTGCAGCGAAGTAGAGTGGAGAGGGTAACAGTGGATTGGAGTGTATTACAGTGGAGTGGATTGGAGTGGACTGGATTACAACTGACCTGAGTGGGGCACACTGGATTAAAGTGAGTTGGAGTGGATTAAAATGCATTGTAGTGGACTACAGTGGATTGGAATGGGCTACAGAGGGCAGAGCGCCTCCCTTGCCCCCTGGTTTCCTTTAGAACTTGCTGGCCTGCTGTTTTCTGGCCCCAGGCCTTGCTGGCCTTGCTTTTTTAAAGACCCTCCCTTCATTCCCGCGTCTCAGGCACCCCGCGTTCACCGCATTTTTTTCTGCTGCCCTCCTCCCACCCTAGGACCCATATAATTGCCCCATCTCGCTGTACTTTTGCTTGCAATAAAGAGCCCCAAATAACTGCCTCAGGTACAGTATCACTGCACAGATCACCCTGACTATATACAATAAAAACAGAATGCCCTAAGCGTGCCACCCCTGCCAGGTCAGCATGTATCGACATGGAATGAACGGCAGAGGAAATCTCGGCGTCAGCTCAACACCCTGTGATTCAAAGCAAATCACCTAATCTCCGTGTATCTTTAAAAAAGGAAAGCATGGCCCTCGTTCATGTTGTGTGTGTTTGTATGAAAAATAAATCTCAATTTTACAATCGCTTCACAGCTGGATTAGAGATGACAGATGCAATCAGGGGCCTTTGCCTTCATCCAAAGCAGGCCAACTTCATCCAAACGTTCCTTAAAAGAACCTGCCTAAGCCATGGGCTCCCCTGTGAAACACTCAGTAACAGCTGCAGAAACAAAGAAAAACATACAACCCAAGCCTTTCTGTTCAGGGAAACTGGCTAACTTTCAACCAAAAATTCCTGAAAAGAAACTCCACAAGCAGGGCTCATGCTGTAAAACTGTCCGTTTTAGTACCCGAGCCGCCCACGCTGCCTTTATTTCAAGTCTAGAATAACAAACAACACGAAATACGAACATGATGGAGGTGCAGTAGGAAACACTAAATAAAGGTACAATTAAAATGCAGGGTGACAGAAAAGGAAACCATCACACCCTCCCCGCGTAAATGAACGCAGCCAAGCTGCACGTAGTAACAGTTGCAGAAACAAAACAAAACAAGCATTTGCAATGCAATAGGTCTCGCATATTTTGAACAAGTTAATTGTCATCTTTTGAAACAGCGCCCAGGAGAAAAAACAAAAGAAAACATAAGTGGAAACTGAGAAAAACAACTTAACAAAATAAAAGAAAGTTAGCTTAAAAAAAATAAAACTTTGCAATTTTGTTTGTTCTGCTGTACACGTTTTTGACAGTCACATTCCTTCTGTTTGTGGGGCCTGGAAGTTAAAAAAAACAAAATAGTACCCCGGTCACCTCGGGAGCAGCGTACGGGCACTAATTAAGTTGAGTCAATCAGTTCTTGGTCCCTGCTCCAAACAGAGGAATCGAAATGATGCCAAACATGCCTTGACGAATTACGAGGCTGTAAAGACGAGTGCCACGCAAACCAACAAGCGGTGAGCGGCAGGCGGGCTGCAAGCCCTTTACTTAACACAACAGTGTCTCGCATGCAAGACGCATGTGCTAGCACATGCACTCACAGGATCGACCCTAACAAAATGTAGCTCCCACAAACAAAAGTGTGGAAGAGCACAAGTAATTCGGCAATGCTTTGTGGCAAGGTTCAAAGGATGAAAAGGAGGGCAACCTATCATGCACTGACCGCCAAAAGCAAGCACTTAAAAGTGACATTGAACACAACAAATGAAAAGCAAAGGACAGGCTATAAGCCTACTGACTGTAAACAAAATGCCTTGAAGAGACAGAGCATGCATGTGCTGTCTAGGCGAGAAGCACATACTGGTTCAAAGTGATAAGTCGGAGCATATAAACAATGCAATACTTAGGTTGTTGCCATAAAAAAAAGTATGTAAGAGGCAAACTAATAGATGGAAATGCATAAAAAACATATCCTTTAGTTAAGTGCCACCCTCCTGGCACCTCTGCGGTAGTCTGGGCCGGACTGCTTCCACTTGAGCAAAACTTAGGGTGATTTGCGTATCAGTGATCTCTATTTAAAGTGGCACAATTGGCAAAAAACAACTGACTGAAATGATGCCCAAGTGATCACCAGTGGCTGAGGTTAATTAAAGTATTCCTTCCATTCCTTGTTGTTTGTTTGCAATAGACATCCTAAGTCAGACAGGTATGCCCAGATGTGGGGCCAGTGCTCATTGTGCCTCGAGTTATACATCACAGATGTGCCAAAGTAGACCTACATTGGTCTGGGGTTGCTTGTGTTCCTCTCTAGAGTGGATCTGGCCTGGCTGTTTTAGCTGGACTGTTCCTGTTGGAGACGGAACAAAGTTGGATTTCATGTGAATTGTCTCCTAATAGAGAGGCACAGAGGCTGAAAAAGTATGGACTGGAATGTGGCCCGAACAATTGCCAGTAGCCAATAGACATTTTAAGAGACCTAACAGCACCCACAATTGCTTTTATAGTGATGCTCAAACATCTTCTCCTGCCTTTCCTCCCACTCTCAACCCCATGTATAATGTCTGAAAGTCCTCTTTTCCTGCTGTGATCCAACAGTAATATCAGACAAGTTCTCCTGAGCACAGGGAACTCGAGAGAGACAGGCAGTCCTTGTAACAAGTACTGACTCTTCTAGGAATCTTAAGAGCCAGGTACTATTTCATGGCTAATTCAATTCCCAGGACCTCCTTTTCAAGCTTTGACTCTCAGGAGGTAGTGAGGACGATAAGCCAGGGCTTACTCATGGATGATGCTGTGGGACAAAATACTGAAATATAGTTAAAACTTGAATGGTGAAGAATTCATCTCATAGAAAAGAAAATAAGTGATGGATTCCACTGTCTCTGTTGACACTTAACATTGAAAAGACATTTGACAGGGTGAGTTGGGAATTCTTACAGAAATTCATGTTAAAATTTGAGATGGGGAACACTAGGCTCACAAGGCCATGGTGCATTCTAACACTACAGCCAACATAGCACTTAATGGGATTTTATCAAGAAAAGTAATGAAAAATGAGGCGCCCAGCAGAGCTGCGTCATGTCTCCTTTGTTCTTTGCTATGGCTACAGAACTGTTAGCACAGCAAGTAAGAACTTCCAAGAGCATTTGAGGCGCAGAATTTTCAGGAACCACTCCCAACATCTCACTCGTTGCCGATGATGTTTTGCTGTCCATCACAGACTCAATGAATCCAGTACCACATTCACCACAGTACTGGAAGAATACAGGAGTAATTCAGCTTCAAAATGAATCCCAATACATTGGACCTGTTGCAGAGGACTGATGGGGTTGGAAGAGCAAGGATGGGAAACTGTAGGATTTTGGGTGAACTTCAAATCCATCTGGTATTTAGGTATGCACCTTACCCAGACAACAGAATCTTTGTAGATGCTGACACCCCCCACCCCCTTCCAGATTAGAAGAACGTTTTTAAAAACATAGGTAGGTGGAGGTACTCTTACATTTCATTCATGGGAAAGACGACTGCCTTGAAGACCTTGGTGGTCCCGTGACTGCGGTACGTCTTCCAATCTTTATCCCGTTAAGGCCCCTTTGAGAACCTAGAAACAATAGAGAGAGTCTTCCTGTGCTTTGTGAGCCGAGGATAGCCGGCGTGAGTATAGAAGACAATTCTAATACAACCAAAGCAGAAGTTTTTCCAGACATATGAAGTGATTATAATACCTTGCAGCAGAGAGTCAGAGGGGAATGGTTTCAAATATATTCTAACAAACACTAGGTGGCTTGGTGGTAGCGCACCAACCACGGTGGGATTAACTGTGGCTCAAATTATTTTGGACTATTCCAAATTAAAATCTCATGTTCTCAAAGTCCTGGTCCCATAGTAGACATTCATACTTAGTGGAGGCAACTCACAGCTTTTCATGTACGTCTGCTAGAGAGGACCACAGGTAGTGGGGGCTCTGCATATGTTTGTTCGGGTTTTTATTTGGCCTTCCATTGGCTACAACCTTTGTAAAGATGATGCTTCTCTCCAGGCAAAGGCACGCCTTGCCCAAACTGAGCTAAACTAGTGGGGTGTGCAAAAAATGTCTCCCTTTTCTATTAAGTATTTTGTGAATCAAACCAAACACAAAAGAGCCTGACTACAATGGCCTGGGCAGAAAGGAGGGTAACACAGAGACACCCAGGCAGGGATGGAGCTACTGATGGTGCAGAAAGTGCACTTGTACCAGGATTGAGGCAGGAGGGGGGCTGATACTGCTCTGTACTGGCAGGCAGATTACACACCATCCTCTCTGAATGAATGAGGATAGCAGTGAGAAAAAGTGAGAGAAAGAGGAAGGAAATAACCATGAGTGAGATAGAGGAGGGGAGAGACATAGTAATGGATAGGGAAGAGCAAGGGAGGGACAAGGTCCCCCTTTTTCTTCGTTGTGTTAGGGCCCATACACCCTGCTACATCACTTCACACAGGGTTAGTGTTACCACACCCAGCCTGTTGCTCCCCAACCCTTTGTGTGAACCTAGTCATAATACAAACACATATCTCACACTGGGAACACTGAGGGGTTCTAGACAAGAATAATACACAGATTAACCAGCCTTCTCACCCTGGGGTACAAGCCTGTACCCCATAACTGTTCCATTATCTGCGACCAACTGTTAGTGTGTCATGGTCTGGGTAGGGGGACGGTAGTTCCCCATGCTATAAAGGAGCACAACTTTGGTTTGACCCACACTAGCAGAATCAGGTAATTTATTGATGACCTGGTCATCTCACAAAGATATAGAGCATCTATGTCCACACCAGGCACTTATGGCCATACAGCTCTGGCTCCACATGTCTGGCAAGTCCCCAAACTTCCTCACCAGACAGGTAAGAACAGAAACCTCACAATCTCTTGTTATCTGTTTGAGTACCTCAGAGAGTTATTTTTTTTTCTTTGCATTCTGGTACCTGTAGCTCTGAAATTACAATGGAATAAATGGAACTCCAAATACCTGTCTGAAAGAATAATAATTAGACGGCCTACTCATTCATGAAATTAGGGAATGCGCAAGCTGTAAAACTGCTCCAATCACATCAGTATTATCTCAGGGATTTTTGTGGCTGTGGCCAGATGTGTTTTGGGCCCCTTCTTTGGAGCAACTTTGAATTGTGTTCCATTTTCTAGTAGTGCAAGTGTGCATGATGTCAAAGAACATTGAATTACATATATATCGGGGGTCTAAAAATCCCTAAAATCTCACTGGATAGAGAAAGAGTCAAAGACAGAGTTAAGCAGACAGAGGTTCTGATAAAAAAAAAAAAATCGACAAAGAGTGAGTGAAAAATCATTTTGCAGGGGGCCTGGGTAGGTGGGGGCCCTGGGCAATTGCCCACTTAGTGTTACCAGTTCTGTAAAATGTAAATAGAATGGGCACTGGCTCCGCCCAGACGATTATCATTTCACCCTCTCACCTTATGGTATTAGCTGTTTGGTGTATCATTCCACCATCCAGAAAGTGCTTCTATGAGAATCCATGAGGGACTATTTTACATCGGAAAAGTACACGCAACCATCAAGCTGTGTGTCACATTCAAAACTTTGGCCCTCATTACGATTCCGGCGGGCGGCGGAGGCCGCCCGCCAGAATTCCGCCCTCCATAATACCGCTCCGCGGTCAGAAGACCGCAGAGGGTATTATGAGTTTTTCCCTGGGCTGGCGGGCGGTCTCCAAAAGACCGCCCGCCAGCCCAGGGAAAAACTCCCTTCCCACGAGGATGCCGGCTCGTAATAGAGCCAGCGGAGTGGGAAGGTGCGACGGGTGCTGTTGCACCCGTCGCGTATTTCACTGTCTGCAAGACAGACAGTGAAATACATTTTGGGGCCCTCTTACGGGGGCCCCTGCAGTGCCCATGCCGTTGGCATGGGCACTGCAGGGGCCCCCAGGGGCCCCGCGACTCCCCCTCCCGCCATCCGGTTCCCGGCGGGAGAACCGCCAGGAACTGGATGGCAGGAGGGGGAGTCGGAATCCCCAAGCCGGCGCAGCAAGCTGCGCCGGCTTGGAGGATTCCTTGGGGGCAGCGGGAAACCGGCGGGAGACCGCCGGTTTCCCTTCTCTGACCGTGGCTAAGCCGCCGCGGTCAGAATGCCCCGCGGGGCACCGCCGGCCTGTCGGCGGTGCCACCGCGTCCCGCGGCCCTGGCGGACGTAATCCGCCAGGGTCGTAATGACCACCTTTATCTCTTATATGCGTCCTATGCAGAAAGCAACCCTTGTTTTGCAATTTTTTCGCAGCATCAGCAAAGCTATTACGGCTATCTTTAATGTGATAAATACCGCTTGTGCGCCCAATATATGCAAACAGGATTTACGAATGTCAGTGTTTACATGTGTTGTCATGGTGGCACACTAGTGCCAGACCTACTGGCTTTGCAAATGCTTGTTTCTTTTCTCTCCTCCTCCCCTGAGTGTTCACCTACTCGGCCTATCGCAACTTCCCTGCTTACCTGCGCCCCCCACCCTTGTGGCATATGTTACTGAAATTACTCACGTGGCCAGGGATTTTGTGAACTCTAACATAGCTGACGTACATTCCAATCACGTATATCTTACCGTGATGTGCTACATTTTAGTATATTCACAGTTTGCAATTTTGATTATTCTGGTCTTTTATTTTTTTGTACGTGTATGGAAAATATATTATTTTCAGAAAAATGCAAATGAAATGTAAAAAACATTCCAATTGATCAACTCCAGGACAGTTATGCTGAGTGCAAATTAATAATTTTTCCCTCCCAGGCTGCTATGAACCGCAGTATGCAGGAACATTTGCATAATGACATCTTTCTGAGCTAACTGAACATATTTTGCAAGTGTGGCAGAAAAGTTTGTGCTGAACGTCCCTTGGCCAGGGGAACAGAAGGACAGACAGTACACGCTGCAGCGAGTGCCGCGGGCTTCAGACATGCACAGTGCATCATCGGGCGAGCGGCCTTAGCAGCCATTTGTCACTGAAAGCGATGAAGGACCAGTCTGGGCTGCTGAACTGAGAGGAGCTCCCCCCCCAGGCCCAGCCGCCGTACCTGAGAGATGTCTGCTAGGTAGAGGGTAGAGGCTGACCCTGCCGACTCCCTTTCAGGACACATGGGCCAGAAATATGAGAAGGCGACTTCAGAAGGAGTTTAATAGCAAGACCAGCGTGCACCAGCAAGGGAAAACAAAAAACTCCTGACACCAATACGTTTGAAGCGGTTTTGGACTGCAATAGATGTTTGTGGAAAGTAAAAGGACAGTTTGTTCTACAGCACAGTTGCTACCCCTCATGTCACAGTAATAAACTAAAGGTGACAGTTTATGAATTATGTCCCGGGCCGGCTTTAGCGCTGGTGGCGCCTCGTGCCACAGTCTGTCTGGTTCCCCCCTAACCCATGACCATCTCCTCGGATTCCCTCACTACCACCCGTCAAATGTGCCCCTCATCTCTCCATAGCCCCCTTTCACATATATTGATTTGTTTTAAAGCGCTTGTAAAGTCTGGCTTTACTAATCCACTCAGGTATCCGCATAAAATGTAGATCTGTTCTTTGCAGCAGGCATATTAACCCTCTACGCTACTTTATGGGGAGTCAAAGCTGCCCATAGACCAAATTCCCATCTCTCTCCCTAGCACGAACATTAAACATAAGAGGTATCTTGACATTTTAATTGCTTTCTGAAGGCTGGAAGCAAAAGGAACTTTTAAAATGCAAGTGTTTAAGTTATTGCTAAACACAGCGCCCCCCAATCCAGGTCAGCACCCAGTGCGGCCACACCACTCGCACCGCCCTGAAGGCTGCCCTGATTATGTTAATCACAGCAGTAATAGTTTGACTGTAGCATGATGCACGGAGAAGTCTCATTACTGTGCATTTACAGAAAACTAAGTGACTGAATCCCTGTGGTATAAGATGTCAAAAACATGCTTGATGAACTCATCTATCATTATGTTATATTTCAGAGTCTAAACTAATAGTCTGCATGAAACAATATTAGATATCGGATGACAAATGTTTAAAGTTCATATGCAAAAATCTAGAGAAATGTACTTCTGCACCATACGAATGGCAATGTATTTGTAAAGTTATTCCATTTAAAGTTACTGTAATATAAACACTAACGAAGATTCATTAATGTTGAAATCTTAGTCTGCATATTAAAATGTGTTTTATTTCAATGTATTAATGTGCTGCTTTAATTCGCTTGCATTAGTCTAAGTGAGGCCTATTAGGCGATTACTCCATAACTGTGCAGAGATTGTTTAGTTATTTCATGTACGTTTAATTTCTTTACAGATTTTGTTCCCATGAGAAGCTTGGTTGGCCATAGATGACTATTGTTCTACACTTAGACAGGCGTGCGAATATGTCCTTGAAGAGAGAACAGTTAGGACGGTGAACTGTTATAACATAAGTGCGTTGCAACCCTGCATGGAATAGTACAGATGGATTCCTTTCTCATGGAAGGCTTGGGAACCATAGCCCACGTTTCAAGTTGGAGTCACATGATCAATTTCTATTGGATGATACCCCTACAATGTCAAGTGGAATGACAAGCTGACGAATCAGCGCGGACTATGAACTTTAATTTGTTGTTCCCAATTGAAGTTTGGTCAGAAATCAGAGAGCTTCTCCTGGAGGCCGGAGAAGAACCTACCTATCTCTTTACCTTACCATTGCCTGCTGAACCCTTTGGCCTCTTGCTGGTATTGCCCTCTCTACCAGCGCCGGTCTCTCCGCTATGGCAGAGGAGAGTTGCCCCACTGATGAAAGCAGTAAAATAAAGGGATAGTAAAAGCATTTTATTATCCCTTTATTTTTCCACTTCCGTAGGGTAGGGCGAGCCTCCTCCACGTCAACAAGAGGAGGAGGAGTGGTGGGTGTGCTTCTAAGTGAGCATGTCACCGAGGCCGGCCAAACTGACATGCGCACTTAGAAGCACAGTGCCCCACTCCCTCTCTGAGCGGCATTTCTTCCTGCTCAGACCAATTGCGGCACTTCTTTTATGCTGTGTAACTTCATGAGAAGAAGCGTCGTGATTGGTTGGGGAGGGAAGAAGACGAGAGGTGACTAGAGCGGGCGCAGCAGATCATGGAGGGGCAGGAAAGTTTATTTTTTTACTGCTCTCCCCGGCCTCCCCGCTCCGCGCGCTACTCCCCCCACCAATAGGCAGCAGCTGCAACTGCCCTCTACCCTTGTGCTTTTCAAATGCCCTGCTGAGATTTAGAGACTTTGCCCGAGAAGACTTTTAACAAAACTTCTGATATCTTTATGCTTTTCGTTTTTACTTATCTTTTGCCTATTCCAGTTAGTAACCTGATGTCCTAGCTTTTCCTTTTCCAAATTATTTTTGCCCGTTTTATGCTTCTTGTATTCTGCCCGCATGTGTTCCACTCACTATATGTTATCCCCTGATCGGCTAACCAGTAGGGTTTTCCATTTCCCAGAAATCTGTTTTCAGAAGATTTTATCAATTTAATGATTGATAATACTGAGCAACGCTGGTTTTCTGTACATCAGATTCTTTTATTGATGTTTTGTATAATTTATAGAACGTCTTTTTCTCTTAATATTAGTTCACCTAACCCTGTTTCGTCGCCTTGGTCGAACCATGGTGATACTGTATCTTTGTAACTTTATCTTGAGAATTGCTTATATGACTTTGAGCTTGTAATAAACTCCTTAACTTTATTTCCGACTGGAGTTTTCCTTGTACGGCCTCATGGGTCATACTGTGTAAATTAATTGGTTTGAGATTAAATGTGTTGTTTGTTTCTACCACACCCTTCACTGGTTCCAAAGGTCCATTGACCTCAATGAGCAACGATTTCTGCGAACGATGACAATACTCCAGCAGGCACAGCCGTTGTATCTGAGAAATGTCTGCTACGTAGAGGGTAAAGGGTGATCCTGTCAACTCTCTTTCAGGACACATGGGCCAGAAATATGAAAAGGGCGGCGTCAGAAAGCACCATGGTGTACGTGTTAGAAAGTTCCCTGGTGTACCTGTTAGAAAGTGCTATGGTGGATCCGATAGAAAGTACCATGGTGTGCTTGTTAGAAAATACCATGTTGTGTCTGTTAGACAGTACCATGGTGTGCCTGTCAGAAAGTGCCATAATGTGCCCGGTAGAAATTGCCTTGACAATACCATGGTGTGCCTGTTAAAAAGTGCCATAGTGTGCCTGGTAGAAAGTCCCATGGTGTGTCTGTTAGAAAGTGCCATGATGTGCCTGTTAGAAAGTACAATGCTGTTCCTTTTAGAAAGTACCATGGTGCGCCTGTTAGAAAGTGCCATAGTGTGCCTGTTAGAAAGTACCATGCTGTGCCTGTCAGAAAGTGCCATGGTGTATCTTGACAGTACCATGGTGTGCCTGTTAGAAAGTGCCATAGTGTGCCTGTTAGAAAGTGCCCTGGTGCACCTGTTGAAAGTGCTCTGGTGTGCCTTTTAGAAAGTTCCCTTGTGTGCCTGTAAGAAAGTGCCATAGGGTGCCTGTTAGACAGTACCATGGGGTGCCTGTTAGAAAGCACCATGGTGCGCCTGTTAGAAAGCACCATGGTGCGCCTGTTAGAAAGTACCATGGTGCGCCTGTTAGATAGTACCATGGTGCGCCTGTTAAAAAGTGCCTTGACAGTACCATGGTGTGCCTGATAGAAAGTGCCATGGGGTGACTGTTAGACAGTACCATGGTGTGCCTGTTAGACATAGAGCACCTGTTAGACAGTACCATGATGCGCCTCTTAGACAGTACCAAGGTGTGCCTGTTAGAAAGTGACATGGTGCACCTGTTAGACAGTACATGGTGCGTCTGTTAGAAAGTGCCTCGGTGTGCCTGTTAGAAAATGCCATAAGGTGCCTGTTAGACAGTACCATGGGGTGCCTGTTAGAATGTGCCATAAAGTGCTTGTTAGACAGTAACATGGGGTGCCTGTTAACAAGTGCCATGGTGTGCCTGTTAGAAAGTGCCATGGTGTGACTGTTAGAAAGTGCCATGGTGTGTCTGTTAGAAAGTGCCATGGTGTGTCTGTTAGAAAGTGCCATGGTGTGCCTGTTAGAAAGAGCCTGGTGGTCGGTCTGGGATTGCTCCTGGCTGGTGGCATCAGGACCTCAGTGGCAGACCCTGACAGCAGCATCCGCTCCACTGCCCCTCAGTGATGCCCATATGGCCCTCATGGTCAGTCGTGCCCCAGTGATAACTCAGTTTTATGAGACCTTCCCAGAGAAATGGAAAAAGGGGACCGATGTCTCTCTAATGTGTACATAGAAGTTAAACAATGATAATATCGTAAATACTTTATTTTAACTAAAACTTATAAAGATCAGATTTAACTCTGGCAGACTTGTGAGCGTTGTGCAAATGAAGAGGGAATAACAGGTAGCCACAGATACTCCACCCACACACTCACACAGCATCTTCACAACAACCAGACCCAACACCAGGCACATCCAACTAATGACCACGTACCCCTAAATGTGCAGAAAACACACACCGACTCATGCAGTCCCACACACTCCTGAGCTCAAGATGTCACACTGCCAAAAGGAGGTGCCACGTGGCTGTTACCAGCTTGGCATGTATTATTTAAATCGAGGCCGGTAAGAAAAGTTGGCAACTTTAATTACGAGCTGGATGCACTCTTCATCACAGAAACCTGGCTCACCCCCACATCCTCGAGGTCCTTGTTTCCCCAGGCCAGGGATTATCTTGTTCTAAATACTGCAAAGCCACATTGTTTCTTATGTGTGATTTCTGAAATTACACTTCAACACATAATCGTGCAGTACACCCCAATCCACTCCACTCTGTTCCACTACAATCCACCCCACACCAATCCACCCACCTCAATCCAAATCACTCCAACCCACACCGCCTCAATCCACCCACCTCACCCCACACCAGTCTGCCTCACTTAATCCAATCCACCTCAGATCAATCAAATCCACCCCACTCCGATCCACACTACTCGAATCCTCCCAACCCACTCCATTCTTCTGCACTCCAATCTGCCCCACTCAAATCCAAAACAATCAACCCCACTCCAATCTGCCCCACCTGACTCCAAAGTGACCTGTCCTACTCCAATTCAAAACAATCTGCCCACTCCAATCTGCCCCACCCCAGTCTAAAACATTCTGCCCTACTCCAGTCTACCCCACTCCAATCCAAAACAATCTGCCCAACTCCAGTCTGCCCAACTCCAATCTAAAACAACCTGCCCAACTCCAGTCTGCCACACTCCAATCTGCCTCACTCCAAACCAAAACAATCTGACCACTCCAATCTGCCCACTCACGTCTTCCCCACTCCAATTCAAAACAATCTGCTCCACTCAAATCCATCCCACTTCAATCCGCCCACTGCAATCCAATCTACCTCACCCCAATCCACCCACTCCATCCCAATTCACCCCACACCAATACACCACAATCCACCCCACACAATCCAATCCACCCCAAGCCAGCCCAATACAATCTACCCCACTTCAATCCACCACAATCCACCCTGCTCCAATCCAAAACAAGGTGCACCACTCCAGTCTGTTCCACACAAATCTGCCCAACTCAAATCCAAAATTATCTGCCCCACTTCAATACAAAATAATCTACTCCACTCCAATCCAAAACAATCTGCCCCACTCCTATCCAAAACAATCCGCACCACTCCAATACGCCCCAATCCAAACCACCCCACTCAAGTCAAATCCACCCCATACCAAGCCAATCCACCACACTCCAGCAAATCCAATCTACCCCCTCCAATTCACCCTACCCCGACTCCAATCTACCCCACCCCACCTCAATCCAATCGACCCCAATCCAGTTCACCCCACCCCAATCCACCTCACTCCAATCAAATCCAATCCACTGAGCTGCAATCTAATCTACTCCACTGCAGTCCACCCCACCCCACACAATCCAATCCACCCCAAGCCAGCCCAATCCAATCTACCCCACTTCAATCCACCACAATCCACCCTGCTCCAATCCAAAACAAGGTGCACCACTCCAGTCTGTTCCACACAAATCTGCCCAACTCAAATCCAAAATAATCTGCCCCACTTCAATACAAAATAATCTACTCCACTCCAATCCAAAACAATCTGCCCCACTCCTATCCAAAACAATCCGCACCACTCCAATCCGCCCCAATCCAAACCACCCCACTCAAGTCAAATCCACCCCATACCAAGCCAATCCACCACACTCCAGCAAATCCAATCTACCCCCTCCAATTCACCCTACCCCGACTCCAATCTACCCCACCCCACCCCACCTCAATCCAATCGACCCCAATCCAGTTCACCCCACCCCAATCCACCTCACTCCAATCAAATCCAATCCACCGAGCTGCAATCTAATCTACTCCACTGCAGTCCACCCCACCCCACACCAATCCAATCCACCTCACTCAATTCGACCCCACTCCAATCCACCCCATTCCAATCCATCCAACACAATTTCACTGCACACTCAGGTTGACTGCTGGATAAACCTCCACTTTTCCATGAGGACGCGCTGCGCTCGTAAAGATGGTTGTATTGCCCCAGTTCCTCTATCTGTTCCCAAACATACCAATACCCTCATTGCGGGTATTCTTCTACACACTTGAGCTCCTAGGAATTGTTTGGGTGGGAGGAGGCAACACAGGCTATGCTTTGAGATAATAACACCCCTGATCCTAAACTCTACTATATGCCAGCCCAGGCATTCTTTGTGCTTTGTTGCCGTTTGCCCCAAGCCCCATACAGTAGTGAAATCGGAGGAGGTCACCCCTGGCACATTGCGCTCCACCGTGTTTGTGCAGGTACCCTACCCGAGGAGATCAGTGGACACAGCCACTGCGGCACTAACCGCCTGGCAAAAGCCAAGCAGATCGGTGGGCTCCCTGTTGCTATACTCACCCAGGGCCCCTGTTGTCCATAACCCTGACTTCTCTTTAACAGTCGAAGGCTTGGTCCGCAAGTATGACGACACCTAGCACCCCGTGGAACATTTACACATATCATAGGCTGCCCCTCAAGTTTAAGACTTAGCTCCCAGAGTTACTTCTGAACAAAAGAGGCACCTGACAGACCTCACATTAACGAAAAGTTGGATGTCACTTCTATGTAGCCTGACTGAATGCCTGGCCAGCAAGCCAAGGTCCTGCCAGGACATCATGGCCTTTTAGATGCATGGATAAGGATATACTGTTGCACCCAACTGGAATAGATCTCTGTGAACTACAGGCACAAACTCTTGCACTTTAAATTGCTGCGTAGACTAGACTGCACACATATCCCAGCTGTCACCAACCTTATGCCACACTCCTATGCCAACTCCTGCACTTGGCAAGGGAAAATTAACTGGTTGTCGCGCACTTGAGATCAGCGAAGTCAGACATTTCAGAAACGGTTGACTATGTGGTTCCCGCCGCCTCAGAAGTAGTTGTGATGCGATATACCGCTGAGTTACTGAAACTGACAATTTGACTAGTTGCACTGGTGTTTCAACTCCTTACTGAGCTTTTCTCATTACTACAACAAGAATTGTACAATGAACAATTCACGAACCATTTGCCACCAAGGACGAGAGGGTCCAAAAGGCAGAATGCTAATCCCAAATTTCAACTGGAGATCATACCTCCTCAAAACCAGTGATTCCCAACCCTTTGGCTTCTGTGGACCCCCCACTTTATCATTACCGGAAGCCGGGGACCCCCACTGAATCATTATTGGAATCAGGGACCCCCTCCACTCCTCCTCCCCCCCCCCCCCCACCGAGACATTACTAAAAGCTGGGGACTTGATCTGTTATTATTATTCAAATATCTAAGCAGGCACGGACCGCCTGTGGAGGGTTCACGGACCCCCATGGGTCCCCGGACCACAGGTTGGGAACCGCTGGTCTAAACAAGTAACAACTGATAACTGAAATCAAATGAAATGAGGAAAAAGGCCCACAGTCAACAAGGAAAAAAGTAGAAGGAAAAAGGAAAGGAAAACAGACACAGAGCACGAATCCGGCTGCCAGCTGAAATGGAAGCGGCTGCTCATTGGATGAAGGTCCCGCTCCCTCGAGGAAGGCGGGCAGAGATATCTGGTGCCCTGCAACGTCAGTGCTGAACCACACCCCACAATGCCACCACCCAAACCTAGACCTCGCACCCATGGGCACCACTGCATCCCTGCCTCGCCCACGGAGAGCCGGACATCCCCGACACTCCCCATCGACACCACGACCCATCGCCCCGCCAGATACACGTGATGGCCTCACGTCATCTTGGTGGGACAATCCCGGCCTGTCCTCTTTAGCTGTTGGTAATGGGGTCTGCATTGCACTGGGCGATGTGCTCTGCGCCTGGGGGATACATGGAACCCAGAGCTGTCAGTTACATACAGGGGTGCCTTGCAGTACTGGAGACCCCATTGATGTGACCGTGCATGAGTTGATGTATTGGTGCTGATGTTTTCAGTTTAATAAAACAAAATAAATAACTTTAAAAAAGCACTGCCTACCCGCTCCCTGGTCCATCTCTTCCCCAGCTCCTTGCCTGCATCAGCCATCCTGTCGCCACTGCAGGGACTTGCCTCTAGCGCCTAAAAGAAAGTTGAAAAACGTTAAGTGTTTGGTAGCTAAGACTCCACGGAGATGTGGTGGCATTTAAAACAAGCACGCGTTAGACTCTGCATTTAATATGGACGATTCGTGAACGTCACTTCACTACAATACCAGGGGAAGCAGAAGTGAGATCACATGCCCTTTGACCTTAAATTTCACTCTCACTTGCACAGACACACACGCTCATATGCACACTCTCTCCTTCGCGTAAATACTCACACACAACATACATTTAAAAGCATTTTTTTTACATACTTCTGCTGCCATGGGAGGGTATATTCCAGCTAATTGTACTCAATTTTTATTAGACTAGGAGTGAATAATGAAACAATATTCACAATAAGTGTAATAAAAACATTTAGAGAAAACAAATAGAGCGGAGCCCCAACTGACGTCCATAAGGACGCGATGCGCCTGTGCTATTGCCACTTCTGAGGCCAGGGGTCTCAAACAGCAAGCTAGGGGGTCGCAGGTGCGACCCCTTGTGACCCCTAAATAAGGTCCATGGGATATTAGTACTGAAGCCAAGCACCATGGACCGGGGTTCCAGGTTCTCAGCACGGTGTCCTTTAGCGCCAAGAACTGACCCAAGCACTATAAACCGTGATCACGTATTCCAGGCCTCACAAACACTGGTGACCAAGCTCCTAGTGCTTGGATTCGTGAGAAGGCTCTTGAGTCACATTCCATACAGCGCATCGGGCACTGGGGGTGATGGGAGCTGTGCAGACACGCGGAAGGATCCTTCTCTGCTCTCAGTCACCGGTGCACAAACAGAAAACACAAGCAGAGCTGAACAGAGGCATCTCCCTAGAGCCTTGTGGAGGGCACCCTCGTTCTCCTGTGTAACAGAACCATGCACGGGTGGGTGGAGGGGGATCAAAGCAGCATCTGGGGGCTGTTGTGCACGTGTTGCGCCTCCCAGGCCACCAGCAGGCCTGCTCGGATAGGTGGGTCGGACTCAGAGCGTCTCCCTGCTTCACTGGGAAACCTGCTGTTCCACAACAAACGCACAACCCGCTGAGCCACAACACTGCAGGAAGGGAAGGGGCCGGTGAAATGAACACCTCAGGGCATGCAGAGGCCTGGCGGGGAAGGTACCACATTCCTGCCACTGCCTAACGAGGCAACCTGTCCGTTGTGGGGTTAGGGAAGAAAGGTGACCCCAGGTATGGGGCACTAACACTCCTCACGTGGACCACAGACAAGGAAAGTGACACTTCCCAAGATCAGGACACACTGTGATCTTAAGGCAACTTTCCAAACTTGCGGTGCAGACAATAAGGTCTATACTCCTTGACTGTTCATCGGATGTCAGCGACCACCAGTGGCCATGTGGTTGGAAGCAGCCCAGTTAATAATAATAATAATAATAATAATTTAAAAAAAGCCCCTCTGGGCGGAGTCCATCTCCAGCAGAGTGGAGCCCTTCACTTGGGGCGCATTGGTGTCACATCACAGCAAAACACACCGAGGTGGGTTTGGGGGGCGAGGAAACCCGCCTACACGGTCCAGTGGATCAAGCAAAACGATGTCAACTCTGTTCTAAACTCGATAAAAAGTTTCCAAAACTTTTAGACTTTGAAGGAAGTTACGTCATTTTAAAGTAAATGGGATCAATACCCACCATAAAGCGCTTTGACAGCTCCTCAGGGATTGTAAGCACTAAATAAACAATACTTAGATGCGAGCATCGAGTCTGAAGATGAGAGTCGGAGCCAGAAGGCTATTTTAAGAGCTGCCAGAGACACAAGTAAGAAACTAGTGTTCAGGAGCTGAGCTACCGCTGCCCCCGGGGGGAGCGTGCTGTGAACGTGTAGGCGAACCTTAGAGACGCAGCCTCCTCTTTTGGTTTAAATATGACGTGGACACCATTTCTTCCAGCTCCTCACATTTCAGAGGTAAGGAAGAAATGCGTAAAGCCTCCGTTGTGTGAAAGTTTTGCCAGAACTGTGGCAGACGCAATCAAGCTGCTGTTAAGTGGGCGAAGTATGAAATATAATTATATGGTGGCAAGTTATATAAAAAGAGTCTCTTCTGTAAAGGATGAGAGGTGACTTTCAGGCCAGCTGCACCTAGGAGCTGTGTTATTATTTTTGATAGATACTGACAATAAAATTAGAATAGAACCCTGAACAGGGAGGGAGTGCCACTAGGTTGCCGGTGGGCGCTGTGAGCGCGGCCCCCTGGTACATCGAGGGAGGTGGGGGTGCTTCGGTGCAGATACACACCACAGGCTGTGCTGGTGGAGTGGCCTAGTGTTTTTAGGTCAATCAATCAGTTATTTCTTAAGCGCGCTACTCAGCCGGTAGGGTCTCAAGGCGCTGAGAGGGGTGGGGGGGGGGGGGGGGGTGCTACTGCTCCAAAAGCCAGGTCTTGAGATGCTTCCTGAAGGTCAGAAGGTCCTCGGTCAGACATAGGTTGACGGGGAGGGAGTTCCAGGTCTTGGCGGCGAGGTGGGAGAAGGATCTGCCGCCAGCTGCAGTACGGTGGATGCGGGGGACGGTGGCGAGGTTGGCGGAGCAGAGCTGGCGTGTCGGGACGTGGAAGTTGAGACGCTTGTTGAGGTAGGCAGGGCCGATGTCGTGGAGAGCCTTGTGAGCATGGATCAGGAGTTTGAAGATGATCCTTTTGTTGACGAGGAGCCAGTGGGGGTCTCTGAGGTGGGCTGACATGTTCGTGGCGAGGGAGGTTAAGGATGAGTCGTGCTGAGGCGTTCTGAATGCGCTGAAGTTTTCTCTGGAGCTTGGCCGTTGTTCCCGCCTAGAGTGCGTTGCCTTAGTCCATTCTACTGCTAACGAGGGTGTGGGTGACTGTTCTTCTGGTTTCAATGGGGATCCATCTGAAGGTCTTGCGAAGCATGCAGAGGGTGCAAAAACATGAGGATGAGATGGCGTTAACTTGCTGGGTCATAGTGAGGTCTCACCTGCGACAGCACATGCACTGCAGGCACTCTCACTTGCAAGACACATTGCGTACAACAAGGGGCATGAAGCCCGCCCATTGCTTATCATTCACAGGCTCCATTGTCACTCTTGTTTGCTGCTTTGCAATTGGTCAGAGCGTGCTGGCGTCATTTCCTCTTCTTTTGTGTGGAGCATGGACCAAGTGCTAATTGCTTAATTTTGGTTAGGGTCCTTCTGCTGAAGTGATTAAGGTACTATCTTTCTTTTCATTTTCTTCCCTTTCTACCATCATGTTTCTTCTTTACCTCCGCCATCCTGTTGCCTGTCTTGCCTCTACCCTCCCACCACCCACTCTCCCATTGTCTGTGTTGCTTATTCCAAGCACCTTACAATGAACATCAAAATAAGGATAACATAAAATGGGGAAAAAAACACATTGTGCTGATAACCAAAAGATCATATATGCTCCACACCACAAGTTGAAAATGTAGGAGATAATTGAGTCACTCAGTTTCAAAGTCATTATTATGTAGAACACTTGCTTGTTGCTTGATAACTAATTTTTAAAAAAAGAACTCCCAAATTTAGGTCTATGGTGGCAAAGATTGAGCAGTCACAGATCCCAGGACCAGCGCCTGCTTAAATGCATGAGCAGAATTCTCTCCTCATTGACGGTGTAAAAACTCCTTTTACATAACATACTGGACTGTTTAATGCTTCCAAGCTAGGTCAGCTAAACGCTCGGAGCTGACACGCGCTACGAACTACTGGTCAAATGCTCGAACCCTGCCAAGGTCAGTGCAGTTTTCCTGCATTGACTTAAATTAGACCATAAAAGTACCTGCTGTTTAGGGGGTGTTGTGAGTGGACTGAGCTATGAAGCTCTCTACATAAAACTGAAACTCACAGTTCCTCTCATGAGTGTGAAATAGTTGTGATAAGTGTTCACCTTATATCCCGCTATTCAGCGTCATTATCCTCTCTGCACCTGGAAAGGTGTGGGTCTCATACCCTGCTCCCCAACCTAACAATTTGTTGCGCCCACGGTGAGACAGGTCTGTTTCAGAAAGATGTGGATGGAAGTGTAACTGAGCCAAGAGTACCCTTATGCATGGCACAGTAGAACTATTCTGTTTTGTCTTGCACGTTGTACAAGATGTTTGCTTGTAGGTCGCACCTACTAGACAACGCATGTGCTGTCTGTTGCAAGGCATATAGTAGCTTACACTGAAAATAGAGAGGGTTGGAACCTGCACATTGCTTACCATTGGTTGGCTGTCTTGTCACTCTCAGTTTCCTGCTTCTTACTGGTGTTCCTGCTTGTCAGTCTTGTGAATGCCCCTCCCATTAGGCACTGCCTCTTTATCATTGATTTATTTGGTTGGCATTTTTGCTTCCCTTGCTTGATTTTCAACCACTACATTTCTGTTTGTGAAGAACTCCATAAGAGTGTGTGTTATTGAGCCATCTCCCTCATGAACGTCTCTCCTCGAATCGCTCTCTGTCACCCGCCCCCTCCCTTTTGCGCTCACCTGTGTGCTTCTTCCCATTGTCTCCCCCACCTACACCCTCCTTGTTGCTTCCCCTCCCCCTCCCTTGTTGTTTAACTGTCTCACCTGCCTTTCCTGTGTTGCATCTCCACCTTCCCCCAGTGCTTCGGCGTTTGTCCCTCCCATCTTCACCTGCGTTGCTTCCTCGTTCCCCTGTGCTGCTTTGGCGTCCCCATCTGCTTATTTTCTTCCCCCATTGCTTCGACGTTTGTCCCTCCCATCTTCACCTGCATTGCTTCCTCATTCCCCTGTGCTGCTTTGGCGTCCCCATCTGCTTATGTTCTTCCCCCATTGCTTCGGCGTTTGTCCCTCCCATCTTCACCTGGTTTGCTCCCTCGTTCCTTTGGCGTCCCCATCTGCTTATGTTCTTCCCCCATTGCTTCGGCATTTGTCCCTCCCATCTTCACCTGCGTTGCTTCCTCGTTCCCCTGTGCTGCTTTGGCGTCCCCATCTGCTTATGTTCTTCCCCCATTGCTTCGGCGTTTGTCCCTCCCATCTTCACCTGCGTTGCTTCCTCGTTCCCCTGTGCTGCTTTGGCGTCCCCATCTGCTTATGTTCTTCCCCCATTGCTTTGGCGTTTGTCCCTCCCATCTTCACCTGCGTTGCTTCCTCGTCCCCTGTGCTGCTTCGGCGTCCCCATCTGCTTATGTTCTTCCCCCATTGCTTCGGCGTTTGTCCCTCCCATCTTCACCTGCGTTGCTTCCTCGTTCCCCTGTACTGCTTTGGCGTCCCCATCTGCTTATGTTCTTCCCCCATTGCTTTGTCGTTTGTCCCTCCCATCTTCACCTGCGTTGCTTCCTCGTCCCCTGTGCTGCTTCGGCGTCCCCATCTGCTTATGTTCTTCCCCCATTGCTTCGGCGTTTGTCCCTCCCATCTTCACCTGTGTTGCTTCCTCGTTCCCCTGTACTGCTTTGGCGTCCCCATCTGCTTATGTTCTTCCCCCATTGCTTTGTCGTTTGTCCCTCCCATCTTCACCTGCGTTGCTTCTTCGTCCCCTGTGCTGCTTCGGCGTCCCCATCTGCTTATGTTCTTCCCCCATTGCTTCGGCGTTTGTCCCTCCCATCTTCACCTGTGTTGCTTCCTCGTTCCCCTGTGCTGCTTTGGCGTCCCCATCTGCTTATTTTCTTCCCCCATTGCTTCGACGTTTGTCCCTCCCATCTTCACCTGCGTTGCTTCCTCGTTCCCCTGTGCTGCTTTGGCGTCCCCATCTGCTTATGTTCTTCCCCCATTGCTTCGGCGTTTGTCCCTCCCATCTTCACCTGCTTTGCTCCCTCGTTCCCCTGTGCTGCTTTGGCGTCCCCATCTGCTTACGTTTTTCCCCCATTGCTTCGGCATTTGTCCCTCCCATCTTCACCTGCGTTGCTTCCTCGTTCCCCTGTGCTGCTTTGGCGTCCCCATCTGCTTATGTTCTTCCCCCATTGCTTTGGCGTTTGTCCCTCCCATCTTCACCTGCGTTGCTTCTTCGTCCCCTGTGCTGCTTCGGCGTCCCCATCTGCTTATGTTCTTCCCCCATTGCTTTGGCGTTTGTCCCTCCCATCTTCACCTGCGTTGCTTCCTCGTTCCCCTGTACTGCTTTGGCGTCCCCATCTGCTTATGTTCTTCCCCCATTGCTTTGTCGTTTGTCCCTCCCATCTTCACCTGCGTTGCTTCTTCGTCCCCTGTGCTGCTTCGGCGTCCCCATCTGCTTATGTTCTTCCCCCATTGCTTTGGCGTTTGTCCCTCCCATCTTCACCTGTGTTGCTTCCTCGTTCCCCTGTGCTGCTTTGGTGTCCCCATCTGCTTATGTTCTTCCCCCATTGCTTCGACGTTTGTCCTTCCCATCTTCACCTGTGTTGCTTCCTCGTTCACCTGTGCTGCTTTGGCGTCCCCATCTGCTTATGTTCTTCCCCCATTGCTTCGGCGTTTGTCCCTCCCATCTTCACCTGCGTTGCTTCCTCGTTCCCCTGTGCTGCTTTGGCGTCCCCATCTGCTTATGTTCTTCCCCCATTGCTTCGGCGTTTGTCCCTCCCATCTTCACCTGTGTTGCTTCCTCGTTCACCTGTGCTGCTTTGGCGTCCCCATCTGCTTATGTTCTTCCCCCATTGCTTCGGCGTTTGTCCCTCCCATCTTCACCTGTGTTGCTTCCTCGTCCCCTGTGCTGCTTTGGCGTCCCCATCTGCTTATGTTCTTCCCCCATTGCTTCGGCGTTTGTCCCTCCCATCTTCACCTGCGTTGCTTCCTCGTTCCCCTGTGCTGCTTTGGCTCCCCATCTGCTTATGTCCCTTATAGCGTTCGTTCCCACACTACTTCCAGCTATCTTAAAAAAAACCTTCACCTGTTTTACATTTTTTTTTAATTACTGATCCAGCCCCAAACCATAACTAAAAAGATAAACAAGCAGCAGCATCACTTTGTGGGCGAGCACACGCATCTTATTACTTTAGCCATGCTGCGGAGCACTGAAGGAACAAGGGGTTAGCTGGTGTTACAAGGTATATGCTTTACATATAGACTCGTTGAGCGTCCTGTTTTCCCAGTGACCTTTCAAAAACATAACTCAGCATATTTTGTATTTTTTTAATAGAAATGAATTTGAACCAATGAATTTACCTAGTTCCCTTTTGAGGATCCAGCTAATAACAGTAGTCAGACTTTAGACTGTGCTAAGGGTCAGAGCCTGCCCCATCTTGTGCGAATACTGGTAAGAAGGGCAGTCTGTCACCAGAAATGTGCTCACTCCTCCTCCATAGTGCTGTGGGTCTAACACGGAGATTCACTAAACATAGGCAAAGCGCACCTGTCAACCACTTGACTCAAAAATGCTGAAGACGTCAGGCGCTTAAGAGGGTCATTCCATTAGAGGATTGGGCGGGTCCTGGACAAGGGTGGGGCTTTGAGAGTGAGCCCATCACAGCCACAGAAGCCATGTAGTGGGGGAGGGAAACTAAGAAGAGCGGGGCTTGAGCCCACCACTGCCCTAACAGCCACTCCACTCCCTCCAAAGTAAAGACGGAGACTAATAGTGTCCTCTGGAGGCGTATCCAGCTCACATTGTGTTCACTGTGTGATTTCGGCTCCTCACCAGGTGACCGTGCGACAAGTGCGGCTGTTGTGTGGCACAAGCGGCAAAGTGTGAGGTCACAGGTCTGTGTGGGAGTCATTCTTGCAATAAAACTAAAAGAAGAATTAGGAGGAAGTTGTTGAGATGGAAATGGATGAGATTACTGTATGACTTGGTGAGACTAAACAGAGATAAAGCCAACAGCCCAGTGAAGCCTAAGTGGGGGTGCTACTGAGGTAGAATGAATTGTATTATGTCCCTTCCTAATTTTGATCTGTGGCTCACAGTGCTGCAACAACCATTACAATGACAAAGCTGTGGGATGGAGACCAAAGGATGCCAAAGTAGCCTTAAACGATGAGAGATAGAAAAATAAATTATGTAATGGTAATTAAAAATAAGTGAGAGGCACATGGAGTGCGAAGGAAGGATAACAGAATGCGTATTAGGAGAAAAAGATGGAACGCAAAAAGAAAGGAGAATGGAAAAAGGCACAAAAGAAGAACTGAAATAGGGAAAGAAATACCAAGGAAGGAAGAAATAACATGAAGACTGGAAAGAAAGGCAGCAAGAAGAAAATAAGGTAAGAGCAAGTAAATCAAATGAAAATACGGAAGAAGAGAAAGAAATAAGGGCATCAGGAACTAGAGTAAAATAATGGAAAGGAGAACTGGGAGACAGAAGGAAGGGCAATGAAAGGAAAGAAGGGAAATAATTAACAAATAGAAGTGATACAAAAAAGAGGGATGAGTGAAGGGGAGAAGCAAGAGGATGATTAGAAGACAGGAAGAAACAGGAAAATAACAAAAGAATTGGAAGAAGGATGTATTATTTTGCATTTCTTAGCAAATTTTCCTTGCAAGAACAATTCTCACTGGCTTTCGTAGGAACATTTGGGATTGCTCAGTTTCCTCCATTATCTAATGTCAGAGGGCTCAAAATGGGGGGTATTTTATTTTCCTGGCTGGGAACCCTGGAAAGGAACCCTAATGTGTAAGTGGAGTTGTGCAATAAGACCTTCCAAAGGATGGGGTCTGAGGAAAGATTTGCCTAAGGGGATCCAGGAATCTGACATCAGGGCACAGGCAATTGTATTTTGAGGGCATAGGCCCTGGCACCATACCACACACCCTGAGGCTGAGCAGAAGTTTGAATTGGGACATTAAGGTCCTGGCAGGAGAACACAAACAGAGGGATGAAAAATTATTTCAAGTGTGACACAGACCCTGGCCTCAACACAAGAGTAGACAGCCGGGAACAGCAAACACCTTGACGAACAGTCAATTTTCTGCAGTCACTACTTTTGTAAGAATATATTTATGATTTTGATATTCTCGCATACAACCCGCAGACTGTTGGGCACGATTCGTAGACAGTGGAGTGCCAGAGTCATGAAAGAGTGGTAAGATTGTATTTTTCTAAATGAGGGAGATGGAGACTCAATGGTGCTTCCGGCTTAGAAGCCTCAGGAAGAACCTCACAAAATGGTTTTACTCTTCTTTAAGAGTGGGTTGATAGCCAATGATTTATCCCAGAGCATCCACCAACGTTTAGACCTGCGAGCAGCTTAGTTTAAAGCCCCCCTTTTAGGTTCAAGCAAATCTTACAAGAGATTATTAGGCTCAAAATGTTCCAAGGTGAATTGTGATATAATTGCCCACCCAACTTATGCGTCACAAGCTGAATATAAGAGTGCATTAAGTGTCAATTTATACCAGGGCACACCAATGTAGTCCAGCAATGTTCATCCAAGTGGAGGAATAAATACAGAGTCCAAAACCACGTTACTGGAGTTGATAGAGGTTTATTCTTGTCAAGAAATGATAAGTTCGATCTACAGTCACAGCCAACATGTGTTTCGACACATTGACTTTATCAAGGCCAAAAAAACTAGTTTCGAAGATGGTATCCAATGGTAATGGGCGGTATGCGTACCACAAAGTCGTAATGTAGACAAGAGTCTAAGCAGACTTGAGCATTTTTGTGTCCATAAAGTCAGACCGGAATTCTCGGTAATCAATTGAAAGAAAGTATCTGAAGAAAAAGGCCATGATAAGCCTGGTTGTCAATGTCCCGTGCTGTAAAGTGTCGGTCAGTCGTATCTGGAGTACATTCATAAGGTTAAAATGGATAACAGATCAGAATGGATGAGTTAGTCTAAAAAGGTCTAAATGTGATTCATCAGGACCCAAAAAGGTCATACCTAATCCTCACTGTTACGATAAACTAATATAAATATGTAGAACAGGAACCCTCCTTATATTCAAGGATGGGCCCCAAACGGATAGCCATGGGCATTCGTGATCCAGCAAATGTAATAATTTGCTTGTGAATCCTTCGGTCAGACGGCACCTACCCCTGCTCTGCACTCTCTGGCGGCCCTAACTTAGCGAGAAACCTGTTGACCTTTCCCTTTCAGGCAGTGTAGGGATTTCCAACCCTGCCCTCTACATATAAAATCCCTTGATGATAGGTTTTTTTGACATAAGACATTACATTTGAGCAGGGAAAAATAGACATTATTCTTACTTTCCCTCTACTTTCTTTGTTTTTAACCATGACAGAGGCCCACATTCTCAATAAAATATTCTTTTATATGGTCCCTCTAGTCAATTTTAACAGTTTACTTCATCAATCCCACACTACTGCATTCACTACTGGCAAAATGTTTTAAAAGATCTCTAGTAAAGAGCCTCGTCAAAGGGCCTGTCCGGCATTGCAGTGCCGGCCTGACGAGGAGCAAAGCCCGATGAGGAAGGATGTCACCGAATGGCAAGTGAGGGCACTTGTTCCTGAGCTTGGATACTCTCAGGGACCGGTTGATTTCCCCCAGCTTGGGTGGAGATCAATCACCTCCATTGTGGAACTGTGCATCCATTCTGATGTGACTTATATGGAGCACTGTGCACAGGACCAATCAAAAAATCTCCCACCACACAAGCCCTCCTTTTCTGTTTTAAAATTGATAACATCCTCATGATGACAATGCCTGCTTGGAAATTCATTCATGTAATTAAAACAACATCACAGGAGAAGGCAGATTTTTTTATAAAACTTGTTGTGAGGCTTTACTTAAAAAAATCAAACATTATTTTTCTTCCTTTGCTTGTTGTACTTGCCAGTTAATGATGGTTGACATGCTTTGTGTTGTGACATGACAACACAACATAGCAATAGGGAAACTGACACAGGCACACCCTTTTTCCTGTGGATCATTGTAAGATCAAATGGTACAACATTAAACATTAAAGGGGCAGTCTGGTGAATGATGTCATGAAGGTCTCAAAATCCAAGCAGTCATCACCAGGCAAGCAACCTTCTAGAATAGCCCTTAACAGTGATAGTTAGTGATGCAGAACTAATTAAATAGAGCTGTTTTTCTCTGCAAAGGATGCCCTCTTCAAAGCTAGAGAAGCATGCCTTTATTCAGAACTGATGCCCTCTTTTGAACAATCTGATTGGCCAGCACTAAAGTGTACAGACTGAGCTATGTATAAATACTGACTATAGTTTAAATTAAACCAAAACAAAGATTACAGTGTTTGAAAAAAGAAGTAGGTGTCAAATTTTAAAAATTGGAGAAATGCAAATTGTAGAAAAATAAAGTGTGTGATGTGGGGACTCCTTTTTAGACTTAACAAGCACCAGTACCAGGGTATGAAACAACACAGGTGGCAATTGTACAAATACAAGCCTAGGGATGGAATTGATGATGGTTACTTCTAGGCCTAACAGGACATTATTCCCTGTGGCAGCGATATGTGTGGTGCACAGATTAGAGCAAGGATGCTGTAAGGAAGTGAAGCTTGGGGCAGAATGGTGAGTGGAAATACACTGCCATACAGAACTGCATTTCCTGTCCTAGCAGGGATATCCCACAAGAAAACCCAGGAGTGAGGATTAATTAGGTCTGGAATAAGAGGGTTCGGTCAAAGTCGTGACTGGCTTGAGCACAACGTGTCTTTACAATAATTGACTTTACCGTAATTCGTATATAAGGTAAGACAAAAACTGGATCACTGGAATTATGTGGCGAGGGACTGGCAGGGCACAGCGACGGCAATATCTGGACTATACATGGACACGCGAATGAGTGGTACCAAGGATGGATAAGGGTGCTACTGTGGAAGGACACGTCTTAGTGCAAAAGTATGAGAAATCAACATAAGGTCGGCCCTAAAGCAAATAAATAGCCAGAATCAGTTCTAAGCACTGCTATTTTCAGTACTGGTTTCTGAGTGTGCTTTCTCTGTCCTCTTAAACATGAGCCACAGGCTGGTCGCCTGTACTGTAGTTGGGGATTCATTCTGAAGGTGCGGGTGTAACACGGTGGAAAATTAAGATAATCAGACGGCCTCGGGGGTCGGAGGCATCTGGACGCGGTCTGTGTCCTTTAGCTCCACGGCGGCCCTGATTACCAGGATATGACGTCATTGGCCTCAGGTGTTCACGGACATTTAACCAGAGACTGACACAGCAGTCAACGAGGATGGACTTGGCATGATGGGAGCCGCTGCTCAGGCCTTGAGACAGACCGCACTCGGTGGGCACCAGGGCTTATATTTAACATGCCCATCGCCGTCTTTGAGTGTTTACTGACTGCACGGGGGCACCAACAGTTTAAATGTTTTTATTTATTGACCATTCTGCAACAGTGTATGTGGTGTCTACGTGCAGTGAGATTTATTTCTATTCGTGGGCACTTTTGCATAGAAGGGGTGTGTGGAACTGGCAACCTCCTGAAGTTGATTGTAAAATCTCTACCACTTTCCTGCGATGGTTAATTTGTGCCAGTCGTTGCCACTGGGCACCACAAGTCCTTATTTCTAGGGAATAATACCCGCTTTAGGTGGTTTCCTAATTTTTGTACTGGATAGGGTAGTTAAATACCTCACTTTGGGGAAGGGTGATAATCCAGATCTTTTCAAAAGTTTGCCACCAAAAGGATATCTTTGCACACCTACAAGATGACTGATGAGTATGTGCTGTGCAAGGGGATAAATGAGGGGGTTAGTGCCCTGGGTAGCCCCCAGCTTGCCCAATAGGTGCAAGTTCTGTGGCATCCTTGCCCTGGGCTAGGTTTACATTAGCAGGAGTTGCTAAGGCAGGCACTGGGATGTGTCTGAGGGTAAGTATGTAGAAGAATATTTTCTGATTGGTTAGCTGCATGCTTAAGGGTGTTATGACTGCAGGCCGGTGCCACTTAGGAGTGTGTTCCTATTTAGGAGCGGAGGAGTTTACGTGTCACTTTAGGCAGTTTGCCAGGCGGCCTCGCCAGGTCCCTAAGCCGCTCTAAGAGGTTATTTCACAGAGTGTGGCCTCGCCAGGTACCTGAGAAGTTCCAGGTGGTTATTTCATGGAGTGTGGCCTCGCCAGGTACCTGAGAAGCTCCAGGTGGTTATTTCACGGAGTGTGGCCTCGCCAGGTACCTGAGACGCTCTAGGTGGTTATTTCACGGAGTGTGGCCTCGCCAGGTCCTTAAAACACTCTAGGTGGTTATTTCACGGAGTGTGGCTCGCCAGGTACCTGAGAAGCTCCAGGTGGTTATTTCACAGAGTGTGGCCTCGCCAGGTCCCTGAGACGCTCTAGGTGGTTATTTCATGGAGTGTGGCCTCGCCAGGTCCCTGAGACACTCTTGGTGGTTATTTCACAGAGTGTGGCCTCGCCAGGTACCTGAGAAGCTCCAGGTAGTTATTTCACGGAGTGTGGCCTCGCCAGGAACCTGAAACGCTCTAGGTGGTTATTTCACGGAGTGTGGCCTCGCCAGGTCCCTGAGCTGCTCTAAGAGGTTATTTCATAGAGTCTGGCCTCGCCAGGTACCTGAGAAGCTCCACGTGGTTATTTCATGGAGTGTGGCCTCGCCAGGTCCCTGAGACGCTCTAGGTGGTTATTTCACGGAGTGTGGCCTCGCCAGGTACCTGAGAAGCTCCAGGTGGTTATTTCACGGAGTGTGGCCTCGCCAGGTACCTGAGAAGCTCCAGGTAGTTATTTCACGGAGTGTGGCCTCGCCAGGTCTCTGAGAAACTCCAGGTGGTTATTTCACAGAGTGTGGCCTCGCCAGGAACCTGAGACGCTCCAGGTGGTTATTTCACGGAGTGTGGCCTCGCCAGGTACCTGAGAAGCTCCAGGTGGTTATTTCACGGAGTGTGGCCTCGCCAGGTACCTGAGACGCTCCAGGTGGTTATTTCACGGAGTGTGGCCTCGCCAGGTACCTGAGACGCTCCAGGTGGTTATTTCACGGAGTGTGGCCTCGCCAGGTACCTGAGACGCTCTAGGTGGTTATTTCATGGAGTGTGGCCTCGCCAGGTACCTGAGACACTCTAGGTGGTTATTTCACGGAGTGTGGCCTCGCCAGGTCCCTGAGACGCTCCAGGTGGTTATTTCACGGAGTGTGGCCTCGCCAGGTCTCTGAGAAGCTCCAGGTGGTTATTTCATGGAGTGTGGCCTCGCCAGGTACCTGAGAAGCTCCAGGTGGTTATTTCACGGAGTGTGGCCTCGCCAGGTACCTGAGAAGCTCCAGGTGGTTATTTCATGGAGTGTGGCCTCGCCAGGTACCTGAGAAGCTCCAGGTGGTTATTTCACGGAGTCTGGCCTCGCCAGGTACCTGAGAAGCTCCAGGTGGTTATTTCACGGAGTCTGGCCTCGCCAGGAACCTGAGACGCTCCAGGTGGTTATTTCACGGAGTCTGGCCTCGCCAGGTCCCTGAGACGCTCCAGGTGGTTATTTCACGGAGTCTGGCCTCGCCAGGTCTCTGAGAAGCTCCAGGTGGTTATTTCACGGAGTCTGGCCTCGCCAGGTACCTGAGAAGCTCCAGGTGGTTATTTCACGGAGTGTGGCCCCGCCAGGTACCTGAGACGCTCCAGGTAGTTATTTCACGGAGTGTGGCCTCGCCAGGAACCTGAGACGCTCTAGGTGGTTATTTCATGGAGTGTGGCCTCGCCAGGTACCTGAGACGCTCTACGTGGTTATTTCACGGAGTGTGGCCTCGCCAGGTACCTGAGACGCTCTAGGTGGTTATTTCACGGAGTGTGGCCTCGCCAGGTACCTGAGAAGCTCCAGGTGGTTATTTCACGGAGTGTGGCCTCGCCAGGTACCTGAGAAGCTCCAGGTAGTTATTTCACGGAGTGTGGCCTCGCCAGGTACCTGAGAAGCTCCAAGGGGTTAATTCACGGAGTGTGGCCTCGCCAGGTCCCTGAGCCGCACTAGGAGGTTATTTCACGGAGTGTGGCCTCACCAGGTACCTGAGACGCTCTAGGTGGTTATTTCACGGAGTGTGGCCTCACCAGGTACCTGAGACACTCCAGGTGGTTATTTCACGGAGTGTGGCCTCGCCAGGTACCTGAGAAGCTCCAGGTGGTTATTTCACGGAGTGTGGCCTCGCCAGGTCCCTGAGACGCTCTAGGTGGTTATTTCACGGAGTGTGGCCTCGCCAGGTCCCTGAGACGCTCTAAGAGGTTATTTCACGGAGTGTGGCCTCGCCAGGTCCCTGAGCCGCACTAGGAGGTTATTTCACGGAGTCTGGCCTCGCCAGGTCTCTGAGAAGCTCCAGGTAGTTATTTCACAGAGTGTGACCTCGCCAGGTACCTGAGAAGCTCCAGGTAGTTATTTCACGGAGTGTGGCCTCGCCTGGTCCCTGAGCTGCTCTAAGAGGTTATTTCATAGAGTCTGGCCTCGCCAGGTACCTGAGAATCTCCAGGTGGTTATTTCACGGAGTGTGGCCTCACCAGGTACCTGAGACACTCTAGGTGGTTATTTCACGGAGTGTGGCCTCGCCAGGTACCTGAGACGCTCTAGGTGGTTATTTCACGGAGTGTGGCCTCGCCAGGTACCTGAGAAGCTCCAGGTGGTTATTTCACGGAGTGTGGCCTCGCCAGGTCCCTGAGAAGCTCCAGGTGGTTATTTCACAGAGTGTGACCTCGCCAGGTACCTGAGAAGCTCCAGGTAGTTATTTCACGGAGTGTGGCCTCGCCAGTTACCTGAGAAGCTCCAAGGGGTTAATTCACAGAGTGTGGCCTAGCCAGGTCCCTGAGCCGCTCTAGGAGGTTATTTCACGGAGTGTGGCCTCACCAGGTACCTGAGACGCTCTAGGTGGTTATTTCACGGAGTGTGGCCTCACCAGGTACCTGAGACACTCCAGGTGGTTATTTCACGGAGTGTGGCCTCGCCAGGTACCTGAGAAGCTCCAGGTGGTTATTTCACGGAGTGTGGCCTCGCCAGGTCCCTGAGACGCTCTAGGTGGTTATTTCACGGAGTGTGGCCTCGCCAGGTCCCTGAGACGCTCTAAGAGGTTATTTCACGGAGTGTGGCCTCACCAGGTACCTGAGACGCTCTAGGTGGTTATTTCACGGAGTGTGGCCTCACCAGGTACCTGAGACACTCCAGGTGGTTATTTCACGGAGTGTGGCCTCGCCAGGTACCTGAGAAGCTCCAGGTGGTTATTTCACAGAGTGTGGCCTCGCCAGGTCCCTGAGACGCTCTAGGTGGTTATTTCACGTTGTGTGGCCTCGCCAGGTCCCTGAGACGCTCTAAGAGGTTATTTCACGGAGTGTGGCCTCGCCAGGTCTCTGAGAAGCTCCAGGTGGTTATTTCACGGAGTGTGGCCTCGCCAGGAACCTGAGAAGCTCCAGGTAGTTATTTCACAGCGTGTGACCTCGCCAGGTACCTGAGAAGCTCCAGGTAGTTATTTCACGGAGTGTGGCCTCGCCAGGTCCCTGAGCTGCTCTAAGAGGTTATTTCATGGAGTCAGGCCTCGCCAGGTACCTGAGAAGCTCCAGGTGGTTATTTCACGGAGTGTGGCCTCGCCAGGTCCCTGAGACGCTCTAGGTGGTTATTTCACGGAGTGTGGCCTCGCCAGGTACCTGAGAAGCTCCAGGTGGTTATTTCATGGAGTGTGGCCTCGCCAGGTACCTGAGAAGCTCCAGGTAGTTATTTCACGGAGTGTGGCCTCGCCAGGTACCTGAGAAGCTCCAGGTGGTTATTTCACAGAGTGTGGCCTCGCCAGGTACCTGAGAAGCTCCAGGTGGTTATTTCACGGAGTGTGGCCTCGCCAGGTACCTGAGCCGCTCTAGGTGGTTATTTCACGGAGTGTAGCTCGCCAGGTACCTGAGAAGCTCCAGGTGGTTATTTCACGGAGTGTGGCCTCGCCAGGTCCCTGAGACGCTCTAGGTGGTTATTTCACGGAGTGTGGCCTCGCCAGGTCCTTAAAACACTCTAGGTGGTTATTTCACGGAGTGTGGCTCGCCAGGTACCTGAGAAGCTCCAGGTGGTTATTTCACGGAGTGTGGCCTCGCCAGGTCCCTGAGACGCTCTAGGTGGTTATTTCACAGAGTGTGGCCTCGCCAGGTCCTTAAAACACTCTAGGTGGTTATTTCACGGAGTGTGGCCTCGCCAGGTACCTGAGAAGCTCCAGGTGGTTATTTCACGGAGTGTGGCCTCGCCAGGTCCCTGAGACGCTCTAGGTGGTTATTTCACGGAGTGTGGCCTCGCCAGGTCCCTGAGACGCTCTAAGAGGTTATTTCACGGAGTGTGGCCTCGCCAGGTACCTGAGAAGCTCCAAGGGGTTAATTCACAGAGTGTGGCCTCGCCAGGTCCCTGAGCCGCTCTAGGAGGTTATTTCACAGAGTGTGGCCTCACCAGGTACCTGAGACGCTCTAGGTGGTTATTTCACGGAGTGTGGCCTCACCAGGTACCTGAGACACTACAGGTGGTTATTTCACGGAGTGTGGCCTCGCCAGGTACCTGAGAAGCTCCAGGTGGTTATTTCACGGAGTGTGGCCTCGCCAGGTACCTGAGAAGCTCCAGGTGGTTATTTCACGGAGTGTGGCCTCGCCAGGTCCCTGAGACGCTCTAGGTGGTTATTTCACGGAGTGTGGCCTCGCCAGGTCCCTGAGACGCTCTAAGAGGTTATTTCACGGAGTGTGGCCTCACCAGGTACCTGAGACGCTCTAGGTGGTTATTTCACGGAGTGTGGCCTCACCAGGTACCTGAGACACTCCAGGTGGTTATTTCACGGAGTGTGGCCTCGCCAGGTACCTGAGAAGCTCCAGGTGGTTATTTCACAGAGTGTGGCCTCGCCAGGTCCCTGAGACGCTCTAGGTGGTTATTTCACGGAGTGTGGCCTCGCCAGGTCCCTGAGACGCTCTAAGAGGTTATTTCACGGAGTGTGGCCTCGCCAGGTCTCTGAGAAGCTCCAGGTGGTTATTTCACGGAGTGTGGCCTCGCCAGGAACCTGAGAAGCTCCAGGTAGTTATTTCACAGAGTGTGACCTCGCCTGGTACCTGAGAAGCTCCAGGTAGTTATTACACGGAGAGTGGCCTCGCCAGGTCCCTGAGCTGCTCTAAGAGGTTATTTCATAGAGTCAGGCCTCGCCAGGTACCTGAGAAGCTCCAGGTGGTTATTTCACGGAGTGTGGCCTCGCCGGGTCCCTGAGACGCTCTAGGTGGTTATTTCACGGAGTGTGGCCTCGCCAGGTACCTGAGAAGCTCCAGGTGGTTATTTCATGGAGTGTGGCCTCGCCAGGTACCTGAGAAGCTCCAGGTAGTTATTTCACGGAGTGTGGCCTCGCCAGGTACCTGAGAAGCTCCAGGTGGTTATTTCACGGAGTGTGGCCTCGCCAGGTACCTGAGCAGCTCTAGGTGGTTATTTCACGGAGTGTGGCCTCGCCAGGTACCTGAGACGCTCTAGGTGGTTATTTCACGGAGTGTGGCCTCGCCAGGTCCTTAAAACACTCTAGGTGGTTATTTCACGGAGTGTGGCTCGCCAGGTACCTGAGAAGCTCCAGGTGGTTATTTCACGGAGTGTGGCCTCGCCAGGTCCCTGAGACGCTCTAGGTGGTTATTTCACGGAGTGTGGCCTCGCCAGGTCCTTAAAACACTCTAGGTGGTTATTTCACGGAGTGTGGCTCGCCAGGTACCTGAGAAGCTCCAGGTGGTTATTTCACGGAGTGTGGCCTCGCCAGGTCCCTGAGACGCTCTAGGTGGTTATTTCACAGAGTGTGGCCTCGCCAGGTCCTTAAAACACTCTAGGTGGTTATTTCACGGAGTGTGGCCTCGCCAGGTACCTGAGAAGCTCCAGGTGGTTATTTCACGGAGTGTGGCCTCGCCAGGTCCCTGAGACGCTCTAGGTGGTTATTTCACGGAGTGTGGCTCGCCAGGTACCTGAGAAGCTCTAGGTGGTTATTTCACGGAGTGTGGCCTCGCCAGGTCCCTGAGACGCTCTAGGTGGTTATTTCACGGAGTGTGGCCTCGCCAGGTCCCTGAGACACTCTTGGTGGTTATTTCACAGAGTGTGGCCTCGCCAGGTTCCTGAGCTGCTCTAAGAGGTTATTTCATAGAGTCTGGCCTCGCCAGGTACCTGAGAAGCTCCAGGTGGTTATTTCACGGAGTGTGGCCTCGCCAGGTCCCTGAGACGCTCTAGGTGGTTATTTCACGGAGTGTGGCCTCGCCAGGTACCTGAGAAGCTCCAGGTGGTTATTTCACGGAGTGTGGCCTCGCCAGGTACCTGAGAAGCTCCAGGTAGTTATTTCACGGAGTGTGGCCTCGCCAGGTACCTGAGAAGCTCCAGGTGGTTATTTCACGGAGTGTGGCCTCGCCAGGTACCTGAGAAGCTCCAGGTGGTTATTTCACGGAGTGTGGCCTCGCCAGGTACCTGAGACGCTCTAGGTGGTTATTTCACGGAGTGTGGCCTCGCCAGGTACCTGAGACGCTCTAGGTGGTTATTTCACGGAGTGTGGCCTCGCCAGGTACCTGAGACCCTCTAGGTGGTTATTTCACGGAGTGTGGCCTCGCCAGGTCCCTGAGACGCTCCAGGTGGTTATTTCACGGAGTGTGGCCTCGCCAGGTCTCTGAGAAGCTCCAGGTGGTTATTTCACGGAGTGTGGCCTCGCCAGGTACCTGAGAAGCTCCAGGTGGTTATTTCACAGAGTGTGGCCTCGCCAGGTCCCTGAGACGCTCTAAGAGGTTATTTCACGGAGTGTGGCCTCACCAGGTACCTGAGACGCTCTAGGTGGTTATTTCACGGAGTGTGGCCTCACCAGGTACCTGAGACACTCCAGGTGGTTATTTCACGGAGTGTGGCCTCGCCAGGTACCTGAGAAGCTCCAGGTGGTTATTTCACAGAGTGTGGCCTCGCCAGGTCCCTGAGACGCTCTAGGTGGTTATTTCACGGAGTGTGGCCTCGCCAGGTCCCTGAGACGCTCTAAGAGGTTATTTCACGGAGTGTGGCCTCGCCAGGTCTCTGAGAAGCTCCAGGTGGTTATTTCACGGAGTGTGGCCTCGCCAGGAACCTGAGAAGCTCCAGGTAGTTATTTCACAGAGTGTGACCTCGCCAGGTACCTGAGAAGCTCCAGGTAGTTATTACACGGAGAGTGGCCTCGCCAGGTCCCTGAGCTGCTCTAAGAGGTTATTTCATAGAGTCAGGCCTCGCCAGGTACCTGAGAAGCTCCAGGTGGTTATTTCACGGAGTGTGGCCTCGCCAGGTCCCTGAGACGCTCTAGGTGGTTATTTCACGGAGTGTGGCCTCGCCAGGTACCTGAGAAGCTCCAGGTGGTTATTTCATGGAGTGTGGCCTCGCCAGGTACCTGAGAAGCTCCAGGTAGTTATTTCACGGAGTGTGGCCTCGCCAGGTACCTGAGAAGCTCCAGGTGGTTATTTCACGGAGTGTGGCCTCGCCAGGTACCTGAGCAGCTCTAGGTGGTTATTTCACGGAGTGTGGCCTCGCCAGGTACCTGAGACGCTCTAGGTGGTTATTTCACGGAGTGTGGCCTCGCCAGGTCCTTAAAACACTCTAGGTGGTTATTTCACGGAGTGTGGCTCGCCAGGTACCTGAGAAGCTCCAGGTGGTTATTTCACGGAGTGTGGCCTCGCCAGGTCCCTGAGACGCTCTAGGTGGTTATTTCACGGAGTGTGGCCTCGCCAGGTCCTTAAAACACTCTAGGTGGTTATTTCACGGAGTGTGGCTCGCCAGGTACCTGAGAAGCTCCAGGTGGTTATTTCACGGAGTGTGGCCTCGCCAGGTCCCTGAGACGCTCTAGGTGGTTATTTCACAGAGTGTGGCCTCGCCAGGTCCTTAAAACACTCTAGGTGGTTATTTCACGGAGTGTGGCCTCGCCAGGTACCTGAGAAGCTCCAGGTGGTTATTTCACGGAGTGTGGCCTCGCCAGGTCCCTGAGACGCTCTAGGTGGTTATTTCACGGAGTGTGGCTCGCCAGGTACCTGAGAAGCTCTAGGTGGTTATTTCACGGAGTGTGGCCTCGCCAGGTCCCTGAGACGCTCTAGGTGGTTATTTCACGGAGTGTGGCCTCGCCAGGTCCCTGAGACACTCTTGGTGGTTATTTCACAGAGTGTGGCCTCGCCAGGTTCCTGAGCTGCTCTAAGAGGTTATTTCATAGAGTCTGGCCTCGCCAGGTACCTGAGAAGCTCCAGGTGGTTATTTCACGGAGTGTGGCCTCGCCAGGTCCCTGAGACGCTCTAGGTGGTTATTTCACGGAGTGTGGCCTCGCCAGGTACCTGAGAAGCTCCAGGTGGTTATTTCACGGAGTGTGGCCTCGCCAGGTACCTGAGAAGCTCCAGGTAGTTATTTCACGGAGTGTGGCCTCGCCAGGTACCTGAGAAGCTCCAGGTGGTTATTTCACGGAGTGTGGCCTCGCCAGGTACCTGAGAAGCTCCAGGTGGTTATTTCACGGAGTGTGGCCTCGCCAGGTACCTGAGACGCTCTAGGTGGTTATTTCACGGAGTGTGGCCTCGCCAGGTACCTGAGACGCTCTAGGTGGTTATTTCACGGAGTGTGGCCTCGCCAGGTACCTGAGACACTCTAGGTGGTTATTTCACGGAGTGTGGCCTCGCCAGGTCCCTGAGACGCTCCAGGTGGTTATTTCACGGAGTGTGGCCTCGCCAGGTCTCTGAGAAGCTCCAGGTGGTTATTTCACGGAGTGTGGCCTCGCCAGGTACCTGAGAAGCTCCAGGTGGTTATTTCACGGAGTGTGGCCTCGCCAGGTCCCTGAGAAGCTCCAGGTGGTTATTTCACAGAGTGTGACCTCGCCAGGTACCTGAGAAGCTCCAGGTAGTTATTTCACGGAGTGTGGCCCCGCCAGGTACCTGAGAAGCTCCAAGGGGTTAATTCACGGAGTGTGGCCTCGCCAGGTCCCTGAGCCGCTCTAGGAGGTTATTTCACGGAGTGTGGCCTCACCAGGTACCTGAGACGCTCTAGGTGGTTATTTCACGGAGTGTGGCCTCACCAGGTACCTGAGACACTCCAGGGGGTTATTTCACGGAGTGTGGCCTCGCCAGGTACGTGAGAAGCTCCAAGTGGTTATTTCACGGAGTGTGGCCTCGCCAGGTCCCTGAGACGCTCTAGGTGGTTATTTCACGGAGTGTGGCCTCGCCAGGTCCCTGAGACGCTCTAAGAGGTTATTTCACGGAGTGTGGCCTCGCCAGGTCTCTGAGAAGCTCCAGGTGGTTATTTCACGGAGTGTGGCATCGCCAGGAACCTGAGAAGCTCCAGGTGGTTATTTCATAGAGTGTGGCCTCGCCAGGTACCTGAGACGCTCTAGGTGGTTATTTCACGGTGTGTGGCCTCGCCAGGTACCTGAGAAGCTCCAGGTGGTTATTTCACGGAGTGTGGCCTCGCCAGGTCCCTGAGACGCTCTAGGTGGTTATTTCACGGAGTGTGGCCTCGCCAGGTCCCTGAGACGCTCTAAGAGGTTATTTCACGGAGTGTGGCCTCGCCAGGTCTCTGAGAAGCTCTAGGTGGTTATTTCACGGAGTGTGGCCTCGCCAGGTACCTGAGACGCTCTAGGTGGTTATTTCACGGAGTGTGGCCTCGCCAGGTACCTGAGAAGCTCCAGGTGGTTATTTCACGGAGTGTGGCCTCGCCAGGTCCCTGAGAAGCTCCAGGTGGTTATTTCACAGAGTGTGACCTCGCCAGGTACCTGAGAAGCTCCAGGTAGTTATTTCACGGAGTGTGGCCTCGCCAGGTACCTGAGAAGCTCCAAGGGGTTAATTCACAGAGTGTTGCCTCGCCAGGTCCCTGAGCCGCTCTAGGAGGTTATTTCACGGAGTGTGGCCTCACCAGGTACCTGAGACGCTCTAGGTGGTTATTTCACGGAGTGTGGCCTCACCAGGTACCTGAGACACTCCAGGTGGTTATTTCACGGAGTGTGGCCTCGCCAGGTACCTGAGAAGCTCCAGGTGGTTATTTCACGGAGTGTGGCCTCGCCAGGTACCTGAGAAGCTCCAGGTGGTTATTTCACGGAGTGTGGCCTCGCCAGGTCCCTGAGACGCTCTAGGTGGTTATTTCACGGAGTGTGGCCTCGCCAGGTCCCTGAGACGCTCTAAGAGGTTATTTCACGGAGTGTGGCCTCACCAGGTACCTGAGACGCTCTAGGTGGTTATTTCACGGAGTGTGGCCTCACCAGGTACCTGAGACACTCCAGGTGGTTATTTCACGGAGTGTGGCCTCGCCAGGTACCTGAGAAGCTCCAGGTGGTTATTTCACAGAGTGTGGCCTCGCCAGGTCCCTGAGACGCTCTAGGTGGTTATTTCACGGAGTGTGGCCTCGCCAGGTCCCTGAGACGCTCTAAGAGGTTATTTCACGGAGTGTGGCCTCGCCAGGTCTCTGAGAAGCTCCAGGTGGTTATTTCACGGAGTGTGGCCTCGCCAGGAACCTGAGAAGCTCCAGGTAGTTATTTCACAGAGTGTGACCTCGCCAGGTACCTGAGAAGCTCCAGGTAGTTATTTCACGGAGTGTGGCCTCGCCAGGTCCCTGAGCTGCTCTAAGAGGTTATTTCATAGAGTCAGGCCTCGCCAGGTACCTGAGAAGCTCCAGGTGGTTATTTCACGGAGTGTGGCCTCGCCAGGTCCCTGAGACGCTCTAGGTGGTTATTTCACAGAGTGTGGCCTCGCCAGGTACCTGAGAAGCTCCAGGTGGTTATTTCACAGAGTGTGGCCTCGCCAGGTACCTGAGAAGCTCCAGGTAGTTATTTCACGGAGTGTGGCCTCGCCAGGTACCTGAGAAGCTCCAGGTGGTTATTTCACGGAGTGTGGCCTCGCCAGGTACCTGAGAAGCTCCAGGTGGTTATTTCACGGAGTGTGGCCTCGCCAGGTACCTGAGCCGCTCTAGGTGGTTATTTCATGGAGTGTGGCCTCGCCAGGTACCTGAGACGCTCTAGGTGGTTATTTCACGGAGTGTGGCCTCGCCAGGTCCTTAAAACACTCTAGGTGGTTATTTCACGGAGTGTGGCTCGCCAGGTACCTGAGAAGCTCCAGGTGGTTATTTCACGGAGTGTGGCCTCGCCAGGTCCCTGAGACGCTCTAGGTGGTTATTTCACGGAGTGTGGCCTCGCCAGGTCCTTAAAACACTCTAGGTGGTTATTTCACGGAGTGTGGCTCGCCAGGTACCTGAGAAGCTCCAGGTGGTTATTTCACGGAGTGTGGCCTCGCAAGGTCCCTGAGACGCTCTAGGTGGTTATTTCACAGAGTGTGGCCTCGCCAGGTCCTTAAAACACTCTAGGTGGTTATTTCACGGAGTGTGGCCTCGCCAGGTACCTGAGAAGCTCCAGGTGGTTATTTCACGGAGTGTGGCCTCGCCAGGTCCCTGAGACGCTCTAGGTGGTTATTTCACGGAGTGTGGCCTCGCCAGGTCCCTGAGACGCTCTAAGAGGTTATTTCACGGAGTGTGGCCTCGCAAGGTACCTGAGAAGCTCCAAGGGGTTAATTCACAGAGTGTGGCCTCGCCAGGTCCCTGAGCCGCTCTAGGAGGTTATTTCATGGAGTGTGGCCTCACCAGGTACCTGAGACGCTCTAGGTGGTTATTTCACGGAGTGTGGCCTCACCAGGTACCTGAGACACTCCAGGTAGTTATTTCACGGAGTGTGGCCTCGCCAGGTACCTGAGAAGCTCCAGGTGGTTATTTCACGGAGTGTGGCCTCGCCAGGTACCTGAGAAGCTCCAGGTGGTTATTTCACGGAGTGTGGCCTCGCCAGGTCCCTGAGACGCTCTAGGTGGTTATTTCACGGAGTGTGGCCTCGCCAGGTCCCTGAGACGCTCTAAGAGGTTATTTCACGGAGTGTGGCCTCACCAGGTACCTGAGACGCTCTAGGTGGTTATTTCACGGAGTGTGGCCTCACCAGGTACCTGAGACACTCCAGGTGGTTATTTCACGGAGTGTGGCCTCGCCAGGTACCTGAGAAGCTCCAGGTGGTTATTTCACAGAGTGTGGCCTCGCCAGGTCCCTGAGACGCTCTAGGTGGTTATTTCACGGAGTGTGGCCTCGCCAGGTCCCTGAGACGCTCTAAGAGGTTATTTCACGGAGTGTGGCCTCGCCAGGTCTCTGAGAAGCTCCAGGTGGTTATTTCACGGAGTGTGGCCTCGCCAGGAACCTGAGAAGCTCCAGGTAGTTATTTCACAGAGTGTGACCTCGCCAGGTACCTGAGAAGCTCCAGGTAGTTATTACACGGAGTGTGGCCTCGCCAGGTCCCTGAGCTGATCTAAGAGGTTATTTCATAGAGTCAGGCCTCGCCAGGTACCTGAGAAGCTCCAGGTGGTTATTTCACGGAGTGTGGCCTCGCCAGGTCCCTGAGACGCTCTAGGTGGTTATTTCACGGAGTGTGGCCTCGCCAGGTACCTGAGAAGCTCCAGGTGGTTATTTCACGGAGTGTGGCCTCGCCAGGTACCTGAGAAGCTCCAGGTAGTTATTTCACGGAGTGTGGCCTCGCCAGGTACCTGAGAAGCTCCAGGTGGTTATTTCACGGAGTGTGGCCTCGCCAGGTACCTGAGCCGCTCTAGGTGGTTATTTCACGGAGTGTGGCCTCGCCAGGTACCTGAGACGCTCTAGGTGGTTATTTCACAGAGTGTGGCCTCGCCAGGTCCTTAAAACAGTCTAGGTGGTTATTTCACGGAGTGTGGCTCGCCAGGTACCTGAGAAGCTCCAGGTGGTTATTTCACGGAGTGTGGCCTCGCCAGGTCCCTGAGACGCTCTAGGTGGTTATTTCACGGAGTGTGGCCTCGCCAGGTCCTTAAAACACTCTAGGTGGTTATTTCACGGAGTGTGGCTCGCCAGGTACCTGAGAAGCTCCAGGTGGTTATTTCACGGAGTGTGGCCTCGCCAGGTCCCTGAGACGCTCTAGGTGGTTATTTCACAGAGTGTGGCCTCGCCAGGTCCTTAAAACACTCTAGGTGGTTATTTCACGGAGTGTGGCCTCGCCAGGTACCTGAGAAGCTCCAGGTGGTTATTTCACGGAGTGTGGCCTCGCCAGGTCCCTGAGACGCTCTAGGTGGTTATTTCACGGAGTGTGGCCTCGCCAGGTCCTTAAAACACTCTAGGTGGTTATTTCACGGAGTGTGGCTCGCCAGGTACCTGAGAAGCTCCAGGTGGTTATTTCACGGAGTGTGGCCTCGCCAGGTCCCTGAGACGCTCTAGGTGGTTATTTCACGGAGTGTGGCCTCGCCAGGTCCCTGAGACACTCTTGGTGGTTATTTCACAGAGTGTGGCCTCGCCAGGTCCCTGAGCTGCTCTAAGAGGTTATTTCATAGAGTCTGGCCTCGCCAGGTACCTGAGAAGCTCCAGGTGGTTATTTCACGGAGTGTGGCCTCGCCAGGTCCCTGAGACGCTCTAGGTGGTTATTTCACGGAGTGTGGCCTCGCCAGGTACCTGAGAAGCTCCAGGTGGTTATTTCACGGAGTGTGGCCTCGCCAGGTACCTGAGAAGCTCCAGGTAGTTATTTCACGGAGTGTGGCCTCGCCAGGTACCTGAGAAGCTCCAGGTGGTTATTTCACGGAGTGTGGCCTCGCCAGGTACCTGAGAAGCTCCAGGTGGTTATTTCACGGAGTGTGGCCTCGCCAGGTACCTGAGACGCTCTAGGTGGTTATTTCACAGAGTGTGGCCTCGCCAGGTACCTGAGACGCTCTAGGTGGTTATTTCACGGAGTGTGGCCTCGCCAGGTACCTGAGACACTCTAGGTGGTTATTTCACGGAGTGTGGCCTCGCCAGGTCCCTGAGACGCTCCAGGTGGTTATTTCACGGAGTGTGGCCTCGCCAGGTCTCTGAGAAGCTCCAGGTGGTTATTTCACGGAGTGTGGCCTCGCCAGGTACCTGAGAAGCTCCAAGGGGTTAATTCACGGAGTGTGGCCTCGCCAGGTACCTGAGAAGCTCCAAGGGGTTAATTCACGGAGTGTGGCCTCGCCAGGTCCCTGAGCCGCTCTAGGAGGTTATTTCACGGAGTGTGGCCTCACCAGGTACCTGAGACGCTCTAGGTGGTTATTTCACGGAGTGTGGCCTCACCAGGTACCTGAGACACTCCAGGGGGTTATTTCACGGAGTGTGGCCTTGCCAGGTACGTGAGAAGCTCCAAGTGGTTATTTCACGGAGTGTGGCCTCGCCAGGTCCCTGAGACGCTCTAGGTGGTTATTTCACGGAGTGTGGCCTCGCCAGGTCCCTGAGACGCTCTAAGAGGTTATTTCACGGAGTGTGGCCTCGCCAGGTCTCTGAGAAGCTCCAGGTGGTTATTTCACGGAGTGTGGCCTCGCCAGGAACCTGAGAAGCTCCAGGTGGTTATTTCATAGAGTGTGGCCTCGCCAGGTACCTAAGACGCTCTAGGTGGTTATTTCATGGTGTGTGGCCTCGCCAGGTACCTGAGAAGCTCCAGGTGGTTATTTCACGGAGTGTGGCCTCGCCAGGTACCTGAGAAGCTCCAGGTAGTTATTTCACGGAGTGTGGCCTCGCCAGGTCTCTGAGAAGCTCCAAGGGGTTATTTCACGGAGTGTGGCCTCGCCAGGTCCCTGAGCCGCTCTAGGAGGTTATTTCATAGAGTGTGGCCTCGCCAGGTACCTGAGACGCTCTAGGTGGTTATTTCACGGAGTGTGGCCTCGTCAGGTATCTGAGAAGCTCCAGGTGGTTATTTCACGGAGTGTGGCCTCGCCAGGTCCCTGAGACGCTCTAGGTGGTTATTTCACGGAGTGTGGCCTCGCCAGGTACCTGAGAAGCTCCAGGTGGTTATTTCACAGAGTGTGGCCTCGCCAGGTACCTGAGAAGCTCCAGGTGGTTATTTCACGGAGTGTGGCCTCGCCAGGTACCTGAGAAGCTCCAGGTGGTTATTTCACGGAGTGTGGCCTCGCCAGGTCCTTGAGGCACTCTAGGTGGTTATTTCACGGAGTGTGGCCTCGCCAGGTCCCTGAGACGCTCTAGGTGGTTATTTCACGGAGTGTGGCCTCGCCAGGAACCTGAGACGCTCTAGGTGGTTATTTCACGGAGTGTGGCCTCGCCAGGTACCTGAGACGCTCCAGGTGGTTATTTCATGGAGTGTGGCCTCGCCAGGTACCTGAGACGCTCTAGGTGGTTATTTCACAGAGTGTGGCCTCGCCAGGTACCTGAGAAGCTCCAGGTGGTTATTTCACGGAGTGTGGCCTCGCCAGGTACCTGTGAAGCTCCAGGTAGTTATTTCACGGAGTGTGGCCTCGCCAGGTACCTGAGAAGCTCCAGGTAGTTATTTCACGGAGTGTGGCCTCGCCAGGTACCTGAGAAGCTCCAGGTAGTTATTTCACGGAGTGTGGCCTCGCCAGGTACCTGAGAAGCTCCAGGTAGTTATTTCACGGAGTGTGGCCTCGCCAGGTCCCTGAGAAGCTCCAGGTGGTTATTTCACAGAGTGTGGCCTCGCCAGGTACCTGAGACGCTCTAGGTGGTTATTTCACGGAGTGTGGCTCGCCAGGTACCTGAGACGCTCTAGGTGGTTATTTCACGGAGTGTGGCCTCGCCAGGTACCTGAGAAGCTCCAGGTGGTTATTTCACGGAGTGTGGCCTCGCCAGGTACCTGAGACGCTCCAGGTGGTTATTTCACAGAGTGTGGCCTCGCCAGGTACCTGAGAAGCTCCAGGTGGTTATTTCACGGAGTGTGGCCTCGCCAGGTACCTGAGAAGCTCCAGGTAGTTATTTCACGGAGTGTGGCCTCGCCAGGTACCTGAGAAGCTCCAGGTAGTTATTTCACGGAGTGTGGCCTCGCCAGGTACCTGAGAAGCTCCAGGTAGTTATTTCACGGAGTGTGGCCTCGCCAGGTACCTGAGAAGCTCCAGGTAGTTATTTCACGGAGTGTGGCCTCGCCAGGTACCTGAGAAGCTCCAGGTAGTTATTTCACGGAGTGTGGCCTCGCCAGGTCCCTGAGAAGCTCCAAGGGGTTATTTCACGGAGTGTGGCTTCGCCAGGTACCTGAGCCGCTCTAGGTGGTTATTTCACGGAGTGTGGCCTCGCCAGGTACCTAAGACACTCCAGGTGGTTATTTCACAGAGTGTGGCCTCGCCAGGTACCTGAGAAGCTCCAGGTGGTTATTTCACGGAGTGTGGCCTCGCCAGGTCCCTGAGACGCTCTAGGTGGTTATTTCACAGAGTGTGGCCTCGCCAGGTCCCTGAGACGCTCTAGGTGGTTATTTCACGATGTGTGGCCTCACCAGGTACCTGAGAAGCTCCAAGTGGTTATTTCACGGAGTGTGGCCTCGCCAGGTACCTGAGAAGCTCCAGGTGGTTATTTCACGGAGTGTGGCCTCGCCAGGTCCTTGATACACTCTAGGTGGTTATTTCATGGAGTGTGGCCTCGCCAGGTCCTTAAAACACTCTAGGTGGTTATTTCACAGAGTGTGGCTCACCAGGTACCTGAGAACCTCCAGGTGGTTATTTCACGGAGTGTGGCCTCGCCAGGTACCTGAGAAGCTCCAGGTGGTTATTTCACGGAGTGTGGCCTCGCCAGGTCCCTGAGACGCTCTAGGTGGTTATTTCACGATGTGTGGCCTCGCCAGGTACCTGAGAAGCTCCAGGTGGTTATTTCACGGAGTGTGGCCTCGCCAGGTACCTGAGAAGCTCCAGGTGGTTATTTCACTGAGTGTGCCCTCGCCAGGTACCTGAAAAGCTCCAGGTGGTTATTTGACAGAGTAGATCCTGCCCAATTGCAGTGCGCACCAACGATAAGACACCCAGAACACTGCGAAGTATCTTCTCTGATCCCTCCGGGTGCTCCTGTGAGGTGTCACCCTAACATTTTGAGGCATATTTATGAGCCTCCACTGTGTCACTTTTTGTGAAGCAATGGAGGCAGAAACCTTTCAGTCAAGTCTGTGAGGCCACGCACAGCTTCATAGATATGGAGTACAGCAAGGCAGAGTGAGTCGCTGCGTTGCCTTACTCTGCGTTAGGGCGTTGCAGTGGGTGTTCCCATGGAACAACCATGGTTTTTGACCCAAGGCCATGCAAACCTGAAGATGTGTCAAAACATTACACCCCCAGCCCCCAGGGGAGGCGCAACGAGAAGAAATTTGTTTATTTCTAATCTTTTTTCCCTCTTTCTAAGTGTACTGCATTCTGTCAGGTGAAGAGAAGGCTATGTACCAAGATGTCTCTGAGGTGTTGTGTGTGTGGGTTACATGAAGGTCAGATACGTCACAGTGTGTAAGCACGTAGAATCTTAAGACAGTATTTCTATTTTCACATCCTATAAATACATAACAGTACTTTTACGTTACTGAGCACATGTTGGGGAAACTATTCTTCTGGTAATCCTCTTTCTTTTAGGATATTGGGGATTTTTTTCTAAGATCCCAGTCATGATTGGTGACCTAGCCGTAGTTTTCATGTATGTTTTGGGTAACATTCCATCCACATAGAAATCGATCAATCATTCAAATAGGTAAGTTAGATGTTCAGGTTCCAATTACATCACAACCACAAATACACATCTTCGCATGGGTACATTATAGACACATGATGATGGATGGGGACACAAAAATCAAAGCCTTGCAGTGATATAGTTTTATATGATTCAATTCTTGAAATGTTTCACTTTTAAACGTTTTCCTAACTTCAGCTGGCATGTTGTTGTATACTCCAGATTGGTGTTTTGATCTCTCCAGCACATAGTGTTCCTGTCAGACTTTGTCAATAAGTAATAAGGACATGCATTACATTGCTGCCAACTCTCTGAATGCTTGGAAGGGTTGACATTTACCAACAACATTCACATGCTAAAAAGAATTCAGATGTGCATTAAAGGCTAACATATCCTCCTGGCTCCAGGGGGTGCCTGCGGTGCAGAGGAGGGACCAGTGGCTCATTTGGATTCCAGAAAGTCTGGGGAGGATAATTTTTTCCTTAAGTGTTCTGACTTTTGTAAGTTTTAGAGTGTGGTGTGTGGCAGACAGGCTGTCTGAGATGGATTTTTGAAGTGCAGTTGGGAGTTGCTACATCAAGGGGCAGCAATTCGAGGGGACAGAGACAGAGACCAGAGACAGGAGGAACCTATAAGAAATTGGGCAGCTGCCCGAACAGTTTGTCACAACCTTTTCCAGATTTAAGTTTGATTATAGTAAATATTTCTGCATTTCCTCTAGAAACAAATGGGACAAGGATGTGTACTCCATATTCTAGGAGAAAACTCTATCTAAAATACAAATGTTTCGCAATTAGAGAAGTAAATAAAATATATTAATTAGAAAATTAATGTGACAGACCCACAGGACCCGTCTAGCAGATGCAATATGGCATCAAATTCATTATTTTTTTGTTAATTTCAATTATATTTCTTCAAAGCATAGTTGTCTACGTTATCTTAAAAAAACACCACTGAAATGTTCGCCAGTCAGCATTATAGGCCGCATATTATCTGAGATGTTTTTGGTACCATTATTTGTATCTGGAGACCCTGGTCACAGCAATTTGCATCTGAACTGCAAAACAATACACAAAAATACAAAACAAGCATTCTTCAAACAGATGCACAAATTATTAAACATTTGATTTAATTCACACAGAAATATAAACAAAATGTAAATGTTAATGTAAATGGGAAGGTTGGAGCTTCTTTAAATGCAGTTGAGGCCGCGCATTACCCATCCTTGGTTCTGTTTGATGCGCTTGCGCCGCTCTCGCCAATCAACCTGAAGATAACTATTAAGGGCCTGGTTTACGGTTTGGCGGAGGGGTTACTACGTCACAAACGTGAGGGATGTCCCTCCCACCGTAATATGATCCCATCGTAGCCTATGACCATCGTAATACAGCGGACGGGATATCCGTCATGTTTCTGATGGAGTAACCCCCCGCCAAACTCTAAATCAGGCCCTTAATTTTTAGCCTCCAGTTCCAAATTCCTCCCCATTTACTGAATGTTTTAAAATTTGCTATTTTACATTTTGGTTCTTTAATTATACATTTTAATAATCTGTTATTATTCAGTTTTCTAAGCAGCCACCCTAAGTAGGCTTTGCTGACTCTCAAGGGTCCCCGGACCACAGGTTATAAACCGCTGATATAGTCTGACATGACGTGTGCATCTTAAACACTGGAATGGATTATGTAAAGCCTACTCTGGAGAAAGCCTTGAATTAAAGTTTTTGCATCTTTTTTGTACTAAGCCTTTATATTGGTTCCCTTGGGCGCTTTCGAATTAAACATTGGGATTATCAAGCCTCCTCTTGCAACCCCACTGACGACTGTCCCCATGATTTACTCTAGAAGATATGACTTAATCTAGAGAAGCAAAAAGCTAGCACCAGGAGGAGTGTGGCTAGAGCAGGTGCATTCTCGGGTACAAGGGTGGAGTGTGGTGGCTGGCAAAACAGGAAAGAGGGAAAAGCAGCACATATAACAGAAAAGAGAACTCTCTAAGGCATGATATCAAGCGAAAGGAATACTAAAAGATAGGGAGTTGATTTTTCCCCATTTGGGTTGTGTTTTTTTCATTTTGCATGAAAGGTTCTGGACTTGATTGTTTGCATAGATAGATTTTGAGTTCACAAAGTAAGACATGCTGACTATAAATCCCTATTTACAAGCAAGACACCGGATAAGCCGAAGCAGGATAGGACAACAGAATCTATACCACGAGCAGAGAACAACAATTAAAAGGCAGTCACACTTAGAATAGGAGGAAAAGAAAAGAACCAGAAATAAAGAAAGGAGGGAGGAAGAACCAGAGAGAAGAAAAATTATAGTGAAAAGAAGTAGGGAAAACAGGAGAGATTCACAATTACCAGTAGATCACAACACTTACCTGTGCCTTGCTTCTTCCGAGGGATCCGGATGGGAACACCATCTATCAACGGAAAAGAAAAGAGAAAGGAGAAACCAATAAAGTCCACAATTATCACCAGTTATTACTAAGGAGGTTCCACCGCACCAGAAGCCACTAATCTCAGAAAGGGGGCTAATTCTGTTTTTTCAAACTATATAATAACTGTGATAATATAAGACGGAATAAATACATAGAATACAATACCCACTATACCCAGCCATCAATTTTTTATCAGACGGTTCAAAGGCGACAGACACCAAACACAGCCTTCTACCTGCTCCCAAAGAAAAGCTATCATTTATTACATGTAATAAGGTAACCCAATGTTATCCTAAGAGAGCGGTAGGCCTCACAGTTATGAAAAACTATTTTGTGAGTTTTTCACTCCCAGGACAAGTAAAACTTAAAGGTACATTTCCAACTTTTTATACACACTGCACTGTGCTCTATGCACTGTTTAGGGCCTATTTTATAGGCGCTACACATGTATTAACAAGCTTTTGCAAAACCAATAACTCTTGTCTTTGCAAGAGCTATTGGCTTTGCCATATTGGACACCAGCATGGCTGCTGTTCAGCATGGCTAAATGTTAGCAGCATAGAGAAGAGTGGCATGGAGTGTCGTGGAGTGGAATGGCAAATAGTGGAGAAGAGTGTTGTAGACCGGAGTGGCAAGGAGTGCCGTGTACTGGAGTGGCATAGTGTGGAGTTGTGTTGAGTGGCATATACTGGAGTGGCGTGGAGTGGACTAGTGTAGAGTGCATTGATGTAAAGTGTGGCAGAGTATAGTGGCGTGGAGGCAGTAGCATTGAAATCAGTGGTGTACAATGCAGCTGATGTGTTGTAGATTAGAGTGGTGATTAGTAGAGTGCAGTGGTGCAGAGTGGAGTCGTACAGAGTCGAGTGGTGTAGAGTAGCACAGAGTGGTGCATAATGGAGTGGTGTAGAGTTGAGTGATGCAGAGGGCAGTGGTGAAGAGAAGAGTAGAGTGGGATAGAGTGTAGTGGTGTAGAGTGCGGTGGCAGAGAGCAGTGGTGCAGAGTAGATTAGAGTGGTGTACCGTGGACTGGAGTGTAGGGGCTTAGAGTTGAATGTTACAAAGTAAGGTGCATTGGTATAGAGTGTATTGACATACAGTGCAGTGAAGTAGAGTGCAGTGGTGTAGAGTACAGTAGCAAGGAGTGGAGTTGCGCAGAGTAGATTTGTGTGGCCTACACTGGAGTGGCATAGAGTGCAGTGGTGCAGAGTGATGTAGAGTACAGTAGCCTAGAATGGAGCTGTGCAGAGTATATCGGTGTGGCCTACACTGGTGGAGTGGTGTAGAGTGCAGTGGTGAATAGTGCAATGGTGTAGAGTGGCGAAGGGTACACTGGCATAGAGAAGTGTGGTACAGGGTAGAATAGAAAGGTTTATCGTGTAGTGGTGCAGAGTGCAGTGGCCTGACGTGGTGTAAGTGGAGTGGGGCAAAGTAGACTGCAGTGATGCGAAGTGGTGCAGAGTAGAGTTGAATGGCACAGGATGTAGTATTCATGGTGTGGTAGCACACTGCCATTACAGACACCACATGTTCAATTGAAATGGCCATTACATTTGCACAGACATACAGTTTTACTAATAAAACTATATAGCCCACAAACTAAAATGTGTGAACATTGCATCGCCTAGTGAAATGTTTTTTGATCATATTAAACTATTAGTTTCCACACAAATAACAAAAATGTGCATTATTTGTGTTCCTTATTCTGATATAGTCTGAAAATACTTACACAGTTCATTTCATTTAAATGTTGTTGTGTGCTATAAAAAAAAACTGCTTCCTACCCCCCAGTATCTAGCATGTCACATAAATTCTCTCACTTGGAAGTCAGAGAAAGAAAAGTAAACAAGCACCCTGTAACGGCCCAGCAGTACCCCGGGGGCACCATCATGTCTGGAGTCTGTGACCCGGATATTGTTCAAACGCCAACCAATCAGGTAGCGTCTCTAGTCGAAAGAGGGGATTTTAAATCCCTAGCGGGACGTATTGGAGGAAGAGGACGGCCAGCAGTGACAGCACCAGTGGGAACGGCACATCGGAGGCTGGGCAGCAGAGGAGTGCGGCGGACACCACAGCAACGAACACGTGCCGTACGAAATGGCAATGACAGAGAAGACTCCAGGACCAGGAGGAGGAACGTGAAGACGGCGGCCCAACCCTCGTCCCAGCGTCCAGGTGGAGGGACAGGAGGCAGCAAGACTAGCAGACCGGCCACGCTCCGGGGAGTGTGGGCCTGCCAGGCACGGTCCTAAAATAGGACAAGGGACTAGAAACCGACAGAACCGGTGGGAGGACGGAGAATCAGACGGCTGGATGTTTGTTATTGATTATTTTTCCTTTAGTTTGGGTATTTACATTTTTTTTACTATCAAGATCGTTATACAATAGCTGTGCAGTAATAGTACAGAAGAAAGTACAAACCAAAGACAATAAAGAGTGATGCCAGACTCTCGTTTTTTTTGTTTTGTCTTTTATTGGTTTGTTTGAAAAGCGTCTTTGTGAAATATTAGGAAAATAGGAGGAAAGGAAACCAACCCCTTTTATTTAGTAAAACCTGAAAAGAGGAAAGGACAGAAAAGGGGTAGGAGCAGATACCCCAGAAACAGGGACAGAGACAGTAAAAGACAGAAGAGTAGACACTAGAAGAAAAAAAGAAGACAAGGAAAGCTAGTAAACGAGAACAGTACAAGAACTAGAAGAGAAGAACAAACAATAAGAGGAAGACAAAAATAAAGGCGAGCAAGGCAGCCCAGGGAAATAGGAATAATACTTACCTGTCCACCAACAGTCTTTTTCTTCTTCTTTTCCCCATATGCCTCCTGCGACACCATCTGGAAGGAAAAAAAACAAGTGAATCATCTTGCAGCACATCTGTACATATATGGCACACATTAGATGCCAGCCCTGTCACAACAGGACTGACCATGCCGTTGCTTCAAGATGATGCAGATCTCCTCAACTCACAATGGCCAACATAAACCATTAACGTTGATAGGCAGATTTTTCAGGAATTCCCACAAGATGCTGCCAACATCAAAACTACAACCCTGGCATCCTCCGTGGCCAATGCACAGAAGTTGAGATTGAGATTCCAATGGGAGTGTTGCCCTCGTCCACATCAGTGAAAGCCACCCTCTGCCTTGTGTGGTCAGGAGCTCATCAACAGCTATGATGCCACTGGAGGCCAGTTAAGAGCAGCCACACATGAGGTGATTGACAACCTCCTGAGGATGACATGCACTGGCAGCCCCTGCATTCTTGCCTTGTATGACCTTACCTTAGTCTTCAACACTACTCACCATGAAGCCCAGCTAAACTCCTCGCAGTCCACACGGTACATAATTAAACTGCAATAGAGTGAATAGATGAATAGAGCCCGCATCGTTCAGAACTGGACATCCAGGTCGGCTCCTCCAGGTGTGAATCCATCACTGTAACAAGCAGTGCCTACCAAAGCGGCATCTTCAGGCCAGCAACTTTCAATTAAAATATGGGGTCCTTTGGGGGGGGGTTCTGCCCCACAAAGATGCCAGTACACATCAGTAGCACGTGATACAGAGAGTCTGAGGTTTGCAATGGGCTTCATGCCTATTTTGTTTTTTGCTAAGCACAAAACACTATGGGGTCATTGTGACCCCGGCAGTAAGTGGGAATGTGGCAGTAGTACCGCCAACAGGCTGGCGGTACAGACACCCACATTATGAGCCAACCTGCCACTTCTCCACTCATACCACCATGGCGGTATCAGCCGCCGGGCCGGAGATGTCAAGCTTTATGAGCCTGCCTACCACCATGGTTTCGTGGCATTAGCAATGCCACAAAAACCATGGCGGTTGACCCTCCCGGTGACAGGGAATTCCGTCCCTGTCACCGGTAGGCGGCTCCCCCCCAACACTCAGACACCCCACGCCCCCTGTCATCCAAACTCCCCTCTGAACCCTCTGATCCTCACATTCTCCCCTCCCCCCATACACGCACATACCCACAGACACACCACGCATACACCCAATCACTCACACTGGCACACACACATACTTCCAGACATGCTCGCACACATTCTTACACACAATCACACTGAAATGCAGACATGCACTCACTTCACCATTCTTACACGCATTCACTCACATGCATACAACCATGCAAACAACACAACACACACGGACGCATTCACCCACGCACATTCATGCACACAAACAGACACACACACACAACAGCCCCCACCCCTCTCCCCTTTCGGAAGCCCGACTTACCTTTGTCGAGGAAGTCTTCCGGCAGGGAACGGAAAGGGGCCCTGCTACCGCCAGCAGAACACCGCCAGGCAGTATCACAGGTCATGATACGGCTGGCGGCGTTCAACTGGCGTGGCGGTGCTAGTGGTAGCAGCGCCAGCTTACCACTGTCCACCAGTATGATCACTGCCGGATTTCCGCCCTTCTTGTGGTGGAAGTCCGGCGATAAACATAATATGGCAGACGGATGGTAGCAATGGTGACGGTGTATTGAAGGCCGTCACTGCAGCAGTAGGTCGTTTTTACCGCCTTTGTTATAATGAGGGCCTATATGTTTTGATCATTATTTTAAAGGAGTCTATGGTGTAATATGTATGTTCTTTTATTTTTTCCTTTTTGGGTATTGTGCAAATCATTTATGTATGTCTTGGTAAATTACTGCCTTGGAGAAGTTTACAGTGATAAACGTAACGCGTTGGCTGTGTCTTTAGGTGTAACGTTTGGAATTTTGAAACCATGTGAAGTTTTTGAAAAGAATTGAAAGGGGATTTGGAATAAAGGAGACCTTGAATGGACGTCCTACTGTTTGATGGTGCATCTCTGTTCATGTTTCTTTAGCAGCTCTTAACACACCTTGGAGCAGCAGGTGATCCTAGTGTGCCCACAGAATCTTTTGCATCTACTGCAGTTGGGACAAAGGTATGTGCTGTTCATTGGGCTTGCTGCTCAGCTTTTGTGGTTGTGCCTTTCTCTAGAGAACCAAACCTTGCTACCTCACCTAGATCGTCACTTATCACGGTAGCTCTCTTTGTCCGCCCACATCTTCTTCTCTCCACCTCGCTTTGTCTGTTAATCTGGATCTCACCTTTCTCCAGTTCTCTTTTTCCTCTCTCTATTTCACCCCCTCTCTCGACCTCGTCTCTACCACCTCTCTCTCTCTACGTCTTCCATCTCACTGTCAGTTTTTCATACCTCTGAGCCCTCTGTCCTTCTCCGATCTACCAACTCCACCTACTTCTGTTACTTAGGAGAGTCGTTCACTGTCTGGTCTAAAATGTGTTCACTAAGAAAAATTATTAATTTGCAATGCAATGGGTGTCATGTTTGCTCAAGTTAGACCTATTAGCTTTGCAAATTCCTAACTGGACTTTTTTTGCCATTTAAATTTAAAATGAACAGTAAAACAGTTGACAAATGCAAGTCAATTCAAACCACCACGGCCGCCATGAGCGTGAGTGTGAAGGAGAGGACAAAAAAGGAAAAAGAAGTTCCCTTGCAGTCAAACATATGAGCAAACGTGCAATTATCCATGTAACAGGGTCAGTCCCCACGACAATAACAAAACCACCCCAAGATGGGACAAACCTAAAGCATTTACCAATGTCATCAAAGGAGTTTGGAAAGGCAAGCCCATGAACGAGTGCAAGTGATGGGCATGCGGTGGGCGTGGTTAAAAGCCCACATTGATACCAACACGTCAGAAAAGCAGCGCTTGGGCGGTGCTATGCTCAACCTAATGAGGCGAATGTCACATAGCTGCCAAGTTCTCCAGGTCCATGCAGGATGTGCTGCTCCAGTTCAGGTTTTTCTCTTTGAATTCTGGGAGTTGTGGTCTTGTTTTATAATACAATGAACATGACTACAAGTCCCAGAATTCAAAGAAAAAACATGGACTGGAGCAGCACATCACTAATGGACCTGGGAAACTTGGTAGGGCTGATGTCAAGGCAGGCAAACTGAATTAGGAGAAAATGATCAGATTTCACCACGTGGATTTATGAAAATCTTTGGAGTAGCACTTTGATTCTTGCTGTTGCCATGAAAATTGCAGTTTGAGGGGAGATTCATTGGTGATTACAACTATCTAGTGGTTAAACCTAGGCATCAAGTGCTATAAGCATATGTCTATTTTAGTATTATGTGCTCGCCCACTAAATATTTGGCAAATCCCCCTTACCCTGTCTTTATTACGATGCAAAGACCATACTGACCAGGTAAGGACTTCCATGTAAAAAAAAAAAATCTAGATCGAAGCTAGTATTGCCAGGTTTCCAAGATAATTATACCGCACATTTGTTAATGTTTTAACAGTCTACAAAGGTCCAGACGCAATGCTAAAATAGGACTTTAAACGAAATACGAAATCGAAGTTATTCATTTGTGACATGACTTTTCTGCCTATGTTCACTTCAATAATTGGTGATGATTAGTTAACGCAGATCTAGAACACATTTAAAAGTGTTTTCTATTTATTTTCATTGTTTGACGTATGTACAAATAAGACTTACAAATACCGTCTTTTGGTAATTTTGCATAATTTTGTACCGGCCAGGACATTAATATCCCGTTGGGGCCAGTAAAAGACCGGCCAGAAGGCAACCCCAATCGAAGCCCAAAAGCAAAGTGCTTTGCCAATGCTTGATGAACTTTCTTTTGGTACTATTTGGCTAGAAGTCTTTGGGGAACTTGAGCCTTTTTTGGTGCCCTATTCCTGAAAAGTTAACATACAACTCAATTTTGTTTGGCATTACCAAAGCTGAAAATGGATGATTTTTCAAAGTTGTCTAAAAGGGCACAAAATGTGCCTTGCGCCACAACAGTGGTTCCAGCTTTGTCAGCTAATCATTTTCAGTAAACTAATTCGCTTCCTAAAAGAAATGTTTTCGAAACTTCCAGGCAATATAAATCTATTAATAGCCCCGTAAATACACTTCGACAAAAAATAGCAGGGGCTGACTTTCGAGCAGCAGGACAGGCCCTGCACTGTACGCGCCCCCCAAGTAAACAACTTCTTGCGGGAGGGGAGAAACCTCAGAAAAGTTACTACAGTGCGGAGGCCTGGAATTCACAGGTTACGCAACCCGCGCTGGCGGCGGCCCCGTTTCCACTGACAGATATTTAAGCTGCAACAGATAACTTCCCACCGCCGTTTTTGTAAACTTTCCGCAGTGTTTCTGGTGTGGGGAACTGGTTGGATTGCTTATGTAAACGCGTTCGCCCTCCCCGTGTGGCTCTTCTCTGCAACTTTATCTCAGTGACGAACATGTTGCAACTTTTCCCCGCTGTTCTCCTCAGAGTCCTCTTTTAATAACAATAGATTAAAAACAGCAGCTCGTGCCTGCTGCGGCAGAAGTGTGAGATTTTTGCTGCCTCCTGCTTTTAACGACCTGGCCGTGAGATGGCGCCATTAGGTTATATTCCAGAACATTCACGTCACGTGTCCGGCTGAGTTACAGAAACATGTAAACAGAGCCCTCCTTTTGGGGGTGTGCATGGGTCGGGGGCATACATGGCAACCTTTTAGAAGAGGGCAATGGGAGAGTAAAAAAATGCATTTCACCCAAAGACTTCTATGGAAGGAGATTCAATTTCATAAGGGAGACAACCAAAATGAAGTTTTAAAAAATCGGGCGTCTCCCGCCGGAATCGGGCCTAATGGCACGTATGCCGGAAGTGAGATAGACTGCACCAGAATCAAAAGGACTCTCACCACAAAAAGGGAAGGTGTGGGAAATTGATTAATCAACTCTGAAAACTGGTGTCTGTGGCAAAATGTTGTGACTACTGTTGAGAAATGACATTTACAAAGTTTTTTTGGAAGTATACATGTGTAGTAAGCTCTTATGCATTGACATACTGTAAGGTGGTCCCATCGCCGAGCTTAACGCTGCAACTTGCTTGCCCATAGCGACTTTAGGCATGGCACAGTGGCGTAACAAAACTTGAGAGGGCCCTCCTGCAAAAAACATGGAGGGCCTCCCCCCGACGCAAGAAGTTCCTCTTTTTTTGCTGGTATAGTTCTTTTAGGTGGTAGAACAAGTTGTTCCTTAATATGAACTCAGTAAATTCAAGAATTGTTTCCACATGATTGTGGTTATTGGCAGATTCTGAAGTATTAAAGGATTACTGTGCTTCAGGATAATATTAGCCAAAAAATGAGTTCACCTCAGCGAGTTCCTTGGAGTGTGATAAAACCAGTCAGCACATAAGAAGATCGTTCAAAGATGTGTCTCATTTTAGCTGATGCTTACTAATGTGCCTAAAATAATTTACTTTAAATGTGCTTGGAAACGGAAAGAAACATTTTACTGGAGAAATGATCCAAGGGTGATTATTTACCAGTTTTAGTGTAGGCCTGATGTAGAATATAACAGGCTTCACATTTTGTATCCCATGTGGCATGGCTCTACTGTTCTCTTTGGAAACTTAAGATATAGAAGTGTGGTCCCTATTATGTGATTTTATATCAGCAAATGTTGCCACTATCTATTGCTCAAAAAGTTTGAAAACATATTTAAAAAGTTTTTCTGAAGAAATATTTATACAAATGTGGCAAAATGGATCAATAATATCAGCGTGGTTTATCATCTGGTATACACATTGAAACATATGAAGTAATGTTTTCATTTATTTTTTCTGCTGTTCGTTTCTATTTTGTGTTTTTACTGATGTCACAAAGCCCTGAAGAAGTGATAGACTACTCACCTTGAAACACATTTTGGTTGTCATTTGACAATCTTTGTAAATTTTGTGGATATGGAGTTAAACTCAACTGAAAAGAAACGAAACTTTCCAGAGTGTGTACAATGCAAATAGTTTTGCAAAATTGTATGCTCAACAATCGGCCAATACATTCGAGGCCCTCTGAATTGAAAATATTACTGTGTAATCAAGGGCTCTTTTAGTGGCTAAAAGTTGAATTAGGTGACTTGGAAAACAAGCTAAAATAGCTACCGATCTCGCAAAACTGGCTTACACTGAAGGCCTTTGCTACACACGTATCAGTGGGATAAATAAATGCCAAATGTTGGCTGCTTGTTTAGAACTCTGTGCAAATGAATGATCTCTTAGTGGATGCTAATAGCAGTAAGGACTATTCCCCTCCTATTATTTTGTTAAGATTTTGCCATATTAGTATACAATGTTTGCGCAATTATATAATTTATTATGCCTTATAAAAAGGCATTTTACAAATTCAAAATGAGAAGAGGAAAAGTGGAAAAGGAAAAGCGGGCTGGAACGGAGGATGGGAATATTGCAGTGCGATAACGTGTTCCCTAGAAAAGTTCAAAAAGAATGGAAACAACAGTGTTGGAGACTGTGGAGGGAGGAGTCCTACAGACGGAAGGGATGTAGAAAAGAGTGCAGAGTTAAGCAAAAAAACATTTCATTGCAGGTAAATCATCCTTCTGTCGGACCCACCTAAAGGGACCCCATGCCCCCCTCTCTAGAGATGCAGCCATGCCTCCTCGTCAGTCGCTTCTCTCTCAGGCCCATCAGAAGGGAGGCAGTAAGGTTAGGCTCCTTGTTTTCTGGGCCATGCATTCATGCTTTTATACTTATTTTTAGATTTTAGAGCAAAGGCGCCCTATTTATTAATGATAGGAAGTTACCATGGCTAACTCTACTAGGTGGCATCAGAGGGTTGGTCTGAAATGCTTCCCTGTACCCTGCAGGATATGTTTTAAAACCTTGAAACATGGTCTTTGAAGGGACAGCCTCAATTTGTTGACCCAAGCCCTGTAAAGATTCTCACATAGCCTGCCCCATCCCCCTCTGCTGTTCTGCAAACCTGCCTCTGCTTGCCATCCCATAATGATCTGCTCTCAAACCAGAAGCTCCTCTCTTCCGAGTGTGCATTGCATGTTTCAGGTGCGCTTTGCAGATGTCTTGTAGTGCACTGCATTGATTTGATGCTAGATTCACAATGTTATGTATTTGTACACGCTGAGTGAGAGCCATTACTGGAACACAGTTTGCTATAATAGATGAGTGGGGAAACAAGACTTGTTTTCCTCACTTGACACTATAAAGGAATTGCAGGCTGCTCTGACAGGGCTCTCCGGGCTTCTGAAGGAAAGCAGAAAGCATTGCTTGTGGGTCAGGGACCGGTGGAAAGCAGAGGCACAGAACATGCTGCACATTGATGCAGGAGGACAGGCATTTTTTTTAATTTTAGACAGTGGGAAAAGGCCATGTTGCGTCTCTGGCCTCTGTGCAGCAGTTGAAAGCAGGGGCAGATGATTTTGGGGGTCACACATAACATAAAATTATAGATGGGTAATAAGGGAACACGAGGAATGCTGTTCATTTCGGATTATATAGTGAAATCATAAACAGCTCTGTCTAATTGATGTCACTCAGAACCCCGTGTGAAAACATCCGCTTTATTCACTGCTATCCAGCTATAATTCTGTATATTTTTCCTGGATCAGGTTTGAGAAGCTTGGAGGATGTTGCTTCCCCTCTGTATTCTCTCTGCACCCTCTCTCTTTCACTACAGGGCTTGAGTGGCTTGAGTATAGAATGATTTCCAGTGATCACTCACACACCACCTGAGGGCAGCGGGTTTTTTGCCAAGAATGTAACAATCGCAGACGCGTTTCGGCCTGAGTTGGGATTCATCAGTGTCATGTTTTTGACGTCCTTACAGAGTATTGAAGCTCCAGGGTTAGCAAAGGCAAAACCAATTCCACATAGAGAGCAGCCGGGGGCTCTTCTGTGTAGAATATCCTGGTGAATGTTGTTTTTAAATGGCTTTTTCTAATTTTGCTTTCTCTTGAGATGGCTTGACGTGCACTTTAGGACATTGGTGTTTTTCATGGAACTATTTCCAAAAAAAGAAAACAACTCCAAAGTGGGTCAGCGTGTGTGAAAACAAGCAGCGCAGTGGGCCTTCCATGGCACAGAGCTTGCATTCTCCTACAGCCAGGCCTGAGGCCTGCTCCCGCGGTGGCTGCCAGCTACGCTGAGGCGATCTCAGTGGCTTGGACCGGCTGGAGCCAGGCGCCTTCGTTCCGCTGGGCCGCTCTTCCCCCCAGGGTAGGAGGTGATGATTCGAGCGGTGTTTGTTCACTGCTCTGACTCATTTGCAGCCCAACAAACATTTTTTTCCCTTTTCTTCAGAAGAGTGCGGTTTACAGATTCCCACAGCAATTTTGTTTAATTCATGTCCTCGCACGTGTAAGAGAAGTAACTGAACAAAAACACTTCAGATGCAGTAGGTTTCCAAGAGCTGCATTTTAGGAAAGTTGTTTGTGAAAGTGGTGGGAAGGAGACGGTGTCGTGTTTTCGCATAAGTCATGTGGAGTGTTCGTCATGACCATTGCAGGGGGTCTGACCAGCGAGAGGTTCCGGGATCTCATATAGTCAGGACGACAGGTGACGAGGGGGGTGGCAGGGCAACGGTTGCAGTGTTGCAGCACTGTTGCCCCCCAAAGTTTTTTTTCTGAAATAGGTTCATCACTTCAATCTCACCCGAAGATCATTGCTGTGGTTCTTCCGTCCCATAACGCTGGCGATGAGGATGGGATTATTGGCGCCACAGAAAAGTGTGGTCAAAATAAGGGATGTCAATTCTGAAGTTACGGGGGGACATATCCCATGTGAGAGCAGGAGGACGAATACAGAGAGTGGTAGAGGGAGATAGTCTGTGATGCTACCCAAGAGGTTTGTACAAGAGTGTAGGAGACATTTGCATTGCAAATTCAAGGATTCCCTGGATGTTGTATATGGCCATATCCTATGTGACAGACGTTTTCTGTTCTGATCCTCAAGTTATTTGTTTACTGTAATATATTGTTTTATTCCGTCATTAGAAACGTTCTTTTTATATTCCCTCGTTCATATAATCTCTATTTTTCTGCATTTTTTTCTTTTGTTTCATTAATGAACTTTCCACGTGTCTTGGGTTTCTCTTTAAAATTAGATCATCTTCGATATTCCTTTCTATGTTGTGTATTGTGTTTTCACATATCTCATCTGCAGTGTTCGTCGTGACCACTCCAGGATGAGAGTCCGGTGATGGGTCAGGGGTTCTGCAATAGTCAGAACGAGAGGTGGACAGGAGTGGGCAGAGCTATGGTTGCCGCCTGGCAGAGAAGTTGCTTCTAAGGTTTTTCTCAAATACATTCCTCATTTATACTTCACCCAAGACTGTTGCTGTTGTCTTTTTTACACCCCATAAGCAATGGATATCCTAATATTTTACAGTGACCTTTAGCCACTACACAGCACAACAGTTGATGGGATGAATGATTTACTGAATCCAAGCCACTCGTTAGGACCCTGGACTGTATTCCAGTGCATCTTTGTTTGTAACTTGTGCATGCCATTACAAACACTGAAGAGCCATAAACAAGTGAAGTTTAGTTGTGGCCCCAAAAGAGACAGTCCACCTTACCAACCCAAGCCAAGCAGCCAGGTGCCACCTAAACGCAAAACACAAGCAACCCTGGACTGATTTCACCGCTATCCGTAAAAGACTTGTAAGGGTATCATGTACCCGCTTGGCACCAGACGGTGGTTTCTCAATGATCTGACTGTGCCCCAGTGGGCAAACCTCTGCATAAGAAGACAGGCTGCTTGTTATAGCCTTCTAATGTGGAATTCTATTCCCAAATAATCTTAAAGCAGCATTGTATCCTAATTCTATTAACATTGACAGTAGTAAGAAGCACATATTTCTTTATTCCAGGGTGTTTACCCGGGAGGTGGTATGGGGAGCTGATTGACACTTGCACGTGGGATGAGGAGATCAGGCAATGATGAAGTGGTTCCTAGACAATATGCACACGCACGTCTGTACCCCCGGCAGGTCCCCAACCCAGATACATGGGAGGGCCGACGGAAATGACCCTCAAGATCTTCTCTGCGAAAATGGCTAGTGAGTCAAGTGGGACACTATATGGCCACCTGGAATGTACGAGGCCTCCATGCCTGTCTTAACGTAAGATGTATAGGGTAGACACACCTACCTTCACGGACATGGGATTCACATTGCCCTGCTACAAGAGACACACTAAATGGAAGAGGAGGGAGCAAACTTACAAAGGTATGGAGGGGACTGATGTTCTTCTCAATGCACTAGACCTATGTGAGGGAGGTTACAATATGCTTGGCCCCACGGGTGCCTTTTGAACATGAGCATCTGCATGGAGATGTGGAGCACAAATATGTCCTAGTTTGTGAATTATGAGATGGGAGGGAAATCTGCATCATAAACACGTACACGCACTCAACACGGACGACACTACCTTACTGGAACACCTATTGCAAGTCATAGATACGCCCCTCATGGGGGGGAGGGTGTCTTTAACTGTGTTCTAGATGAAAAATTTCATTGGCGACCCCATCAACTCCACATATAACTGGGCATAACAGCTGTAGGATCAGAGGTAATGGATCACCTGGGACGCACAGACATATGGTCTTTCTTTCATCCAATCACCAGACATTCTTCCTGTTATTCTGCAACACATAAGCTCATTGTAGGATAGACCACATAGTGGTAACCCGTGACTTCATCACTAGGGTTCAAAGTGCCCGATATCTCAACCGATTTCTGTTGGGCCATTCCACCGTTGCTTGTGACCTATGCTCTCAACCGGCTGCGAGAGCAGATATTTTCATGGAGGTTAAACCCAGAGTCCCTGACTGATGCGATCTTCCACTCAGAAGTTAAGGAGGCCCTAGAATCTTGCCTTGAGCATAGTGGGGGCTCACAGACATTTGATCGATGGTGTGAAGGGCACTGAAAGTGGTGATGAGAGGGGTGAGCCTCTCCAGGACGGTATCGAACATCGCCTGAGCCTTTAACTCACACACAAGAGACCCTACAGACTCAGAAACAAGCACGAAAGGGCAATGAACCTGCACCGATGGGGTGCTTGCTAGACTTGGACTGAGAAATAGTCACTCTAGGGCAGTGGTTCCCAACCTTTTGTTACTGGAACCCGGGGACCCCCACTGAATCATCACTGGAATCTAGGGACCCTCCCACTGAGTCATTACTTAAAAATGGGGACCTAATATGTTAAGATTATTTAATTTTCTAAGCCGTCGCGGACCCCCTGAGGAGGCTTCACAGACCCCCAGGGGTCCCTGGACCACAGGCTGGGAACCACTGCTCTAGGGGACACACTAGCTAAGCACAGGCGCCAAGACTATCGCTCCACTCTGAAGGACAAATCATGGCATATGCTAGAATGGCTACTACACAGAAGGCTTCTTCATCTTCTCACTCATCTACCCTTTCACTCATCCATCACCCTTTTATCCATCCATTCATCCATCCATTCAATCATCCATTTATCCCTTCGCTCATCCGTCCACCCTTTCATTCCAACCACCTATACCCCTATCACTCAACCATCCAACCCATTACACGTCCATTCCCCCTTTGATCCATCCATCCCTCATCCACCCTTTCATTCCAACCACCCATCCTCCATCACTCAACCATCTATCCCATTACACGTCCATTCACCCTTCGATCCATTCCATCCATCCTTTCATTCCAGCCACCCATCCCCCTATCACTCAACCATCCATCCCATTACACGCCCATTTGCCCTTCAATCCATCCATCCACCCTTCCATTCCAACCACCCATCCCCCTATCACTCAACCATCCATCCCATTACACGTCCATTCACCCTTCGATCCATCCATCCATCCATCCATCCATCCACCCTTTAATTCCAACCACCCACCCCATCACTCAACCATTAACCCTTCAATCCATTCCAACCATCCACCCTTTCATTCCAACCACCCATCCCCCTATAACTCAACCATCCATCCCATTACACGTCCATTCACCCTTCGATCCATCCATTCATCCACCCACCCTTTCAGTCCAACCACCCACCCCCTCACTCAACCATTCATTACACGTTTATTCAACCTTCAATCCATCCACCCTTTCATTCCAACCATCCATCCCCCTTATCACTCAACCATCCATCCCATTACATGTCCATTCACCCTTCGATCCATCCACCCTTTCATTCCAACCACCCATCCCCATCACTCAACCATTCATCCCATTACACAGCCATTGATCCATCCATCCACCCTTTCATTCCAACCACCCATCCTCCATCACTCAACCATCCATCCCATTACACATCCATTCACCCTTCGATCCATCCATCGATCCATCCACCCTTTCATTCCAACCACCCATGCCCTCATCACTCAACCATCCATCCCATTACACGTCCATTCACCCTTCGATCCATCCATCCTCCCTTTCATTCCAACCGCCCATCCCCCATCCCTCAACCATCCATCCCATTACACAGCCATTCACCTTTCAATTCATCCATCAATCCACCCTTTCATTCCAACCACCCATGCCCTCATCACTCAACCATCCATCCCATTACACGTCCATTCACCCTTCGATCCATCCATCCACCCGCCCTTTCATTCCAACCACCCATCCCCTCTATCACTCAACCATCCATCCCATTACACGTTTGTTCACCCTTCGATCCATTCATCCATCCATCCTTTCCTTCCAACCACCCATCCCCCCTCACTCAACCATCCATCCCATTACACAGCCATTCATTCCAACCACCCATCCACCTATCACTCAACCATCCATCCCATTACACACCCATTCACTCTTTGATCCATCCTTCCATCCGCCCTTTCATTTCATCCACCCATCTCCATCACTCAACCATCCATCTCATTACACATCCATTCACCCTTCGATTCATCCATCCATCTGCCCTTTCATTCCAACTGCCCATCCCCATCACTCAACCATCCAACCCATTACACAGCCATTCACCTTTCAATTCATCCATCCATCCTTTCATTCCAACCACCCATCCCCCTATCACTCAACCATCCATCCCATTACACGTCCATTCACCCTTCGATCCCTCTATCCATCCACCCTTTCATTCCAACCACCCACCCCATCACTCAACCATCCATCCCATTACATGTCCATTCACCCTTTGATCCATCCATCATCCACCCTTTCATTCCAACCACCCGTCTCCATCACTCAACCATCCATCCCATTACACGTCCATTCACCCTTCGATCTATTCATCCCTCACCCACACTTTCATTCCAACCACCCATCCCCCAATCACTCAACCATCCATCCCATTACACGTTCATTCACCCTTCAATCCATCCATCCATCATCCACCCTTTCATTCCAACCACCCACCCCATCACTCAACCAGCCATCTCATTACACAGCTATTCACCCTTCGATCCATTCCATCCATCCACACTTTCACTCATTCATCCATCCACCCTTTCATAAAGCCATCCACCTAGCCCCTTTCACTTATCCATTCTTGCACTCATCCTTCTTTACTCCATCTTTTCACTCATCCATCCTTCCACCCTTTCACTCCGTCTATTCATCCAGTCTTTCACTCCATCCATCCTCTCAATAATCCATCCATTCATTTACCCTTTCACTCACGCATCCTTTCTCTCGTCATCCAGCCATCCTTTCACTGTAATTGGGAGCCTTTGTCTGCCCATCAAGAACCTCATCCCCGCTGTAGCTGCTAAAGCGCGGGGTTCACAGCGCCCCTCATTCCATTCTCCTTCTAAGCACTATCAGGTAGAGACGGAAGGTGGCGTCTACTCAGACATCTGCCTAGAAGCTTTGACGCCTCTCCATATTGCGTGGTGACATCTAGTGGTGGGTTGAAGTATTACCTGTCTCATCTATTAAGGAGGCGCAAGCAGTGTAGCAGGTTCACCCGTCAGTCCTGTACAAGCCAATTACACCAGGAGCTTCAAAAATAAAACTCTGAGCGAAATGATGCACTCAGAAGGCACGCACTAATCTCAGAGGGCACTTGTGTTTTAATGGGTGATATAGCGCACAGGCGGCTCTGCGGTCACGGGCTGGACAACAGTTCCGAGAAGGCATTTCGGGGTGCATCCCTTATTCACAGAGAGCTGAACACACACACGCTCATCCTGGATCTGCCTTCCCATGTGCCTGGTCTGACCAAGAACAGGTCAGGTGCTGGAGAAATGCTTATCTGCCTTGCGCCCCCCATGCAATGCTCATGAACTGCAGGAAGGCTGCTGCACAGGACTCTGCTCCACATCCTTGTTACTAGAAGGCTAGAGGACCCCCTTTAAGGCCTACCTTCTGAGAAGCAGCCCCACCTCGGTGGAAGGCACTGACCGCTCTGGGGTCAGCAAGCCCCTGGTCATCATGGCATTATCCAGCATACCCAGAGCTGGCCTGTCTGTCCAGGAGTACCACAACCAACCCTCCTGGCACACCCAGGATACAAACTTATTTCCAACTAAACACCCTATTGATTTTACAAAAGGGGGCAAAAAATGAGGCCTCCACAATGAACCGACGTTCTCCTCCAAATCCTTTAATCTATCCAAAGTTTCAGGAGTGAGGCTGGCACGAAGGTGCCATCGGTTGTGGAACTCAGTGGAATAATGCAGCCCCTCCAGGGACCCGTGTGTGACCTCCTGATCACAGGTTCAAATCTAGGTGGGTCCACTCAGTCTTTCATCCTTCTGAGTTTGAAAGAATCACTCCTATTGAGCTGGGTACCAATAAACATTTACTATTATGCACCACGATAACAGAAGAGGTCAACATGCCCTTTCCAAATAAGCACATTAAGTTATGTTTGCAGTGAAGGAAAAATTAAGCTGCATGGTTGAAACAACCCCCAAGAAGACCTGCCCACATAAAACCCTGACCAATCTAGTCATCTCAGAGCTGTACAACACAACTTTCCCCCAAACACTTGGTGGGACGATCAGGCTGCCCCTTCGAACTCAAGGTCTCCCATGGATGAAATAACCTGGCCAAAGGGCAAGCCCTCTGGCCAGTCCCCAATGTGCATGGCCAAGTGCCGTGCAAAGTGGAGGTTGGCCATTGGTATGGGGTAGGACCTGGCCATGGGAAAAGGTCTTGTGGCCATCCCCTTCTGCGCACAGCCATAGGCCATGCCCAGTGGGGTGTCCATCTGAAGAGATGGCCTACTGGTCTAACTTAGAATATGCTAAAAAAAAAACAGAACTCCCTGAAAAACACAAGGGTTGAAGTAATGTTAGAGATAGGTTAGAGTCTAAGACATTAACTTATATTTTTAAAAAAACAGAAAGTTACTAAAAGAAATAAAGGTTGAAGTGATGTTATAATTAGGTGTTGCAATCAACATGGGCTTTTATTTAAAAAAAAAAGTAAAAAAACGCTGAAATACACCAGTCATAGTTTAGTCAATTAACTATAACTCGAACAGCCATCATGCACTGCTCATGACCTCACATATTACATCAGTTATGGTGCTGAAATAAAAAAAAATGGACGCAAGTGTGGATTGAGAATTTGCAGAGGGATTGATGCAGGGCCAGACCACATGCCCGCCAGGTGGGTAACCCATGTGGCATACCGCCGAAGGAGAACAGGTAACAGATACATGGATGCTGATTTAAGTTTTTGCCTGACGGCCTGGACCTTCTGCTAACCTCCTCCGTGCATGGACAAAAGCTGGGTGCGTGCCGAGAGTTGGGCTCAGGGCCTGACTGAAGGTACCACTATCACTATAGGTTGATGTAACTTCAGCCTGTTGAAAGAATATAGCACTCCATGATATTTATTGAATGATCTCATTAGTAATGCCATCAATGTTGTTATTTACCTATGATTGATGATGTGAATATTCTGTATTTAACATGTCATGAGTGACCTGCTTGTGTCTGCTTGGTTGCTTTGTCTACCCCAAGACATGACAACTGTGACAACGAGGAAACAAGTCACGCATGGAGTGGCGGGTCTGCTGATGTACAAACTACCAGTATCTGAATAGAAACATTTGTCAGAAAAATGATTTTTTTCAGCTGCCACTTCAACAGTGTATGAGGGCAGCCCCAATGTTAGCCTATGAAGGGAGCAGGCCTCACAGTAGTGTAAAAACGAATTTAGGAGTTTTACACTACCAGGACATATAACTACCCAGGTACATGTCCTGCCTTTTACCTACACAGCACCCTGCTCTAGGGGTTACCTAGGGCACACATTAAGGGTGACTTATATGTAGAAAAAGGGGAGTTCTAGGCTTGGCAAGTACTGTTAAATGCCAAGTCGAGGTGGCAGTGAAACTGCACACACAGGCCTTGCCATGGCAGGCCTGAGATAATGAAAAGGGGCTACTTAAGTGGGTGGCACAACCAGTGCTGCTGGCCCACTAGTAGCATTTAATTTACCAGCCCTATGAACATAAAGTGCACCTTACTAGGGACTTATAAGTAAATTAATAGTCCAATCAGGTATGATTCAAGGTTACCATGTTTTAAGGGAGAGAGCATATGCACTTTAGCACTGGTTAGCAGTGGTAAAGTGCGCAGAGTCTAAAAACCAGCAAAAATGAGGTCAGAAAAAGAAAAGGAGGAAGGCAAAAAGTTTGGGGATGACCCTGTCAAAAAGCCAGGTCCAACACCTACCCTTTCAGCCTCCTGGGGAAACACCCGATGCCCTGTACTGCCAGTCTGGCCTTGCCAATGCCTAAGGCAACAGAGCTATCAATCAAAGTACATATATCTAACAGATACCTCTGACAGCAGAGCCTGAACAGACGTCTTACAGGTCCAGGCCAATGACAGCAGAGCTATCTTTTTGGCGACAGAGTTTCTACAGGTTTAGGCATCTTGTAGCAAATCACTTCTTCATGTTGCACCCAATTTACAGGTGAAGATTTTGGACAGCACGGCTACCCCTCACTATGAAGAAACGTTAATGACGACCTTACAGAAGACCTTACAGAAGAGCTATCCACAGTATTAAACCAATTTTAGAGGCCCAGAGTTTAGCCATCATAGTTAGGATCCATCTGCTTTTCTGACTCGGGCATCCACGAGGGACCCTGTTCTCAAGTTACGTATATCTTTTTGGGTCAGGCCTGTGACAGCAGAGCTATCCATCTGGGTGTTAATCTGAGCCAATATCTTGCACCTAAGATACAGAAGTCCTAAATGGTAGTTTTAAAACTGAGTTGTGGAGCACATTCTTGACTCTGTCTGACAAGCCATTAAAGATAAGAGATATCTGCCAAAGCATATAAAAAAATACAAAAGGAAAAACACAATCAGGCCATATATTGACGGTGTGGAATTTTAAAAAACTATCTACTTGTCCAAAGGACAAAATGCCTTAGACATGCCTTCAAGAAAAAGATCCACTTCTTCCAACTGATGGCATGCAAAGAGATAATGAATTATGTGGGTATCCCATGTCAGATCTCTGGTAACAGCCTCTCAGATTATGCCAGGGATCATATTCGATCAGGGTCTGGATTCTAACGAGGCTATGATTATGCCACCATTCTGATTGTACAGCTCTGTCAATACACCAGGGCTCTATTTATGTCAAATATTTGAACATTCATATGCTCTGCGTAGGCACAGCCTCAGTTTATAAATGGGCTCAGTTTAGGCAGCTTTCTGATCACAGCAAGGTTTGAAATATGCCAGCACTTTCATTACGCCTGAGTTCTGAATAGAGCAGAAGTCACAACACTTCAGTGCTCTATTCATATAATTGCCTTCTTTCTAGTTTGAGGAAGCATTTTGCCAATTGTCCTGGCAATGACACTTCTAAGCATGTGCTTGATTTCGGAAACTGTTACTGTAAATAAACTTGGATTTTACTTGCAGTCCAGTGCTAAGATTACCCACTGAGGATCAAGGATCTCCCCCGCCCTCGGACACTATGTCCTTTTAAAATGTTAAACAGATTACTTTATCTCATGAAGGCTCTTGTTTGACACAATAGTTAGCAAACACTGAGTGTTATATGAATGACATTTTACAACTAAGTAAAGTCAGCAAAGCCTTGTCAAAGATAAAAATAAGGTCCGTTTATGGGTGTAAGTTTGACTTACGCGCACAAAGGTTGGCTTTGCACTCATAAAATGGTTTTCTCGCATGAAGAGTGTTGAGTGAGTAAATCCAGTCACCTGCTGGAAGTGGATGGGAAGTGGTTGTTCCGGGCTGGGATGGCCTGGGAGTTTGTGCACATCAACAACTTGCATGTTTAAGAGTAATTGTGAGCTCCTTTCCAACCCCTCCCCACGCTAAAAATATCTGAAATTTGCTCCTGACAAGTACAGGAATACAACTTTTCCCAGAGTGGGTAGGAACACCGCCCTTAAAAGGTTGGGGGTGTATGGAAAGGAGTTTCTTCATGGCAAGAAATATTTCACCCAGGGATAAAAAGAAAAAGAAAAAAAAAGCAAAGAAAGAAATGTTTGCTGGGTGTACACTTGGAAACCTAGAACTATTACAAGTTTCAAGGTCTGCTTCTGTAAACTCTTAGGAATTCATAATTCTGCACTCATGCATTGTCATGGACCTGCGGATGCCCTCTTGTAACTTTAAGAAAGGGGCCTGTAAGGAAATGCCTCCTTGGCATGGTTACCCCCTGACTTTTTGCCTTTGCTGATGCTATGTTTTGAATTGAAAGTGTGCTGAGGCCTGCTAACCAGGCCCCAACACCAGTGTTCTTTCCCTAACCTGTACTTTTGATTCCACAATTGGCACACCCTGGCACCCAGATAAGTCCCTTGTAACTGGTACCTCTGGTACCAAGGGCCCTGATGCCAGGGAAGGTCTCTAAGGGCTGCAGCATGTATTATGCCACCCTAGAGACCCCTCACCCAGCACAGACACACTGCTTACCAGCTTGTGTGTGCTGGTGAGACCAAAATGAGTAAGTCGACATGGCACTCCCCTCAGGGTGCCATGCCAGCCTCTCACTGCCTATGCAGTATAGGTAAGACACCCCTCTAGCAGGCCTTACAGCCCTAAGGCAGGATGCACTATACCATAGGTGAGGGTACCAGTGCATGAGCACTGTGCCCCTACAGTGTCTAAGCAAAACCTTAGACATTGTAAGTGCAGGGTAGCCATAAGAGTATATGGTCTGGGAGTCTGTTTTGCACGAACTCCACAGCACCATAATGGCTACACTGAAAACTGGGAAGTTTGGTATCAAACTTCTCAGCACAATAAATGCACACTGATGCCAGTGTACATTTTATTGCAAAATACACCCCAGAGGGCACCTTAGAGGTGCCCCCTGAAACTTAACCGACTGTCTGTGTAGGCTGACTAGTTCCAGCAGCCTGCCACACTAGAGACATGTTGCTGGCCCCATAGGGAGAGTGCCTTTGTCACTCTGAGGCCAGTAACAAAGCCTGCACTGGGTGGAGATGCTAACACCTTCCCCAGGCAGGAGCTGTAACACCTGGCGGTGAGCCTCAAAGGCTCACCCCTTTGTCACAGCACCGCAGGACACTCCAGCTAGTGGAGTTGCCCGCCCCCTCCGGCCCCGGCCCCCACTTTTGGCGGCAAGGCCGGAGAAAATAATGAGAATAACAAGGAGGAGTCACTGGCCAGTCAGGACAGCCCCTAAGGTGTCCTGAGCTGAGGTGACTCTAACTTTTAGAAATCCTCCATCTTGCAGATGGAGGATTCCCCCAATAGGGTTAGGATTGTGACCCCCTCCCCTTGGGAGGAGGCACAAAGAGGGTGTACCCACCCTCAGGGCTAGTAGCCATTGGCTACTAACCCCCCAGACCTAAACACGCCCTTAAATTTAGTATTTAAGGGCTACCCTGAACCCTAGAAAATTAGATTCCTGCAACAACAAGAAGAAGGACTGCCTAGCTGAAAACCCCTGCAGAGGAAGACCAGAAGACAACAACTGCCTTGGCTCCAGAAACTCACCGGCCTGTCTCCTGCCTTCCGAAGAACTCTGCTCCAGCGACACCTTCCAAAGGGACCAGCGACCTCTGAATCCTCTGAGGACTGCCCTGCTTCGACGACGACAAGAAACTCCCGAGGACAGCGGACCTGCTCCAAAAAGACTGCAACTTTATCCAAAGGAGCAGCTTTAAAGAACCCTGCAATCTCCCCGCAAGAAGCGTGAGACTTGCAACACTGCACCCGGCGACCCCGACTCGGCTGGTGGAGAACCAACACCTCAGGGAGGACCCCCGGACTACTCTACGACTGTGAGTACCAAAACCTGTCCCCCCTGAGCCCCCACAGCGCCGCCTGCAGAGGGAATCCCGAGGCTTCCCCTGACCGCGACTCTCTGAAACCTAAGTCCCGACGCCTGGAAACGACCCTGCACCCGCAGCCCCCAGGACCTGAAGGACCGGACTTTCACTGCAGACGTGACCCCCAGGAGTCCCTCTCCCTTGCCCAAGTGGAGGTTTCCCCGAGGAAGCTCCCCCTTGCCTGCCTGCAGCGCTGAAGAGATCCCTTGATCTCTCATTGACTTCCATTGCGAACCCGACTCTTGTTCTAACACTGCACCCGGCCGCCCCCGCGCCGCTGAGGGTGAAATTTCTGTGTGGGCTTGTGTCCCCCCCGGTGCCCTACAAAACCCCCCTGGTCTGCCCTCCGAAGACGCGGGTACTTACCTGCAAGCAGACCGGAACCGGGGCACCCCCTTCTCTCCATTGAAGCCTATGCGTTTTGGGCACCACTTTGAACTCTGCACCTGACTGGCCCTGAGCTGCTGGTGTGGTAACTTTGGGGTTGCTCTGAACCCCCAGCGGTGGGCTACCTTGGACCAAGAACTGAACCCTGTAAGTGTCTTACTTACCTGGTAAAACTAACAAAAACTTACCTCCCCCAGGAACTGTGAAAATTGCACTGTGTCCACTTTTAAAATAGCTATTTGTGAATAACTTGAAAAGTATAAATGCAATTGAAATGATTCAAAGTTCCTAATGTACTTACCTGCAATACCTTTCAAACAAGATATTACATGTTAAATTTGAACCTGTGGTTCTTAAAATAAACTAAGAAAAGATATTTTCCTATACAAAACCTATTGGCTGGATTTGTCTCTGAGTGTGTGTACCTCATTTATTGTCTATGTGTATGTACAACAAATGCTTAACACTACTCCTTGGATAAGCCTACTGCTCGACCACACTACCACAAAATAGAGCATTAGTATTATCTCTTTTTACCCCTCTTTTACCTCTAAGGGGAACCCTTGGACTCTGTGCATGCTATTCCTTACTTTGAAATAGCACATACAGAGCCAACTTCCTACATTGGTGGATCAGCGGTGGGGTACAAGACTTTGCATTTGCTGGACTACTCAGCCAATACCTGATCACACGACAAATTCCAAAATTGTCATTAGAAATTGATTTTTGCAATTTGAAAAGTTTTCTAAATTCTTTAAAGTCCTGCTAGGGCCTTGTGTTAGTCCCTGTTAGCATTTCTTTTAGAGTTTAAAAGTTTGTTAAAAGTTTGAATTAGAACCTAGAACTAGTTTTAGATTCTTAAAAAGTATTCCAACTTTTAGAAGCATAATGTCTAGTGCAGAGATGAATGTGGTGGAACTCGACACCACACCTTACCTCCATCTTAAGATGAGGGAGCTAAGGTCACTCTGTAAAATAAAGAAAATAGTAATGGGCCCCAGACCTTCCAAACTACAGCTCCAGGAGCTGTTGGCAGAGTTTGAAAAGGCCAACCCCTCTGAGGATGGCAACACAGAGGATGAAGATAGTGACTTGGAGGAAAATTCCCCCCTACCAGTCCTATTTAGGGAGAACAGGGCCTCTCAAGCCCTGACTCCACAAATAATAGTCAGAGATGCTGGTCCCCTCACAGGAGGGGCCAACAACTCTGAAATCACTGAGGATAACTCCAGTGAAGAGGACATCCAGCTAGCCAGGATGGCCAAAAGATTGGCTTTGGAAAGACAGATCCTAGCCATAGAAAGGGAAAGGCAAGAGATGGGCCTAGGACCCATCAATGGTGGCAGCAACATAAATAGGGTCAGAGATTCCCCTGACATGTTGAAAATCCCTAAAGGGATTGTAACTAAATATGAAGATGGTGATGACATCACCAAATGGTTCACAGCTTTTGAGAGGGCTTGTGTAACCAGAAAAGTGAACAGATCTCACTGGGGTGCTCTCCTTTGGGAAATGTTCACAGGAAAGTGTAGGGATAGACTCCTCACACTCTCTGGAAAAGATGCAGAATCTTATGACCTCATGAAGGGTACCCTGATTGAGGGCTTTGGATTCTCCACTGAGGAGTATAGGATTAGATTCAGGGGGGCTCAAAAATCCTCGAGCCAGACCTGGGTTGACTTTGTAGACTACTCAGTAAAAACACTAGATGGTTCGATTCAAGGCAGTGGTGTAAGTAATTATGATGGGCTGTACAATTTATTTGTGAAAGAACACCTGTTAAGTAATTGTTTCAATGACAAACTGCATCAGCATCTGGTGGACCTAGGACCAATTTCTCCCCAAGAATTGGGAAAGAAGGCGGACCATTGGGTCAAGACTAGGGTGTCCAAAACTTCCACAGGGGGTGACCAAAAGAAAGGGGTCACAAAACCTCCCCAGGGGAAAGGTGGTGAGACAGCCAAAAATAAAAATAGTAAAGAGTCTTCTACAGGCCCCCAAAAACCTGCACAGGAGGGTGGGCCCAGAGCCTCTTCACAAAACAATCCTGGGTACAAGGGTAAAAACTTTGATCCCAAAAAGGCCTGGTGTCGTAGCTGTAATCAGCCTGGACACCAAACTGGAGACAAGGCCTGTCCCAAGAAAGGTTCCACTCCAAACTCCAATCCAGGTAACACTGGAATGGCTAGTCTCCAAGTGGGATCAACAGTGTGCCCAGAGCAAATCAGGGTCCACACTGAAGCTACTCTAGTCTCTGAGGGTGGGGTGGATTTAGCCACACTAGCTGCCTGGCCGCCTAACATGCAAAAATACAGGCAGCAGCTCTTTATTAATGGGACAAGTGTAGAGGGCCTGAGGGATACAAGTGCCAGTGTCACCATGGTGACAGAGAAACTGGTTTCCCTTGGCCAATACCTGACTGGAAAAACCTATACAGTCACCAACACTGACAATCAGACTAAAGCACATCCCATGGCAATGGTAACTTTAGAATGGGGAGGGGTCAATGGCCTGAAACAGGTGGTGGTCTCCTCAAACATCCCAGTAGACTGTCTGCTTGGAAATGACCTGGAGTCCTCAGCATGGGCTGAGGTAGAACTAAAAACCCATGCAGCCATGCTGGGTATCCCTGAACTGGTGTGTGTAAAAACAAGAGCACAATGCAAGGCACAGGGTGGAAAAGTAGAGCTGGAGTCTGGAAGAAAGGCCCAGCCTACCAGGAGAAAAGGAAAGTCAGTTGGGAAACCAACTGCAACACAGTCAGAAAAAGAGAACCTCTCTTCTCAGGAAGAAGTTCTGCCCTCTGAGGGAACTGAGCCTTTGGAGCTTGAACCTTATCAGGTTGAGCTCTTAGGCCCAGGGGGACCCTCAAGGGAGGAGCTGTGTAAGGGACAAGAAACCTGTCCCTCTCTTGAAGGCCTTAGGCAGCAAGCTGCTGAAGAGTCCAAGGGCAAGAAAAATGGAACACATAGGGTCTATTGGGAAGATGGACTCCTGTACACTGAGGCCAGAGACCCCAAACCTGGTGCCACTAGGAGAGTGGTAGTGCCTCAGTCGTTCAGAGAGTTTATTCTGACCTTAGCCCATGATATTCCCCTTGCTGGGCATTTGGGACAAACCAAGACGTGGGAGAGGTTAGTCAACCACTTCTACTGGCCCAATATGTCCCACAAGGTTAAGGAGTTTTGCCTCTCCTGCCCCACCTGTCAAGCCAGTGGTAAGACAGGTGGGCATCCAAAGGCCCCCCTCATTCCACTTCCAGTGGTGGGGGTCCCCTTTGAAAGAGTGGGTGTGGACATAGTTGGTCCACTAGAACCTCCCACAGCCTCAGGAAATATGTATATCCTAGTAGTAGTGGATCATGCTACTAGGTATCCTGAAGCTATTCCCCTTAGGTCAACTACTGCCCCTGCAGTAGCCAAGGCCCTCATTGGTATCTTTACCAGAGTGGGTTTCCCTAAGGAGGTGGTGTCTGACAGAGGTACCAACTTCATGTCAGCATACCTAAAACACATGTGGAATGAGTGTGGGGTGACTTACAAATTCACTACACCCTACCATCCACAAACTAATGGCTTAGTTGAGAGATTCAACAAGACATTAAAAGGCATGATCATGGGGCTCCCAGAAAAGCTCAAAAGGAGATGGGATGTCCTCTTGCCATGTCTGCTTTTCGCTTACAGAGAGGTGCCACAGAAGGGAGTAGGATTCTCACCCTTTGAACTTCTGTTTGGTCACCCTGTAAGGGGACCACTTGCTCTTGTTAAAGAAGGCTGGGAGAGACCTCTTCATGAGCCTAAACAGGACATAGTGGACTATGTACTTGGCCTTCGCTCTAGAATGGCAGAGTACATGGAAAAGGCAAGCAAAAACCTTGAGGCCAGCCAACAGCTCCAGAAGTTTTGGTATGACCAAAAGGCTGCAATGGTTGAGTTCCAACCAGGGCAGAAAGTCTGGGTTCTGGAGCCTGTGGCTCCCAGGGCACTTCAGGACAAATGGAGTGGCCCTTACCCAGTGCTAGAAAGGAAGAGTCAGGTCACCTACCTGGTGGACCTGGGCACAAGCAGGAGCCCCAAGAGGGTGATCCATGTGAACCGCCTTAAGCTCTTCCATGACAGGGCTGATGTAAATCTGTTGATGGTAACAGATGAGGATCAGGAGGCAGAGAGTGAACCTCTCCCTGATCTTCTGTCATCAGACCCAAAAGATGGCTCAGTAGATGGAGTGATCTACTCAGACACCCTCTCTGGCCAACAGCAAGCTGATTGTAGGAGAGTCCTACAACAGTTTCCTGAACTCTTCTCCCTAACCCCTGGTCAGACACACCTGTGTACCCATGATGTGGACACAGGAGACAGCATGCCTGTCAAAAACAAAATTTTTAGACAGTCTGACCATGTTAAGGAAAGCATCAAGGTGGAAGTCCACAAGATGCTGGAATTGGGAGTAATTGAGCGCTCTGACAGCCCCTGGGCTAGCCCAGTGGTCTTAGTCCCCAAACCTCACACCAAGGATGGAAAGAAAGAGATGAGGTTTTGTGTGGACTACAGAGGGCTCAACTCTGTCACCAAGACAGACGCCCATCCAATTCCTAGAGCTGATGAGCTCATAGACAAATTAGGTGCTGCCAAATTCTTAAGTACCTTTGACTTGACAGCAGGGTACTGGCAAATAAAAATGGCACCTGGAGCAAAAGAGAAAACAGCATTCTCCACACCTGATGGGCATTATCAGTTTACTGTTATGCCTTTGGTTTAAAGAATGCCCCTGCCACCTTCCAAAGGTTAGTGAATCAAGTCCTTGCTGGCTTGGAGTCCTTTAGCACAGCTTATCTTGATGATATTGCTGTCTTTAGCTCCACCTGGCAGGATCACCTGGTCCACCTGAAGAAGGTTTTGAAGGCTCTGCAATCTGCAGGCCTCTCTATCAAGGCATCCAAATGCCAGATAGGGCAGGGAACTGTGGTTTACTTGGGCCACCTTGTAGGTGGAGGCCAAGTTCAGCCACTCCAACCCAAGATCCAGACTATTCTGGACTGGGTAGCTCCAAAAACCCAGACTCAAGTCAGGGCATTCCTTGGCTTGACTGGGTATTACAGGAGGTTTGTGAAGGGATATGGATCCATTGTGACAGCCCTCACTGAACTCACCTCCAAGAAAATGCCCAAGAAAGTGAACTGGACTGTAGAATGCCAACAGGCCTTTGACACCCTGAAACAAGCAATGTGCTCAGCACCAGTTCTAAAAGCTCCAGATTATTCTAAGCAGTTCATTGTGCAGACAGATGCCTCTGAACATGGGATAGGGGCAGTTTTGTCCCAAACAAATGATGATGGCCTTGACCAACCTGTTGCTTTCATTAGCAGGAGGTTACTCCCCAGGGAGCAGCGTTGGAGTGCCATTGAGAGGGAGGCCTTTGCTGTGGTTTGGTCCCTGAAGAAGCTGAGACCATACCTCTTTGGGACTCACTTCTTAGTTCAAACTGACCACAGACCTCTCAAATGGCTGATGCAAATGAAAGGTGAAAATCCAAAACTGTTGAGGTGGTCCATCTCCCTACAGGGAATGGACTTTATAGTGGAACACAGACCTGGGACTGCCCATGCCAATGCAGATGGCCTTTCCAGGTTCTTCCACTTAGAAAATGAAGACTCTCTTGGGAAAGGTTAGTCTCATCCTCTTTCGTTTGGGGGGGGGGGTTGTGTAAGGAAATGCCTCCTTGGCATGGTTACCCCCTGACTTTTTGCCTTTGCTGATGCTATGTTTTGAATTGAAAGTGTGCTGAGGCCTGCTAACCAGGCCCCAACACCAGTGTTATTTCCCTAACCTGTACTTTTGATTCCACAATTGGCACACCCTGGCACCCAGATAAGTCCCTTGTAACTGGTACCTCTGGTACCAAGGGCCCTGATGCCAGGGAAGGTCTCTAAGGGCTGCAGCATGTATTATGCCACCCTAGAGACCCCTCACCCAGCACAGACACACTGCTTACCAGCTTGTGTGTGCTGGTGAGAACAAAATGAGTAAGTCGACATGGCACTCCCCTCAGGGTGCCATGCCAGCCTCTCACTGCCTATGCAGTATAGGTAAGACACCCCTCTAGCAGGCCTTACAGCCCTAAGGCAGGGTGCACTATACCATAGGTGAGGGTACCAGTGCATGAGCACTGTGCCCCTACAGTGTCTAAGCAAAACCTTAGACATTGTAAGTGCAGGGTAGCCATAAGAGTATATGGTCTGGGAGTCTGTTTTGCACGAACTCCACAGCACCATAATGGCTACACTGAAAACTGGGAAGTTTGGTATCAAACTTCTCAGCACAATAAATGCACACTGATGCCAGTGTACATTTTATTGCAAAATACACCCCAGAGGGCACCTTAGAGGTGCCCCCTGAAACTTAACCGACTGTCTGTGTAGGCTGACTAGTTCCAGCAGCCTGCCACACTAGAGACATGTTGCTGGCCCCATAGGGAGAGTGCCTTTGTCACTCTGAGGCCAGTAACAAAGCCTGCACTGGGTGGAGATGCTAACACCTCCCCCAGGCAGGAGCTGTAACACCTGGCGGTGAGCCTCAAAGGCTCACCCCTTTGTCACAGCACCGCAGGACACTCCAGCTAGTGGAGTTGCCCGCCCCCTCCGGCCCCGGCCCCCACTTTTGGTGGCAAGGCCGGAGAAAATAATGAGAATAACAAGGAGGAGTCACTGGCCAGTCAGGACAGCCCCTAAGGTGTCCTGAGCTGAGGTGACTCTAACTTTTAGAAATCCTCCATCTTGCAGATGGAGGATTCCCCCAATAGGGTTAGGATTGTGACCCCCTCCCCTTGGGAGGAGGCACAAAGAGGGTGTACCCACCCTCAGGGCTAGTAGCCATTGGCTACTAACCCCCCAGACCTAAACACGCCCTTAAATTTAGTATTTAAGGGCTACCCTGAACCCTAGAAAATTAGATTCCTGCAACAACAAGAAGAAGGACTGCCTAGCTGAAAACCCCTGCAGAGGAAGACCAGAAGACAACAACTGCCTTGGCTCCAGAAACTCACCGGCCTGTCTCCTGCCTTCCGAAGAACTCTGCTCCAGCGACGCCTTCCAAAGGGACCAGCGACCTCTGAATCCTCTGAGGACTGCCCTGCTTCGACGACGACAAGAAACTCCCGAGGACAGCGGACCTGCTCCAAAAAGACTGCAACTTTATCCAAAGGAGCAGCTTTAAAGAACCCTGCAATCTCCCCGCAAGAAGCGTGAGACTTGCAACACTGCACCCGGCGACCCCGACTCGGCTGGTGGAGAACCAACACCTCAGGGAGGACCCCCGGACTACTCTACGACTGTGAGTACCAAAACCTGTCCCCCCTGAGCCCCCACAGCGCCGCCTGCAGAGGGAATCCCGAGGCTTCCCCTGACCGCGACTCTCTGAAACCTAAGTCCCGACGCCTGGAAACGACCCTGCACCCGCAGCCCCCAGGACCTGAAGGACCGGACTTTCACTGCAGACGTAACCCCCAGGAGTCCCTCTCCCTTGCCCAAGTGGAGGTTTCCCCGAGGAAGCCCCCCCTTGTTTGCCTGCAGCGCTGAAGAGATCCCTTGATCTCTCATTGACTTCCATTGCGAACCCGACGCTTGTTCTAACACTGCACCCGGCCGCCCCCGCGCCGCTGAGGGTGAAATTTCTGTGTGGGCTTGTGTCCCCCCCGGTGCCCTACAAAACCCCCCTGGTCTGCCCTCCGAAGACGCGGGTACTTACCTGCAAGCAGACCGGAACCGGGGCACCCCCTTCTCTCCATTGAAGCCTATGCGTTTTGGGCACCACTTTGAACTCTGCACCTGACCGGCCCTGAGCTGCTGGTGTGGTAACTTTGGGGTTGCTCTGAACCCCCAGCGGTGGGCTACCTAGGACCAAGAACTGAACCCTGTAAGTGTCTTACTTACCTGGTAAAACTAACAAAAACTTACCTCCCCCAGGAACTGTGAAAATTGCACTGTGTCCACTTTTAAAATAGCTATTTGTGAATAACTTGAAAAGTATACATGCAATTGAAATGATTCAAAGTTCCTAATGTACTTACCTGCAATACCTTTCAAACAAGATATTACATGTTAAATTTGAACCTGTGGTTCTTAAAATAAACTAAGAAAAGATATTTTCCTATACAAAACCTATTGGCTGGATTTGTCTCTGAGTGTGTGTACCTCATTTATTGTCTATGTGTATGTACAACAAATGCTTAACACTACTCCTTGGATAAGCCTACTGCTCGACCACACTACCACAAAATAGAGCATTAGTATTATCTCTTTTTACCCCTCTTTTACCTCTAAGGGGAACCATTGGACTCTGTGCATGCTATTCCTTACTTTGAAATAGCACATACAGAGCCAACTTCCTACAGGGCCCAACTCTCACATCAGGGTTTACACTGATGCCCCTTCAGTAGTTTAAATACTGACACGCATCAAACATGATTTATAAATGGCGCCTTAGGGAAATGTTATTTAATGTTCTCGCTAAAAATTACACATTAAGAAAGCCACACTGTCTGTAAACATTGTGGGTTTTTTTCAAGTTGCAAATGTTTTTGGGTACATTTCATTTGGGAAGTAAACACATAAGTTAATAGTTTACCAAAACTGTCTGCAACCCTTATCAATGTTTTTTTCACAATTCAAATATGTTGGCACATTGTTTGCGTCCAAAATAAAGTAAACAATCTCACATTCATTCTTTGGCCTGTATTTGCATAAGTATGCATGCGAATAGTGTTTCTATAGCACAAACCTAGACAAAAGGCAGCGGGGTCATCTGGGAGCAATGCCATGAGCCACAAATTGTTCAAATTTGTACAAGTGAAAATGCTTTTCTATTATAAATGTCATCACCAGTGTTGAATTTCGGCCAGTGGTTGTGGATAGGCCCCCCGCCACTGATCGCTGGTGACCGGCAACTATTTTACCTCAACAGACTTTGATCCAGAGCAAGAGAGAGAAAAACACAAAAGGGGAAAGAAGCAGGAGAACCAGTGGAAAAACACTGACAAAGGGGCAAAGCCGGGATAAAAAGAAACTGCGTGAGTGATATAAAGCAGCAGAGAGTGTTTGATGGTGGGTTAAAAAGGCTTGAGTTGGAATCAAGACTCACGGCCTTCACATTCAGCACCCCAACATTCAACAGCACCGACTGCGGGTTTCTGAGCAGAACTATGGCCTGGTGCATTCTCCTTTGCAAATGGAGCACTGGCTGCTGGTGGGAGGGGAGCCTGGCTCAGGGAGCTTCATTCAGAGTTCTTGCCCAACAGTAAAGGCTTTTGGTAATGAATCACATAGATACATCTGACCATCTTACACATTAGGTTTGTGGCTTCTCTTAGCAGTAAACAGTGTTGTGTCAAACAGTTTCACCGTGGCTCTTGATAGTCAAAGGGTTTGTACTGAAGGGTGTGTGTCTGCTCGCCCTGGGAAACTTCCCTTCCTTGTCACCAATATAAAGATCGTGGAAGACGGGAATTCATCATCGAGGGCCATTTTATACAAAGCACCCTGGAGGCACATCTGCATGCATTTCTCAATCCCGTGGCACATTGGTATTACAGAATGAGCCACTGGTGCTTTTGGGATTCAAAAAAAGGGTTATACCCTCATTTGCATGGGGGAGGCAGATGAGGAAACCCTTTGAGTCTGCATTGTATGACCGAGGAGGGCCCAGTGTCTGGAAAGCAGTCGAGAACCATGCTAATTAGCAACACATGTGACATGGCCGGCAATCCATGTGCCCTCAGAGGGTGAGCATTCGGAGGGACACGGGGGTCCCTGGGACCTACAGCTATGCACCCACAGAAGGGTGCACTCATATACAGTACTTAATTTATAAAAACAATCAGTGCAAGGCCCTGGTCAGAAGGCCAGTGCAATTCCTCACACTAGCACTGCCAGTACCATCACAACTAACCATCACACTCGTACAAGAGTGGCAATTCAGACTTAAAATATACACTAAAATAACTAAAACACGCTCCCCAAGCTATTCTTACAGTGCTGGGTGGCAGATATCATGTCTTTAATGTAGTTTTCATTATTAAACAACGGTTACTGTGCTCCTCACAAAATTAGGTAATCAGCACCACCACGTGGCAGGCCGGTATTGACAATTGCTAGGGCCGAGCCCAGAAAACACCAGCTCAAATTAAGCACTGCATACTGCATCCAGATGCGGGGGATTCTTGCCTCATCTGGAAAAGGATGTCAGGTTTGCAGTCTCAGTGATATGCAGACTACTGCCTTGAAACTGGAGCTCGGTCTGCACCAGGATTAAGGGTGTTTATGGTGAATCGGTAATTCTGGCCCAGGTGTCAGGTTAATTTCAAGTGTCTGCTATGAGAGCTTCGTATAATTGGCATCAGCAGTCTTTACCTTTACAGGCAGTTATGTTGGATGTTATCTTTTTTTGCCCCTGTAAGACAGGGTTCACTTTGTTGCACTGAAAGTGAAGCATAGTAAGGTGCTTATGCACTGAATAAACAGGAACCTCCACTCTGCCTCTCTCATGGTGAGAGCTCAGGGCCCAGTGCTGGATGCGTCCTAAGCACGGCTTGAATTGCACAAGAGAACACATCTAGCGCTTGGAGGGGGTTTCACACTCTGGTGTACATTGTGCGGCTTCAGTGTACCTCACTGACACAAAGCCTACATAGGTTGTATGTGTGCACAAAAAATGAAACTCAAACAGCTCTGGGTATCTGTATGTTTGTAAAACCTACAGTGAACTCACTGTTGAAATACAGCAGATGCTTCGCTGAAATGAATATAAAAAGCGGAACTCCTGAACATGCACCGCCTGGTCTTTCTTCTATGTATAAGTGGCATTTAAATTTGTTTTTATATCGGTGTCGTTTCTATTACTTCGAACCTTTAAATGGCCTGAAAAGGATGGCCCAGAATATATGTGTCGTGGCTCATAAATCCTTAAAATAAGTCTGATGTCTACCTCACCACAAAATGTATATTGTTGCCTTGATCTCCAGTTCCCCCGTCTTGTTTCATGGGCCTCCTTCCAGGGGTCCCATGTCACCGCCAGTTACTATTCCATGCCTGTTATCACCTCAGAAGGATGAAAGGCTGAGCCAAAGCCATTGGGCTTAAAGTTAGAGACTTTTATGGGGCACCCACGGACAGGTCTCAGCAGATGGCGCCTCCCTCCCGTAAGGGGATCAGCCCTTGGGATGCTGACATCCCTACTGTGGCCCCTGAGACAATGTCTTCCTGACTTCACCTACTGGCAGCATCTTGTAGCTATTTCCGTTTCCTTCATTAAAGTCTTTCCAAAGGCATGTTTAATTAATAAGCCATATAGGACTTATAACTATAAAAACACTTGTGCGGCTTGTATCTGGGCTGTGTTGGCAGAGGTCCCTGGAAGCACAACAGATCTATTCTTTGCACCTCTTAGGACCCACTTTGTATGAGAGGAGAGGCTACATACGATCTGTGCCCCCTCTGTGATATCTGGGTGCAGTCACACGGTTAGTACATGGACAGAACCCCATGAAATGGAGGAATCTATTCGCCTCTTGCCCTGCAACAAGTTACAGATGCAGGCGCCTAAGCAGAGTGGTGAGTAGGACTGGGGCGGGGTGTGAGCTCAGCAATCAGGCTGACATTTAATGATTAAATACATTATACCACGATCAGGGTGCATGGGGGGCCTAGGGGGAAGCGGAAACAGAGAAGAATGAGGGTTGGTAGGGGTACTAAGTGAGGAAAAACACAATAATTTGTAAAATTACCAATATTTTTGACGACTTTAAAAACCAAGAGGGAGAAAGTGTGTGTTTTTGTCTGTAAAGATTCCTGCTGAAATCTGGTAAAAGTCTCACCATACCCGACTGAAAGCATCTGTACCCAACTATTTATCAGGGAATTAGTTTTATAGGGGGTGTAACCCCCCCCCCCACCCAACCAAAGCACTGCCCCTGTGCATAAGCATAAAGGCTCTGATGTCCTGGCTGTGTGCACCCCGAAGGTGGTGTGTGATGCAGACCAGCAGAGGGTACGGTCACCAGGAGGGTACCCTGGCACTGAAGTCTGAACCTTGACATACCTGCGGTGCACATCTACACAACCTCCTCATAAAGCCCCAGGGGCCATATTCCAGACAGTGCCAGGGAAGCACAAGTGTGTGTACCTATTTTCTTTGCCCCAGGTGTACTGTTGCATATGAAAAGGGTCCGCAGATGCTTGTGTGGCCCCTTCTATAATACAGGTGGCATCAACAGACATACAGCTCTGGTGCTATCCTAAGAGGGCATTCCCTCAGGTGCTCTAATATGGACACGGATGCAGAGGCAAAGAGGCCATCGGGAGGTCCACTGATAATGAGCCACAAAAAGTGGGACACATTCACTGCACCCCCTGAGGGCAGCCCCCTGGGAGAGCAAAAGGGTCTCATGGACCCCGCAGACATCAAAGGGTCTCATGGACCCGCAGACATCCTCCTGAGTGCAGGTGCTGCCTCTCACTGCTCCCCCTGGGGGCAGCCGTCTGGGAGAGCGAAAGGGTCTCATGGCCCCCGCAGACATCATCCTGAGTGCAGCAGCTGCCTCTTGCTCCACCCCCTGAGGGCAGCCGTCTCGGACAGCGAAAGGGGTCTCATGGACCCCGCAGACATCAAAGGGTCTCATGGACCCGCAGACATCCTCCTGAGTGCAGGTGCTGCCTCTCACTGCCCCCCTGAGGGCAGCCCCCTGGAAGAGCGAAAGGGTCCCATGGACCCGCAGACATCCTCCTGAGTGCAGGAGCTCCCTCTCACTGCACCCCCAGAAGGCAGCCAACTGGAAGAGTGAAAGGGGTCTCATGGACACCGCAGACATCCTCCTGAGTGCAGGTGCTGCCTCTCACCGCACCCCCTGAGGGCAGCCGTCTGGGAGAGCGAAAGGGTCTCATGGACCCCGCAGATATTCTCCTGCGTGCAGGAGCTGCCTCTCACCGCACCCCCTGAGGGCAGCCATCTGGGAGAGCAAAAGGGTCTCACGGACCCCGCAGACATCCTCCTGAGTGCAGGTGCTGCCTCTCACCGCATCCCCTGAGGGCAGCCCCCTGGAAGAGTGAAAGGGGTCTCATGGACCCCACAGACATCCTCCTGAGTGCAGGTGCTGCCTCTCACTGCACCCCTGAGGGCAGTCGTCGGAGAGAGCAAAACGGTCTCGCGGACCACGCAGACATCCTCTTGAGTGCAGGAGCTGCCTCTCACAGCACCCCCTGAGGGCAGCCATCTGGAAGATTGAAAGGGTCTCATGGACCCCGCAGACATCCTCCTCAGTGCAGGAGCTGCCTCTCACCGCACCCCTGAGGGCAGCCGTCGGAGAGAGCGAAAGGGTCTCACGGACCCCGGATCTCATCCTCCTGAGTGCAGGTGCTGCCACTCACTGCACCCCCTGAAGGCAGCCGTCTGGGAGAGCGAAAGGGTCTCATGGACCCCGCAGACATCCTCCTGAGTGCAGGAGCTGCCACTCACTGCACCCCCTGAGGGCAGCCGTCTGGGAGAGTGAAAGGGGTCTCATGGATCCCGCAGACATCCTCCTGAGTGCAGAAGCTGCCTCTCACTGCACCCCCTGAGGGCAGCCCTCAGGGAGAGCGAAAGGGTCTCACGGACCCCGGATCTCATCCTCCTGAGTGCAGGTGCTGCCACTCACTGCACCCCCTGAGGGCAGCCGTCTGGGAGAGTGAAAGGGGTCTCATGGATCCCGCAGACATCCTCCTGAGTGCAGAAGCTGCCTCTCACTGCACCCCCTGAGGGCAGCCCTCAGGGAGAGCGAAAGGGTCTCACGGACCCCGGATCTCATCCTCCTGAGTGCAGGTGCTGCCACTCACTGCACCCCCTGAAGGCAGCCGTCTGGGAGAGCGAAAGGGTCTCATGGACCCCGCAGACATCCTCCTGAGTGCAGGAGCTGCCACTCACTGCACCCCCTGAGGGCAGCCGTCTGGGAGAGTGAAAGGGGTCTCATGGATCCCGCAGACATCCTCCTGAGTGCAGAAGCTGCCTCTCACTGCACCCCCTGAGGGCAGCCCTCAGGGAGAGCGAAAGGGTCTCACGGACCCCGGATCTCATCCTCCTGAGTGCAGGTGCTGCCACTCACTGCACCCCCTGAGGGCAGCCGTCTGGGAGAGTGAAAGGGGTCTCACGGACCCCGCAGACATCCTCCTGAGTGCAGGAGCTGCCTCTCACTGCACCCCCTGAGGGCAGCCCCTGGGAGAGCGAAAGGGTCTCACGGACCCCGCAGACATCCTCCTGAGTGCAGGAGCTGCCTCTCACTGCACCCACGTGCAGGGACACCTCTGAAGTCCAGGAGTGTGATCCATGCCTGGTGAAAGACAGAGCGGTTGCTTCTAAACGCTGGTCAGCCTTTCCCTAATGGGCTCCTTCCAAGGAAGGCAGCAGTTCATGGCTGCCCCCGGGGCAGCGGATTACCAGTGATGGGGTGCACTGTCCCTGTTTACTTCCGGCGCACCAGAAAGTGACCACTGGCACAAACAGTGGCATAGCACCTTGTAATATGCCCACAGGTGTGAGCTTTGCTCACCCAGGGAAGTTGCACACTAGTGCAACCCAGGATTGTTGTATTCTCCTTTTCTTTAAAGGTTTGTCGTGCAGCTGAACAAATAATGTTTTTGTTTCTTAATAAGCTTTAATTGTGAACTGGAGTTATATCTCTGCTTCAACAACGAGTGTGAGTTCTGCTCTGTTGCCACGAAGTGTGATCTCCACCAGGTGTTCTTTATCACTTGAACCCAGAGCAGAATACAGACTGTTATGCAAAGCCAGAGATTGAAACTAGCGCCTCCAGAGATCAAAACTAGCGCCTAACAGATGAAACCTTACTATTTGCAGAGGTATACCTCAAATTATTTTATAAAAGGAACTATACAACCGTTTCTGTTTAAAAACCTGAGCAGAGGAACAGTGTTTGCTGTTATTCCCACGCTGGCCTTTGGTGAGGGGACGCTGGCAGGTGGATAAGATGTGCTGTGAAATCCACTGTTCCTTTTTTAGGTTGAGCATAGCAGAGCGCAAGCGCTGCTTTTCCGATGTGTTGGTATGTATCTGTGCTTTTAACCACGTCCACCACAAGCCCATCACTATCACTCGTTCATGGCCTTGCCTTTCAAAAATCCTTTCTTCTCGTTGGTAACTGCTTTACGTTTGTCCCTCCTTGGGGCAGTTTTGTTACCGCCTTGGCCATCGACCCTGTTACATGAATAATTGCACTTTTGCCAATAACTTTGACTGCGAGAGAACTTCTTTTTCGTTTTGTCTCTATCCTTCGCGCTCACAGTGGCATTTTGAATCGGCTCGCTTATGTCAACTGTTTTACTTTTTATTTTCAGTTTGTGTGGCAAGAAAGTTCCAGTTAGAAATTTACAATGCTAATACCTCTAACTCGAGCAAACGGGATACCTATTGCATTGCAAATGCTTGTTTAACTTGGCAATTCAGCCTCGTTTACCTTAATATCCATGTAGGCACAGTTTAGATAGTCATGAAACACTTTTTAAGTGCTGCCTTCTTGTGTTTGGTGTTTTAGGTTTATATTTCATAAGGGAAAATGTTATCATGTGCTGAATTTCCTTTTCCCAGCATCAACATAAACTTTCTGGCCATGTCGGTAAAGTAATGTCCGGGTGGCTACAGTTGTGCTGTCAGGACCTTGCTCTGAAAACACTTGGGGTTCTGTTTTTATTGACTAATGTCCGCCAAAATGTGGAGAAGAAGCTGATGCCACAGTCAAGAAAAAGACAACGATGGTTCTCATCTTGTGGCTGCGGTGGGATGGGACTGGTCCTCGGTACATCAGGGAGAGGGCGGGCGGGCACTCGGTGTATTTTAAGGGCATCACTGGTGAGTTTTTTGGATCCCAGCTGTCGGGCAATCCAGCGAAGGATAAAGTTCACAGTCTCAGAGTTTCCGACTCATCTGCACTGTCTCCATCACAGGTATCGGATCAGCCACCATCTCCTTGACCTCTGAAGGTCCTGGTGGCCCTGGCTGCTTCTACGATGGTTCGTGGCTTCTCCCCAGCATATGGTCTTGTAAACCTCAGAGAATCAGCAGGAAAAATTCATCAAAACCATGAAGGTAAACACAAAGGTTAGCACACCCTGTAGTATGGTTAGTGTATTGGCGGTCAGGGATTCCTCTTGCTCGACCCTTCGCTCTGGCAGAAACCTTTAACCTTTCCCGTCCCTGCTATTGGCCCTTATTTCAGAGGTAATATTCCTGTGCAGGTCCCTTACCCTTCTAACTCCCCTTCACAAGGCCTTGGCTGCCTGTCTCCTTAGGCACCTGACATCCATCGGTGGACAAACCTGACTTGGCCACCACCTGTCCGCGTGCCGTGGGAGGACCTGGGGAGATCAGGAGACCACCTTTCCTCTCTCGATTCTTCCTCCTCTGTGATGGAGCCGGATTCCCCAAATACCTTCCTCCTTTGACATTCTCGGCGCTGTCTGGGGAGTTACTCCACTTTTTGTTTCTTTGAGCCTCCTACTTGGTCTTCTTTCCCTTTCTGGTCATTCTTCTTTGTTTATTTTTCCCACTGATAATCCGTCTTCTATTTCCCTGGGTGTTGTGTGCACCCCACAACCAGGCCTCCCTTGGCAGACACCGGTTTGTGGTTCTCTACCTCCTCCTCATTCGCCCCATCGCACCCCCTCCCTCCCCCCACACACACACTCATGAACACTCTCATTCCCTTACACAACAGTGAATCACATCTATGTCTTAAAGGACTAACTGATCTCACGACTCACTTAGTAGAAATATTTGAACAGATATTGCTGGCTACACTTTTAAAATGTGCACTTTTGACTGTCATTATAAAGCTAAAATGTGGTGCTTTTTTTTAAAACAAAAAAGCAATGGTTTTGTGAGTTATGAGTGAGTTATGACATCCCAAACCTTTATGTTTTTTTAATAGAGGGAGCACATCCTATTTAAAGTGTACCGGCAGGTCTCATGATATCCGCGTCTTAAGAAGAGCCTTCCATCTGCTGATCATCTGTAAACGCTCTTTGAAAAACAAACTCTTCGGCAATGAAATAATGTATCTGGGATTAAAGTGTTATTAAATTAAAAATATTCTGCTGCTCATTGCGCCTCAATAAATTGTGTGAGAGCACAGGTTACACGGCCCTGAATTTCTAGAATGACTTTGGGGAACTCATCAACGCAATAGCCCTCTGAACCCAAGGTCAAAGGGGGTGGGATCTGTGGGGCACGCATGCACATCCTTTTGTTTGAATTTATCAAAAGCAGCTCCCCTACTTTTTGTTGAAAATCAACTGCCCTGGGACGCTGAAGCAGTGCTTAATTTGAGCAGGTGGTTTCCAGTGCAGGGCACCGGCCCTTATTTTTGAGGGCCGGTACTTATTTTTGAGGGCCGACACTTATTTTTCTGCCTCAAGCATTTACTGTGAGCAAAAGCCTCATGTAGGAAAGATGGAGGAAGAGAAAAATGAAAAAGTTTCCCGAAGGGAGAAAGCAGAAAGCTGCAAGAGTGAGCTGAAGGGCAAGGGAGTGGTTGCAAATAAATTAAAGAGGACCAGATGCCTTCAGGATTATGCTGTCTCAGTATTCTGTGTTTGCACATTTAACTGCAACAGCAGCATGTATCAGAAGAGAGCTTTAGGCACCGGCATATTTGTATTTACAAATTAAGCACTGTTGAAGTGGAAGGAAGGGAGCATCCTGTGCTGTGAAGCAGAGGGAGGGGCAGACAGCCTTCTTGCCAGGATGCCTGCTGCCTGAAGAATTGTAAACGCCTACATTTGGTCAATCTGCAAATATATCAGAAGAAGCTATTAGCTTTAATTGATGGAGTCACTTGAAGCCTAGTGATAACAAAGATTTATTATTTTTGAGAGGTATTGCAAAGGTGTTACCTGCTGAGATGTGGAGTGTACGTTTTTAATTACCACTTTTACAAAATGCATGGACTAGGTACAGTCTGCATAGTTCTAAATTCTATATTTTAAAAGCACTTTTGTTTCTTAACCTAAGTCATTTTCTGCATTTTGTGGCAGGCTATCTTACACTGTGTGTAATGCAAATTTAAAATAATAATTTACATATTCACAATGCTTTCTGCCACAGGCTGGAACCTTATAGCATTAAAAATAAACAAATTACTTTTCCCAAACTGCACCAACCAGGCTTCAAATTTGTGGCTCTCTGGTTACATGCACAGACAGCTGCAGTGCTCACATTAGCTAACAGTTTAATCACGTAAAATAGCGCCTCTCACTGGTTAAGTAAACTTGCATGTCTTTGTCACTTAGGGCCATATGTACGAACACATTTTCCCATTGACACAGAATGGGAAAAACCCTTTGCTACATCTGGCCCTAAGTGTGTTATTTTAAATGCAGTTACCTGAAGGTCAAAGACAGAATATTTTGTTCTTTTTAGCCATGTCTTTGAAACGCTCCCAGGATCACTGATCACGCCCCCAGGCTCATTGTCCCCTCCCAGGTATCATTGACACCCCTCCCACACCAATTGCACTCAGGATCAGATGTTTTTTGATGCACTTTGACCACTGTTCTGAACTGCTGTCTTATCACTAACCCTCCTGCTGCAGGGGAGGTTCTCCCAGGCTTGTCTCAGCGCACACCCGCCATCCATGAAAAACGTTTTGTTGTGATTAGGAGGGGGCCCAGGGAGCTCTTATTATACACACTCTGTAATTGCTACAGAGACAGGCTGGAGGCTGCAGGGTATTTGGAAGCACAAAATGGCGGCCAGATAATAGGCCCCACGTGGCACAGGCCCTGCTGCCACGCGTTTCATCCGCGACGGCTCGCCAGCGGTACTCGGAGAGAGGCATGGAACAGCTTGGCGTTATTAGTGCGGCAGACCAATTAGTGCAAGGCCTCCGACTAACAGATGATCTTGTTTGACCGTAGGAATCAATTAGGTCCCCGCGTCAACATTCCCGCTGGTCTCTCTCCCTGCCTCCATGAATGTATGGGAGGCAGCAGTTGAGATGCTCCGCTGCAGCGAATGAGGAGGGAGGTGGTATCCACCTCCAGCGCCACCTTGCCTCAGGTGACATCCGCGCGCTGCTCTGCGATTATATTTACCTGCAGATGAGTTGACTCACAGTTGTATGGTTTCCCGTGCTGGCTAATTAGGAAAAGGGGACTCATTTATGCGTATGACAATATTGCGAGGCAATAACAGCTGCTACGCTTTAAGTCCATAATGCTCTGACTTTTTTTTTTGCTTTATTGCTATAGAAAAGCACTGCCATTAGCTGTAATAAAGGGAGAGGGGAATTGAAGAGTATAGGCAAAATTCCTGTGTATTTTGACTGGAGTAAAAATCCTCTAAATGTGTGAGCTTCGCCCAAAGACAAAGAAATATATCTGAAGTGACAAACAGGAACCTCTGTTTTGCCTGATGTCACTGATAACGAGAGGGTCGGGTACCCTACTCAGCTTGCAAGGATTGGGTGTTTCTCTTTGGCATGTGGGACAATGCAGGAGAACATGCATCATACCAAGATTTAGGAACCATGACATGGGGTAGGTGTGGGGTCACCTGTCACAGCAGCTGCGGGGTATGTGCGGTGTGACCTGTCACAGCAGCTGCGGCATATGTATGGTGTGACCTGACACAGCAGCTGCGGGGTATGTGCGGTGTGACCTGTCACAGCAGCTGCGGCATATGTATGGTGTGACCTGACACAGCAGCTGCGGGGTATGCACGGTGTGACCTGACACAGCAGCTGGGGGGTATGCACGGTGTGGTATGTACGGTGTGACCTGACAGCAGCTGCGGGGTATGCACGGTATGACCTGACACAGCGGCTGTGGAGTATGTACGGTGTGGTATGTATGGTGTGACCTGACACAGCAGCTGCGGGGTATGTATGGTGTGGTAGGTATGGTGTGACCTGACAGCAGCTGCGCGGTATGCACGGTGTGGTATGTATGGTGTGACCTGACAGCAGCTGCGGGGTATGCACGGTGTGGTATGTATGGTGTGACCTGACAGCAGCTGCGGGGTATGTACGGTGTGACCTGACAGCAGCTGCAGGGTATGTACGGTTTAACCTATCATCACAGCAGCAGGGTAGGTGCATTGTGAGCCATCACAGCAGCTACAGGCTAGGTGTGGTGTGAGCTGTCACAGCAGCTAAAGGGTAGGTGCGGTGTCACCTATCACACCAGCGGTGGGGTAAGTGCTGTGTGACCTATCACAGTAGCTGCATGGTATGTACGATGTCACCTATCAGTTGCAGGGTAGGTGTGGTGTAACCTATCATAACAGCAGAAGGGTAGGTACTGTGTAACTTATTACAGCAGCAGCAGCAGCAAGGTAGGTGCATTGTGACCCATCACAGCTGCTGCAGGCTAGGTGTTGTGTGTGCTATCACAGCCGCTGCAAGCTAGGTACTGTGTGACCCATCACCGCAGCATTGGGGTAGGTGTGGTGTGACCCATCACAGCAGCATTGGGGTAGGTGTGGTGTGACCCATCACAGCAGCATTGGGGTTGGTGTGGTGTGACCCATCACAGCAGCTGTGGGATAGGTGTGCTGGGATCTATCCGAGCAGTTGCAGGGTATGTACTGTGTGACCCATCACAGCAACATTGGGGTAGGTGTGGTGTGACCCATCACAGCAGCATTGGGGTAGGTGTGGTGTGACCCATCACAGCAGCATTGGGGTAGGTGTGGTGTGACCTGTCACAGCAGCTGTGGGATAGGTGCGCTGGGATCTATCCGAGCAGATGCAGGGTAGGTACTGTGTGACGTATCACAGCAGCTGTGGGATAGGTGCAGCGGGATCTATCCGAGCAGTTGCAGGGTAGGTACTGTGTGACCCATCGCAGCAGCATTGGGGTAGGTGTGGTGTGACCCGTCACAGCAGCTGTGGGATAGGTGCGCTGGGATCTATCCGAGCAGTTGCAGGGTAGGTACTGTGTGACGTATCACAGCAGCTGTGGGATAGGTGCAGCGGGATCTATCCGAGCAGTTGCAGGGTAGGTACTGTGTGACCCATCGCAGCAGCATTGGGGTAGGTGTGGTGTGACCCGTCACAGCAGCTGTGGGATAGGTGTGCTGGGATTTATCCGAGCAGTTGCAGGGTAGGTACTGTGTGACGTATCACAGCAGCTGTGGGATAGGTGCAGCGGGATCTATCCGAGCAGTTGCAGGGTAGGTACTGTGTGACCCATCACAGCAGCATTGGGGTAGGTGTGGTGTGATCTATCCGAGCAGTTGCAGGGTAGATACTGTGTGACCCATCATAGCAGCTGTGGGGTAGGTATGGTGGGATCTATCACAGCAGCTGTGGGATAGGTGCAGCAGGATCTATCAGAGCAGTTGCAGGCTAGGTACTGTGTGACGTATCACAGCAGCTGTGGGGTAGGTGTGGTGGGATCTATCAGAGCAGTTACAGGGTAGGTACTGTGTGACCCATTACAGCAGCATTGGGATAGGTGCAGCGGGATCTATCCGAGCAGTTGCAGGGTAGGTACTGTGTGACCCATCAAAGCAGCATTGGGGTAGGTGTGGTGTGACCCGTCACAGCAGCTGTGGGATAGGTGTGCTGTGATCTACCCGAGCAGTTGCAGGGTAGGTACTGTGTGACGTATCACAGCAGCTGTGGGATAGGTGCAGCGGGATCTATCCGAGCAGTTGCAGGGTAGGTACTGTGTGATGTATCACAGCAGCTGTGAGGTAGGTGTGGTGGGATCTACCCAAGCAGTTACAGAGTAGGGACTGTGTGATCCATCATAGCAGCTGTGGGGTAGGTGTGGTGGGATCTATCCGACCAGTTGCAGGGTAGGTACTGTGTGACATATCACAGCAGCTGTGGGATCGGTTTGGTGGGATCTATCCGAGCACTTACAGGGTAGGTACTGTGTGACCCATCATAGCAGCTGTGGGGTAGGTGTGGTGGGATCTATCAGAGCAGCTGTGGAATAGGTTTGGTGGGATCTATCCGAGCAGTTGCAGGGTAGGTACTGTGTGACCCATCACAGCAGCATTGGGGTAGGTGTGGTGTGACCCGTCACAGCAGCTGTGGGATAGGTTTGGTGGGATCTATCCGAGCAGTTGCAGGGTAGGTACTGTGTGACCCATCACAGCAGCATTGGGGTAGGTGTGGTGTGACCCGTCACAGCAGCTGTGGGATAAGTGCGCTGGGATCTATCTGAGCAGTTGCAGGGTAGGTACTGTGTGACGTATCACAGCAGCTGTGGGATAGGTGCGCTGGGATCTATCCGAGCAGTTGCAGGGTAGGTACTGTGTGACGTATCACAACAGCTGTGGGATAGGTGCAGCGGGATCTATCCGAGCAGTTGCAGGGTAGGTACTGTGTGACGTATCACAACAGCTGTGGGATAGGTGCAGCGGGATCTATCCGAGCAGTTGCAGGGTAGGTACTGTGTGACCCATCATAGCAGCATTGGGATAGGTGTGGTGTGACCCGTCACAGCAGCTGTGGGATAGGTGTGCTGGGATTTATCCGAGCAGTTGCAGGGTAGGTACTGTGTGACGTATCACAGCAGCTGTGGGATAGGTGCAGCGGGATCTATCCGAGCAGTTGCAGGGTAGGTACTGTGTGACCCATCACAGCAGCATTGGGGTAGGTGTGGTGTGATCTATCCGAGCAGTTGCAGGGTAGATACTGTGTGACCCATCATAGCAGCTGTGGGGTAGGTATGGTGGGATCTATCACAGCAGCTGTGGGATAGGTGCAGCAGGATCTATCAGAGCAGTTGCAGGCTAGGTACTGTGTGACGTATCACAGCAGCTGTGGGGTAGGTGTGGTGGGATCTATCAGAGCAGTTACAGGGTAGGTACTGTGTGACCCATTACAGCAGCATTGGGATAGGTGCAGCGGGATCTATCCGAGCAGTTGCAGGGTAGGTACTGTGTGACCCATCAAAGCAGCATTGGGGTAGGTGTGGTGTGACCCGTCACAGCAGCTGTGGGATAGGTGTGCTGGGATCTACCCGAGCAGTTGCAGGGTAGGTACTGTGTGACGTATCACAGCAGCTGTGGGATAGGTGCAGCGGGATCTATCCGAGCAGTTGCAGGGTAGGTACTGTGTGATGTATCACAGCAGCTGTGAGGTAGGTGTGGTGGGATCTACCCAAGCAGTTACAGAGTAGGGACTGTGTGATCCATCATAGCAGCTGTGGGGTAGGTGTGGTGGGATCTATCCGACCAGTTGCAGGGTAGGTACTGTGTGACATATCACAGCAGCTGTGGGATCGGTTTGGTGGGATCTATCCGAGCACTTACAGGGTAGGTACTGTGTGACCCATCATAGCAGCTGTGGGGTAGGTGTGGTGGGATCTATCAGAGCAGCTGTGGAATAGGTTTGGTGGGATCTATCCGAGCAGTTGCAGGGTAGGTACTGTGAGACCCATCACAGCAGCATTGGGGTAGGTGTGGTGTGACCCGTCACAGCAGCTGTGGGATAGGTTTGGTGGGATCTATCCGAGCAGTTGCAGGGTAGGTACTGTGTGACCCATCACAGCAGCATTGGGGTAGGTGTGGTGTGACCCGTCACAGCAGCTGTGGGATAAGTGCGCTGGGATCTATCTGAGCAGTTGCAGGGTAGGTACTGTGTGACGTATCACAGCAGCTGTGGGATAGGTGCGCTGGGATCTATCCGAGCAGTTGCAGGGTAGGTACTGTGTGACGTATCACAGCAGCTGTGGGATAGGTGCAGCGGGATCTATCCGAGCAGTTGCAGGGTAGGTACTGTGTGATGTATCACAGCAGCTGTGAGGTAGGTGTGGTGGGATCTACCCAAGCAGTTACAGAGTAGGGACTGTGTGATCCATCATAGCAGCTGTGGGGTAGGTGTGGTGGGATCTATCCGACCAGTTGCAGGGTAGGTACTGTGTGACATATCACAGCAGCTGTGGGATCGGTTTGGTGGGATCTATCCGAGCACTTACAGGGTAGGTACTGTGTGACCCATCATAGCAGCTGTGGGGTAGGTGTGGTGGGATCTATCAGAGCAGCTGTGGAATAGGTTTGGTGGGATCTATCCGAGCAGTTGCAGGGTAGGTACTGTGTGACCCATCACAGCAGCATTGGGGTAGGTGTGGTGTGACCCGTCACAGCAGCTGTGGGATAGGTTTGGTGGGATCTATCCGAGCAGTTGCAGGGTAGGTACTGTGTGACCCATCACAGCAGCATTGGGGTAGGTGTGGTGTGACCCGTCACAGCAGCTGTGGGATAAGTGCGCTGGGATCTATCTGAGCAGTTGCAGGGTAGGTACTGTGTGACGTATCACAGCAGCTGTGGGATAGGTGCGCTGGGATCTATCCGAGCAGTTGCAGGGTAGGTACTGTGTGACGTATCACAACAGCTGTGGGATAGGTGCAGCGGGATCTATCCGAGCAGTTGCAGGGTAGGTACTGTGTGACCCATCATAGCAGCATTGGGATAGGTGTGGTGTGACCCATCATAGCAGCATTGGGATAGGTGTGGTGTGACCCATCATAGCAGCATTGGGATAGGTGTGGTGTGATCTATCCGAGCAGTTGCAGGGTAGGTACTGTGTGACCCATCATAGCAGCTGTGGGATAGGTGTGGTGGGATCTATCCGAGCAGTTGCAGAGTAGGTACTGTGTGACCCATCACAGCAGCATTGGGGTAGGTGTGGTGTGACCCGTCACAGCAGCTGTGGGATAGGTTTGGTGGGATCTATCCGAGCAGTTGCAGGGTAGGTACTGTGTGACCCATCACAGCAGCATTGGGGTAGGTGTGGTGTGACCCGTCACAGCAGCTGTGGGATAAGTGCGCTGGGATCTATCTGAGCAGTTGCAGGGTAGGTACTGTGTGACGTATCACAGCAGCTGTGGGATAGGTGCGCTGGGATCTATCCGAGCAGTTGCAGGGTAGGTACTGTGTGACGTATCACAACAGCTGTGGGATAGGTGCAGCGGGATCTGTCCGAGCAGTTGCAGGGTAGGTACTGTGTGACCCATCATAGCAGCATTGGGATAGGTGTGGTGTGACCCATCATAGCAGCATTGGGATAGGTGTGGTGTGACCCATCATAGCAGCATTGGGATAGGTGTGGTGTGATCTATCCGAGCAGTTGCAGGGTAGGTACTGTGTGACCCATCATAGCAGCTGTGGGATAGGTGTGGTGGGATCTATCCGAGCAGTTGCAGAGTAGGTACTGTGTGACCCATCACAGCAGCATTGAGGTAGGTGTGGTTGAATGTGGAACAGGGATCTAGAACAGCCTCAATGTGTTAGCTCTGTTTCAGGAATATACTGCTGAAAAGTTGAGCTTGTAGTGAAAGTTGCTGCTAGCAATGCTTCTTGTTTAGGAAGCTCTTGTGACTGGAGAGAGTATATACCAAGTTATTAATCTTAAAATGTGCTTCAATATGTAGTAGGTCAGTACACAAAAACTACATATACTGCTCTGTGTTCTAAATGTGTTTACATCCAATAGTCACAATACGTTGATCTGAAAGCAGTGTAGTGATCTGTTTCCAATACTGTGATAACTTTTGTTATAACAAATAGTTATTGTGGCCCTAATCCCACGTCCCACAAGGGTAGTACTGCTTTCTTCTAAATGAAATGTTTTTATTGTTGTTGGATCTGGTGATAAAATATTATTACACTATTTCTCAGCAACATTTCTGGAATGTACTCCCATACATCACCTGTCTTCCCCTTAACAAAATAAATCCATGAAAATGTTACATATTGAAGCAGCATTCCTGGTAATCAGGGCAGGAGTGACAGCCAAACACAGCAGACTGAGACTAGTAAAAAGCTCCCAGTCTTTCAGACGGGCCCTTGAAAGGTTAGGGCCCAGCGTCAGAGCCCAGTGGTGCCCACAAACAGCTCTGGTTAAAGATCAAACAAGTCATGGGGTTGATGGACAATGGAAGATGAAATTGTCAGGCTGGCAACCATTTTGATTGAGATATGAGGCTTTTGATTGGGGTGAAGCAAAGGGTGGTGACCTGGGCACATGCGCAGTGCGCTCTCCTAACAAGCCAGAGCACGAAGCTACCCAGTTCAGTTCAGACCCCAGCACCCGGCTCAGGGCTGGTGTCCCGAGACATCAGCAGCTGGGCTCAAGTTGAAGACACATTGCAGTATGATTGTAGAGTAAAGGCCAGTGACGCTTTGCAATGGCGTGTCTTCAATACTGATATGTGGCACTTCATTTCAAAGAAATGTCATCGCCTTTTATAGAACCAGAGAGCGTCTACAATGTTTCGGCATTTGGAACAAAATCTTAAGCCTTCACCAAGGCATGTTTTATTTTGCAGAAGAAGATGGCTTTATTTTGAAGATATATGCATATAGTAATGCTAATTCTAATGATGGAGTGGTTGCATTAGAAACTCTGGCTGAGGATCTTTAGGCGCCCTCACGATAAGGGTAAGGAGCCCACTGGGCGCTCTTACTTCTGATCATCCACAGTTACTTGCTGGTGATGGATGACATTTTTCTATGAAGAAGGCTTTGTGTGCCATGACCTGGCAGGAAAAGACTTCTGTGAGGCGGCCCTCAACAGAGGGCACCATACTCTGGAAGTTTATGTATACGTGCACCAGGGACAGATGGGCAGACATCTAACTATTGGTATCGTTACAGATCCCAGCAACATGCACATTGATTTGGAGGAAGCATACAATCACTCTTGCACACCAGATGGTGGGGCTCACACACTTGCGGTAACATTACTCAAGTCCCTCTTTACAGGGGGTTAGGGCACTTCCTTCCTCTTGGGCATGGAATGCCCAGAACTGCCCTGCTCTTACGTTCTGGCGGTAAAACATTAAACAGAGAAAAAATTAGGTTTGACCAGAAATTACAAGCAGTTGTGAGCTCAGCTCCCCTCAAGCTCATTCAGTGCCCATCTAACTATGGGTTCTAGCGGTAGCACATTAAAAGGAGAGGCAATAACAAGAATGAACAAGCACAAGCAAGGTTAATTCCTTTCAAGGGTCCACCTGTGTGAGCCTTTCCATCCTACAAACAAACAGCCTAATGAAAACAGAATCACAACCCATGTAACTGACACTCAGTTTGTTGGTCAGAGATGGACAGAAGGTTGAGTTGGCCCTGCAATGTATCAAACGTGAGACCTGCATTTTACAAGGATATCTGTACAACTAGAGCACAACCGTCTGAGCCATCTCAGAGAAAAGATGCCAACTTGTCAGAGAAATGCTGAGGTCCCCTAGGCAGCATTGCTGGCAAAGTTCTCTAATACACCGACAGAGGGTTCGCGGAGGGCCATCCTCCGATGAGAGCGCTCTCTTGTAATAAGAACAGCCTGCTCCACGGAGACCTCTAAAGCCATCTCCCTCATGAAAAGTTAAAGAGGGCACCAGCTCTGAATTCCCAACAAGCCAAGGGAGAAGTAGGTCAGCATCAGCCAAAGGCACATCCATGTCAATGTAGTGAGCAAGCTTCGGACAGACCCTGTGCCACGGGCATGGAGCTCGAGGCTTCGAGGGGATTGCGAACAAGTGTGTTTCTTTTTATGTGTGCATATGTGGTGTGATCGTGTTTGTCTTCTTGTGCACACGTGTGTGCAGTTCGACATCTATGGCGTGTTAGCCCTCTCCTGTTTGTGAGATACATGTGGTTAGCATAACTGCGAGTGCCCAAGGGGATGGGTACCACCACATGGGAGCCCCCTTGAGAGCACAGTCCCAAGGCAGTGAGTGCAAGACACTTATAGACCCTTCTGGTAGAACTGTGTTCCATGCTTCTCTTCTCTCTACCTCTCTGTGCTGGTCATTGTGGCCCAGGATGCTGAGTCTAGAGTCACAAACTCTACAACGGGGCGGCGAGGAGACTTTGAGGTAAATTTGGTAGCACTTTGCACCGGGTATGCATCACAAACATGATGCAAACCCAGTGCAAAGTGTTATATTGGGATTTACTGTCCAAAGCAAATCTTGATTTGCATTGAAAAGGAGCCCTAAATGGAAGCAATGTAGTGCAGTGCACTGCTTTGCCTCAAGTAGGGCATTTGCCGGGTGATAAGTAGGCATTCCCAGGCCACCACCCATGGGTTTTGAGACAAATCCCTACCTACAGACGTTGGCAGACAGGGATCTGCACAAAAAATGTAAGTCTTATCGAGGTAGGCATAAAGTTTGAGAAGTTTTCTTTTCCCCAAACTCTCCCAATTCTGCATGTGTGCTGCGCTATACAGGACCCTAAAAGTGGGAAAAGTGTTAACATGAGGCAAAGCATAGTATTTTGTACTAGAGGGATACTCCAAGTACAAAGCCTATGCAAGACATCAAGCACACACATTTGCACAACCGAGCAAGAGGGTGTGCGTTTGCACAAGGCAGCCTGATGTGCACCAAGGCAGCCGGAGAGAGAAGCGGTAGAACATCTCATAGGTCTGGTCCTCTTCCGCTCTGTCCCTTTCACAAGATGCAGCACAGAAGCTCTGCTGCACTTTGGTGCCTCTGAATTGCCTCTTGGTACTCAATTCACACCCCTGGGAGTATCATGGATGCCCCCCCATCGCCAGGAATCCCGAGACATGAAAATACTGTGGGATTCTTAGTACGATGGGACCGAATACTACTTGCTTCAAGATCTAACTACGAGTCATAATTTGAGATAACGTAACAGAGCAACTTAAGGTATGATAGGACAGAGTAATGTCAACTTGAACAGAGGTTTTGGTGGGTGAGATCGAGGCATCCAGTTATATCTTCAGAAGCATTGTGAGAAATGCTGCATTAGTGGTGATGTTCCAAAGCACATGATGTATTCCATTTGCGGATTCTGATATATTTGCCCCCTACAGATATTTGGGCATCTGTGTGTAAAATGGTACCTTAGAAAACATGTTGCCTGAAGCCCGATGCTAATCATGGCACGCGGGCACAACACAAGCCATCGGTCCATCTTCACAAACCCTCTCCTCACCCACCCTTCCTTTCAGGCCACTTTGTCCTTCTCACCATTCAACTTTCTGTCTCTTTCTCCCAACCTCCCTTTCAAGACATACTCCTTCTACCGCCTTCCAACAGCTCCTCTGAGGCATCCCAATGCCCCCCCCCCTTCAATGTTTCCTTTCCACTTCATTTTCCTGTCTCTCCCTTCTTGACTGTTCTCCTTTGGTTCTCTCCAGTGATTAAGTTGTTTTTAAAAAAATGCAGGGCCCAAAGTTTTTCCTAGGAGGCAGATGCTGGGGGTGACGGACAGCAAAGCTGTCTAGTTTTAATTCCACCCTCTACAACTCCAGTCTCTCTGGCTCATTTTGAAGTCCTCTATCATACCGGCTTCTCCCTTTGTCACCTTTTCCTAACTTCCTCCTTATTTTTCTAATTCTGCCTCTCATGCTTTTTCCATGAGGCAAAGTCTGATAATGAAAATTAAGTTCCAACCCCCAACTATTGGTGCTTGCGCCAACCACTGGCACAAACTGAGCACCGGTTATCTCTCTTTTTATTCTATCCCCCACTTACTCACTCTTCTTTCCCACCAACTCACACTCTTTCTCTCATTCTTTGTTTGTGTTCTCTGGATAGCACAGTGTCTGTTCAACAACAATCAGAACAAAATAAAGCCTTCTCAGTGACTAACAGCCAAATAGGGGCCTGAAACAAGCGGTCCGCGTTGGATGGGCACCCATCAAACCCAAAGCTGAGCTGTTTGGAATGTAGCAGTGAAATAGGTTTAAGCTATTCTGGCTTTCTGAGGTATAGTATGTAGATTGTCCTGCTCCCAACACCAAAGTGTGTACTTGGAGGTAAGTGCTGGGCCATTTCCCTTGTTAAACCCTAGTAGGCTTGACCTGATTAATTATAACCTCACACCATTATAACTGTGCTCTGATATAAATTTAACAGTCCATTTGGAATCCGTCCCAAAATATTCCTCCACATGGAGATATCAACCACAATACACGTCACAAACATAGGACTTGACAGTGAAAATTGGTATAAACCCCCCCCCCCCAAAAAAAACAGCCTACTTGTAAACCATCATACCTGAGGCTGTATTACACAAAATGCCCGGGGTTGCAAAGGCGAACGTGTCTGCTGTGGATGCATTTTAGTATTACAGGAGGGTCCGCATGATATTGAGTGGGTCCTTCTGTAATACACATCGCGCCAGCACACATATGTGTCACATTAAACTTTGTGTTTTTTCAGTGAATATCTGGGTTTTGTGACCATATTCAGCAAACGCCTCAGACGTGTGCAGCGTGGGTTTTGCGCAGGGCCTGGCCAGGCCCCATGTCCACATCCACTGTGGGCACCCAACTGCTCGCTGCGCAAGGCCTTCAGGGAAGTTTGCGAGGCACCATGGGGGTGGAGCTTGCACAGCGGCACCTGCAGCAGTAAACGGTACCTAGTGGGAGGGCCGCACTAAGTCCTGCACTATGGTCCCTGCAGCATTACTATTGTTTTAATTACATTTTACCCTGAGGGGATCCCTTAGACCCTCAGCACCCACCCATCCACACATTAACCTGGGGTCAGGGTGTCCCCATCCTGTTCCCTTATATCCTTAAAAAACAAAAACAGGACAAGAGGACTGATTCTCCGAGTCCTGTAATGGCGGCTGCAATAGTTTCTCCTAAATTGCTACCAGCTAATCACGTTGCTCGGTACCATGGTACCCAAATGGCAAAAAAGCTCCCTCAACCAATCCGAAGGCCCTCACACTGAAAAAAAACTAAGGTCAAAGCGATGTCTTGGTTAGGTTAGATATTGGAGAAACACAAAAACTAATGTTTAAAAAACAAAAATGCACTGAAATGCACCGTGATATTTTATTGCGGTAACTATAACTTGCGCCATTGCCATGCACTGCTTATTACCTCACCAATTTACATCATTCAAGGCACGTTACAGGACGTAATTGATGACACCTCAAATTTTATTACTGATGACATCATGATGTTATTGTTACAGCATCCTATAGGGTTTGTGGACTTGAAGCAATTCACCATGTTACATTTGTGGCCAATATTCTATTCACCTTAATCAGGTTACCCATCTTAAAGACTTCAACTGACCTGCAATTTTAATGGATGCCCTCGCTGCGCTCGTTTTTTGACTCCCCCAGCCAGCACTTAATCTTTGCTCTTCCATTGAAGTGTTGTGTCTAGATACAGGTTTTGGAGCCATAGGCTAAGCCTTGTAATAATCTCTCACCCCATGTTGAACACCACTTCCCTTCTATGGAAAAAAGATAAAACTTGGCTGTTCATGAACTCACCTCGGAAGAAGGCCACATTACCCTTTTGCTGTGCTCAAATAAACGCACTATTACATATATATGTGCAAAGTACTGAGTGCTAAATGGGCCCGCTACCCAAGGAGGGTGGAGCATCAGCTGGTGGAGCACACCAGTAAATAATATCAGACATCCAACGAAGAAAACACTCACTCAGAGGGGAGGTAGTAAGGTTTTACTCCAACCACGACGCGTTTCGGCCGACTCCACGGCCTTGCTCACAATATATGTGTGTATATATATATATATATATACACATATATATATATATATATATATATATACACATATATATATATATAGTGGCAAGTAGCTATAAGGTGTATTATAAAGACATGTATTATTCACTACAGTAAGAACACTGTAAGTCTATAAGCAGAACCATGGCCATGAAATTAAGATTTGTAGGGTAGTTCTGTCCGACAATAAAGAGCCCAGTTGACTCCACATTGACAAGTTGTTTACATGAAAACAGGTTGTCGTCATAGCTGGACTGGCCAGCTGGGTGAACGGGTGAAACCCCAGAAGGCTGGAGCCGCAGGAGGTCGGTTTTGGCAGTTGAAGGCTGGTTTTGGCTTTTGGGAGTGGTGGCGCACGTTATGTGATCCCGGCGGCAACTTGAAAGAGTTGCCCTGGTTCTAGCATGCATTGGCACGTCTGCACACTGGGGGTGAATTTATCATTTTTGCCAGGGTTGTTTTAAGCTCGGCCCTGGTTGTAATGCCTCATCAGCATACCATATCCACACAGATGTGATGCATCACTACTGCTCAGCCTTCAGCTATCCATGGAGGACACAGCTCAGAAGATTCATTAACCAGGAGCTGAAGTCACATCAAAAAGCGAATTAACAAAATATGGGAAGATGGGCGTGCCATCGGCAGAGGGACGAGGAACCATAAGCTGTGCTCACTCAGAGGAAGTGAGTCACAGCTTGACTGGCACGGCCTTGCTTCCCCATTCCAAAAATAGGTGTAAATGGTTCCTTTGTGTCTATCTACCGGGGACCACAGCCCCGCCCTTATGATACATTGAAGACAACGCAACCACAATGACTAACAGAGAAGGAAGTGCCCTCTCAAAGGGGTTGTCACTGCTGGCCATTGTCAAAGCCCTTCTTCCGGCACCGGCCTGGCCTATCAGAGGTACCTTCGACTCTGCCACACCACCACAGGCGTTGACGAGCACTGCTGGCCACTACCAGTACCACGGATGAGAACAAACATGCAAGTGGCATGCATCACATAGAAGGCCATGCCCCTCAACCCATCACAGTGCCTCCCTGACAAGCTAAAACTCCACTGAGGATAATGAGAACTAGGAAACATACCTTCTTCATGACTGACCACCTCAAATTATAATTAACCTAGGTCCTGCTCAGTACTTTCTGGATCTGCCCCATCAGTGAAGATGCACCTGTTAACCCTCTGTTCTCTAATATGAAAAGATCCCCTCTCTAGGAAATATTGCTGAAAAATGTCATCAGAATTTGCACCTGGAAATCACATTGGAAAACAAAGTATTATATGTTCAAGAAGCAGTCCAAGCATTGATATTTATTTAACAACCCTTCAAATGCAAGCAGAAATGGTTGGTGCTTTATGACTGCAGAGAATAGTTGCTGTAAGTATTGATCAATGGGGCAAATGCTAAGATCAAACTCTAGTTGGACATAAAAGACTGATGAAAACCCTGCCTGCAGGGGGCTTGTATCTGCCCAAAATCTGACTTTTCCTAACAGTACCTTGTGCAGAGACACAAAGCAAACAGATGCATACGTAGCACATTTTGACTTTAGGAAACATGCCTGATCCAAGATCCCTGCTGGCACGGACATTACATATGTGATAGTAGATACATATTTTGGTGTCTTTAAAATAAAGGTATCGAATAAACCTACTGTCCCAGGAGTTAGTGCCTGAATTCGAGCTTGCCGGATTGGTTACTTCATCACAAACATGAGGGCTATCAAGTCCCCGTATTACCATTCCCAAAGGATATAATGGCATTGTAATAGGGTGGACGGGATCTCCGTCACTTTTGTGATAGAGTAACCTGTCCACCAAACTCTAAACCAGGCCCTCATCTAGAGAGCCACATTGCACCCGTTGGGTATGGCTCGAAAGGCTTGGTACCCAGGCCACAAAAGATGCTTCTGGCAAACCGGAAGGGCGCTTTATCAACTGCCTGAACCAGAACAGATTTCACGCCAATTCTTTCCTCATTATTGGTATATCCTAGGTATTTCAACACTTTCTGAAAGAGTTTACGTTCTCATTTGTCAACGTCAGATTATTGTTCTACTAAGATACCAGGGGGGACCAAGAATTTGTAGAAATGAGGTAAAGGGACATGATGGAGGCTGGTGAAGAAAGAGCCATGAGATAAAAATCAAAAGAAACAGCCTTTATATTCAGAAACCCTGCGATGCTCTTGTGTTTTTACATACGCATAACTGAAAGAGACACCTTCTGTAACTGCCGAAGAGGTAAAACCCGACTCGGCCATGAACGACATTTCTTCCCCGAGGTTCGTATCAGACACTTGGGTGGTGTCATCTCTTCCTCCTCACTTCCAATTCCACCACCAGTACCAGAGGGATCAAGGAAACAGCTTTGGGGGTTCACTGGATGGGCATCCTCCAATAAATTGTGGTCTGGTAATGGGAGTCGGATCTGCTGACTGCAGCGACAGTGGCTTCGTCTCACAGTTGATGCAGACTGGGCAGGGGTGTGCGAGCAGACAAACTCAGGAAGCTGAGTCAGAACAAAGTCAGGGGTTTGGCTTGGCTCTAAGAGCCCCCACCTGAGACCTGCATGAAAATATTTGTAATGCTAATCATGCCTCAAGCAGCATGTAAAAATATGACAAAGCTGCTTTCAAATTTAGAGGAAAGTGTATCTCTTCAAAGTGTCGAAGGCTTTTACTTTAGGTTATCAAAATATCACACTGCATTGAGAGGTGTTTATTAAAAGTGATAGTTTTTAAACACGAACTTAAAGACATGCACGCCTTCCCCCCTGCACAGGCGACAATTACAATCAGTTGTTCTTATTACAGATGGAGCAACCTTACAGTCTGTTAAATCAAACACAAGTGGTTTTTGGACAGAACACTTCCTTAACTTGCATTTGAAACTGCTTTCCTATGTGATCATGGTGAAAGAAATAGTCTTAGCAGAATAAAATATCGGTTAGGATCACACAATTTGTTCAAGCAAGCTGGGAATGAGATTTTCTGGTTTCACACATGTGCGATTCAGCCACTAGATGGGTGTCTCTTTCAGTCACCCTTTTTACATCAAAGGCAACACTTTAATTCTTCGAGTATGAGGTTGGAAAGTTGGGACAGACAAAAGTCACATGAACTCTTGAGGGGCCGAAGAGCCAACGGGACCTCAAGATGAGCCAAAGCCAAGCATCTAGCTGAAGCCTTGCTTGAGCTGTCAGGGGCTTTCCTACCACTAAGACTGGGCCTAGGATGGCAGAGTGACTTACGAAGTGTATGATGTGCAGGAAGGGCCTAGGGCACAGATCTTATTAGGATTCGGAGTGGGGGAAGAATTCCACTCCACCGGTGGAGTTCGCAGAGGTTTGCCGACTCCGAGCAGAGCGCAGAGTTCCGAAAACCTCCACGAAGTGATAAGGAACGGAGTTTTTTTCTCGTGTGGCTCGCCAGCTTTAAGTTGGTGAGTGCGAGTGAGAGAAATCACTATGATGGCGAGCGTGAGCGAGACTTGTGAACATGGATGGATGTGGCAGGTCCCTACCGCCCACGTTGAAAAAGCTGCCGCTCGTGTTGAGGAAGCTGCCGCTCATGTTGAGGAAGCTGCAGCTCAAGTAAAAAATCTATTTGAGCAGCAGAAAGAAGTCAGAGCCCCCTGTCGTGCCGCATGATGCCGTTCGCACTGATTTCGCAGCATGGGAGAAACTTCTGGCACTGAAAATCAGCTTGAACAGCGCAATTCACCCAAAATCTGCCACCTGCGGAACACAGCATAGAGCGGCAGAGTTTGTTCGGCATTTAACTGAGTTCCGCATAGCAGAACTCCACGAACTCCCTCCAAGGCTATTTAGAATCCTGCATGTCACTCATGCACCATCCGTCTCCTTCCTGACTGCGGCAGTAATTAGAAACTGTCTTTGAGGTGTGTCCAGGTTCTGTCCTAAAATCCTGTCCTTTACAGGCAAAAACTATGCTCGAATTCCCAGCCACTGTGCAAAGCCTTGAGGTAATCAATGACAACGATGCCATCCATGATTATAGTTCATTTTAACTTCATCTTGCGTCCCTAAGAGTATGTGTTATTTCATGTGGGCTGTTTCTGTGTTTCTTTCATGCAACACATAGCTCTGTTATGTGAACTGAGTCCCTGCTAGAGGTCTGGTTGTGGGTGAGTGTTCATGACTGGGCACATGTGAGAGCTCTGGAGTGGGGTGTGAAGGTAGAATAAAGGTCTCACAGTGTCCGTCAGTGGGCCATAAAGGTATTCAGACTTCATGCATGTGCGATCTGTGGAGTCTCTGCAGAGCGCACACAGCTTTGGTCATACATGTACCAACTGGAATTGTTCTCTTTTGGGAAAGTGTGAGAAGGGGCATGCAGCTGTCATGTTGGCAGTGCCAAAGGAAAATGTAAGGCAGCTGAGCTGGAGGGTTGTATATGGGGGGATGGTGGAGGGAGGTGGTGAACAGAAGTACACTCAGAAGAGAGCGAGAAGACACTCTAACGAGGAAACTGATGATGTGTGAGATATGCAGATGGCAGATTTCAGAATGATGTAAGGAAAACAAGTGAGTGTCTAACACTGTGAAAGAAGGCAGAGGAAAGTGTCATGAAGAAAAACATATCTTAGCAACGTTTATTCAGTCTCAAACTTTCAATTTTAATTATTATCAACACAATTAATGTGTTGACACTTCATAACAAATAACACGCATTGGCAAAATCAATAGGTCAGTCTTTTTTTTAGGTGTAAGTCCGTCATTGTGTTATATGTCTGGATGCAATACAATAAAGCACACAGAGACATCCAAATTTTGGCCAGGTGGCAGGCTTTGTAAAGCAAAGGATTTTAGTTTAGGGAAAAGGGTGTGGCGTACCGGCCTGAGTTGCTGTCTTCGGAGCTGGGGGAGCCAGGTTTGAATCTCGGCATGGTCTCAACATCCTGTGACTCTGAGCAAATCACTTAATCTCCCTGTGCCCACAATTCAGCGCCTTGAGACCCTCACAGGTGATTTGCTGCGCATTACAAATCCTGGATTTCATTTTTTTTTGTTTTCATGTCATAAGTTACAACCTTAATTACATAGGTTTGGAAAGTATTCCTATTTATACCAAATGCCATTTTGGAGACCTCCACCCTCACATTTTTTCATCCCACTTAAAACAATGGCTGCCGCAGACGATAACAGAGCGATCCGATCAACTGACAGTGTTGGAGCTTCACCCTCCTCTGGGGTGTGGTGTGTGGACACCTGGGACACAATGCTGTTGGAACTGAAGTCAGTTCTTATATATAGTGTTTCCCACCGCAGCACTGGTTTCATCTATCTGGATCTCCACATGTCTCTGACGTAGGATCAGCATTTAAAGACCGGTTTCAAAGCCCCCCGCTTCCCTGATGCCATGTCACAGTGGGTCATGGGGACAGTGTTTGTGAGCACAGACAGTTCATTCACATCCCAATGATCAGTTCTAGTGCCTCATGTTGTGTCATAGTGGAGTGCTGTAGATAATCAATGTTCTGACAATTCAGGGCACAAGGTACACATGATTGCTGGAGTCCCAGCTGAACGTGTGACCTTAGAAATGGAATGTGCACATCAACCGTATGTTTCACCTCAATCTGAGATGGCTCACTGCTATGCTTTCTGTCATGGGCTGCTTTTACAGCCCGCAGCGACCAAGACATATTGTCATAGCAAAGACACCCTGTTTGTCAGTATAGATTCTTCTGTTGCTCGGGTATGACACCTAGGTGCGCATCAGACAACCCCAGGTAGCTGGGCAGCTTCAGGATTCTTGAAATTTGGTAACGGTGCTTCCCCAGCAAAGACATTTCTTGTGCCTTGTTGCCAGCAGGTAAATGTACCATGGACGTCAATTCACCAAAATGCCAGGGGTAGCGAAAGTGACATCACAATCCCTTAACCTCCACTTTCGCTGACACGCACATATATGTGCACAAATTCACACTTACATACAATCTCTCACAAACACACTCTCACCCGCATGCATACACACAACATACATTTAAAAGCATTTTCTACTTACCTCAGCTGCCATAGAAGGCATATTCCAGCTATTTGTGATCCATTTTTTACACTAATAGTGAAAAATACATTATTATTCACTATTAGTGTATTACAAAATTGACACAAAACAAAGAGTGGACGTCCATAAAGACGAGCTGCCACTCTGTTCCTGGCACTGAATTTGCCGACTGATGCCATGGGTCACAAAGCCAGTGCCAGGGGTCGCAAAGGGCAAGCCAGGAGTCGCAGCTGCGACCCATGGCAACCCCTAAATAACGTCCATGAAATGCACATGTCGTTCAAAGTCAGTAGCCCCTTTCTACAGCCCAACGTGTGTACAAGGGGAACAGCTCCAAATGCACCAGTATTAAGATTATTTACAGACAACCATCCAAATGTATATCTATGCTCGCGCACACACAGGACACATCCATACGTACACGCACATCTGTGCACACACAACTCATCTATACGTACACACACATCTCTGCACACACGCGAATCATCCATATGTACACACACATCTCTGCACACGCACGACTCATCTATACGTACACACATGAATCATCCATACGTACACACACATCTGTGAACATGCGCACACACAACTCATCTATATGTACACACAGATCCGTGCACACACACACGACTCATCCATATGTACACACACACACACGACTCATCCATATGTACACACACATCCGTGAACACGCACACACACAACTCATCTATAAGTACACACAGATAAGTGTACACACACATACACGACTCATCCATATGTACACACACATCTGTGCACATGCGCACACACAACACATCCTTACGTGTACACACACATCCGTGAACACACACATACACGACTCATCCATATGTACAGACACACATCTGTGCACATGCGCACACACGAGACTCATCCATATGTGCACACACACATTTGTGCGCACACACAAGACTCATCCATATGTACACACAAGCACATCCGTGAACACGCTTGCACTTCTGATGGTGTGCTGTACTGAAGCTGCCCCTTGTGTTTCAGTAGCATTAATCACACCCACAGTTATGTACCAGTCTGTGGATGTCACGAGGGTGCATCAGACTGTGGGTTCAAACCATGACTGAAAATATCGAGCAGGTGTCCTCATCTTCTCTGAAGACCTGCAGGAAGGGTTGCCACCTTCCTCATAGAAAAAACTAGACATTTCTTTCCATTCCTAGATAATGGAAGGGCCAGGAGATGGAATTTAAATAGCACCCTCTGTATTTTTTGTTTTCTTTAACAATACAATGCTGCTTCTGTTTTCATTAGAACATATTTAGGAATAGTCTAGACATCTCTAAAATACTTTTGTCATGTTTTCATTTTGCTGTTGCTGCTTTGTGTTTATATTTCAAAGGGGAATATTGGATAGTGATGATTTTTCATGATTGTTTATGCATCTTGCCATAAAATACTGACCAGACTTATGTTTACAGTTTCAATCCTCCTAAATTAGCTCGGATGATCAATGTAACGGACCCGACGATTACATGTAATGTTAGTTTTCACATGTGAGGTGAAAGTAAGATAGAATAGAGGTTAAAGCTTTTTGTACAGATATTCTTGTGTAATCTTTGACTCCGCTTGCTCCTTTCCATTTGTGTCCACATTAAGACCCCTCCTCATCTTCTGCACAGGGGTAGTGGTGCAGGTGGTAATTTGGGCTCAGTTTCTCTCATCCTCCTCCAATCTCAGTTTGGTTTCCTCTACCCTTTTTTTCATTATCTCCCTTCAAGTCATTGCATCATGGTGTGCAGAGGAGAGGTGACAACTCATGGGGTAGTCAATCACCTAAAAGCCATCCAGAGGGTTCATTGTTTGCTCGTTCCACAGTGAATCCAGCTGATGAAACAATTGCAAATCATTCTACAACCACAGCACATGTTCCTATCACCATCATGTGTATAATACAGATAAAAGTGTATACAGTTCTATAAGTGCTAGCTTTCAAGGTATATGGACAAGCGATATCAGATCATCAATCTACATATCCATTGTGAAAAAGTTAGATAAAACTACCAAATCCACAAACACTTAGAATGACAGAAAAGCCACATAATTAGGAAAGTTAGTTCACAACTTAAGAAACATTTGAAGCCTAACAATGGCTGGTGCTGTAAGGGACTGTTGGGTATCTGTTGATACTCCCAGACCACCAGGGTACAATCGGACATCTTTGAGTCTGCTCTTCAGGGTCCAGTACTGATAATCAATTGCTTCTAGTAAGACACAAGGTACTGTGTACTGGTTAATCTCAAATGGTGTGATTCTTTACTGTTTTGGTCTACACATAATCTCAATTCATCATTTTCCTTACCTACTACTACAATTAGCAAGGCATGGGCACTGCAAAATTCCTGAGTGATCCCTCTGTAGAGAGGAGTTATTTGGCAGTTGATGGTGTGTTCAACCCCCATAGGCATCTCCCACATCCCCAATGCAGGTTGAAAAGATATTAGCTGGCTAAGTCAGATTGCACTGCAGTCTCCCCCTGGAAGATTCTGGCATTACTGCAGCAGGTCAAACCTCTGAGGCAGTGACTGTCGTCTGGATCACTACGGCTGACAGTTACATCTGGCCCACACGGTCCTGTCGGGATGGGGATGGAATAATCTGTGACATTGGTAACTGACACAGCAGCAATTTTCCCAGGACACCTCCTGGAACGGTGCTTCCTTCTGGGCCTCCATCAGGAATGCCCCCGAAGGTGATCTGCAGCATAAAGACATTGCACTTCATTATTCTCCATTTTCTGGCAAACAAATGATTGCTGGCTCCTTTTTCATGTCGCCTTCCTCTCTGCTTCTTTGTGGCGGCATGCCACTAGCACAGATTCTGCGGGTAACAATGGCGAATCTTCCAAAAACGCATCGCATTCTCGGCCTGTAAATCCAGCAGTTACCCGCCCTAGCCAGTGCATTCTAGATGGTGTGCTTGCGACAGGCAGAAACACCATCTTCTCTGAGTCTAACTCTACTGAGGTCCACAGAGGACTCCACCAGACATTATTCCAGAGCTATACACTCAGGAGGCTGCACTGCTTTCATGGAAGATAAGGAGAGCTCCGGGGAAGCTGCCCAGTACCGTAATCATGTCAGGCCGTAAGGAAAAGGAAGTGTAATGTTCTGATTCTGGGCACATCCCCCGACATGTTACGGGACTTACCACAACCTCCATTGACAGACGTCTAGAATTCAGAGGCGTAAACAGTGGGGCCAGAGACACTGATTCCAAGCGGTATCTCCACTCCTAATTCCAGGTATTATGCAGATCCGGAATTACCATGACAAATACTGCAGGTTTTTCTGTATTCCGGGGACTACTCAACTAAGATTTACCTCCCTGTGGATGGCACTTGCGCCCACTCTTAATCAGCCCCATCCATATATCATGCCCATGTTACGGGCAGACTTCCGCAAGAACTGCCAACACTGAAGGATTTTACCACCAATATGGCGCCGTTTTTGGCACATACTATCCGTTTAGTAGAGAAACCTGTTGCCATGGCAGAAAATCTGAACTGCTAGATGTTCAATCAATCCAGGAGTATTTATTTCTTCTTCCGTTCAACTAACAATCTCTACATTTTTTGTGGTGTTTCCTCACATACTATGTTGAGTCACTGCAGTTTCATTTAACACGCTGACGTGGTTGATCTGAATGCATATTAGAAAATAAATATTTTTTATTTCTATCGTATTGTTTGACTGTGAACAAATGTAATGATCTGGGATGATTTGCAGCCAGATGAGTCTAACAGTGTGACATGACTTCTGGAATGGAGTATCTCATTACTATAAGGGTTCCATTGATTTCAAAAGTACCCTCGAGGGCCCAAGAACAGAACAGCAGGATCACAGGAAAACATTGAGACAAAGTACAGTGTGCTCTACACACCGGCACTTAAAGCTAAATTAGAAACTGAAGCAACAACGCGCTCGACGAGGCGGGCTAGTGACGTCACAGTAAGGACTCTGGACCCTGAGACAAGGGGAAGGGAGGAGAGCGGAGGCTGCCTCCATCTACACTAAAGTGTGTGCTGTGACTAACATCTTTTCACAACAGCCTGCTGACGTCACTGCTGTTTAGAAGTAGGCAGGGGTAGCAATGATTCCCTATCTTCACCCCTGCCAAGGCACGGTGGCGTAACGAAAACTGATGGGACCCCCACAAAGTACATAGAGGCTCCCGTCCGTACTCAGGAGTTCTCAGGCCATGTTACTGTGCTGAAGGGGTCCCCTGAAGCCCCGGGAACCCCCTTCCCCCGCGCACCACAGGGGCTGCGGGTTGCGTATGTTACGCCACTGTCAAGGCCCTTGCTACACCTGCTCTCAGGAGAAACAGCGCTGTCACTCACCGTGCACACATCCTGAAACATGAGTGGGAGTCACACTCTTTTCACACCCACGTGTGATGTTTAAACTTCAACCTCAGGGTATGTCATGGGAAGGTCCCACAGAGCACCAAGGTGAGTGGGTCCATGAATTGGCTACCAGGGACTTTATCAGACCACCAATTTTCTCTGACGATGTAACTGGTCCAGTGGCGGCTGGCAGTTTTAACAGGGAGGGGGGTGGGTGAGAAGCACACTCACACTTTCACACACGCACATCCATTAACAACACTCATCAACATTCAAACATACATGTAAGCACCAAACATTCATTTAAAACGATCACACACACACTTTACCTTCGGCCTCCAGGTCCCATGAGGGTTGGGACTGCTTCCTTCCCTCTCTGGCTGACCTTAGGTCAGCCAGAGAGGGAAGGCAGCAGTCCCCGCCTTGTCACAGAGTGGGATGGGGTCAGTGAGACTGCTGACCCCCACCCCACTCTGTAGCGAAGTGTCACTGATTGACACTCGCCCTGGGCACTTCAGGGCTTAAACCTGAAGCACCCAGGTCGAAGTCAATGGGTGACGCTTCCCTCGTCACCCAGGGGAGGGCCTTGAGGCACCTTTGCAGAGCAGAGGAGGTCACGCCGATGGGAGCTGTGACCTCTTCAGCCCAGTAAAGTTCAGCTCAGGCAGCCAGGAGTCTGCGCAAATCGCGCATGTCTGCTCCTGGCTGCCTGACCTAAACATGAAGAGTGTTTGTCAGGCTGACCTTTGCTCAGCCTGACAGACACTCTTCATGAGGGGCAAAAGGTGGGGGGGGGGGGGCGTGGCCCCTCTGCCCTAAAGGACGGGCCGTGCCTCAACTAGTCCTTTCCTGATGGGCATTAAAGTTCTGCTTATAGTGTCAGTGTTCGCTGAGACAATACGAGAGGTCATGACCACAGCAGCATGCTCAGACAATAACAAGTCCTCTTTTACCTGTAGTTTTTACTTGTGGCCTCCACCAAGAAGCCCTCCGCAGACCATAGGCACTGTATGAGGGCTGGAGTGCGACAACCACCCATTAAATTCTCTGATGTCATTCATGGCTGAAAGGAAGTGTGATGTCACTTCCAGTAGCACCTGGCATTGTGGAGAACTGACGTCACTTATGGCTGTCTTTCACAACTCAACCAGGGTGGCATTTTCATTGTTCACATTAGGGGCCCTGGCATCCCCGCTACACCAGCAACGGTGTCTGCCAGGAGCACTGAAGATGTGCTCCAAAGAAGGGTTAATACCTCAGTTTGGCAAAATCATTTTTATAACAAGCTGTGCCTCATTTGGTAGTGGTGATGAAGTCTCTCACACACCTTGTGTATTTCCCGTAAAATCAATTGTTGCAAAGAAAGGAGCTAATGGCCTCACTGCCCCTAAAGCAGTTCTTATCTGCTTTATTGATAATTCATTGTATTTCCCTTATTGGCAAATTGTCTTTGTTGATTAGTGGTAAACCATCTCATCGCTATTATCGTCACAACATACTGGTAAATCATCTTAACTCTTTTATTGATCAATAATTGTCACCGTTATTGGTAACATCATATCTCCTTTACTGGTAAATCATTGTATCTTTCTTATTAGTGAATCATCGTAACTTCTTTACACAGGTGGTACAGATGTAGTAAGTGGGATCCTAACCATCTAGGGATGCATCGGTTTGGCCAGTACACATACCAGGCCACCCAATCCACTAGGTTTATACACTAGCCAATCACATACTGATGGCATCCTCTGCAGGGGGTAGGGTTGTCCACTGTGGTTGTGTAGCGGGTCTTCTTAAGAGATACATAACCCTGTGTCACATGGTACAGTGTCATACTCATCTTGCTACAATTAAGCAATAGATTTGTGGAGCGCTTCTCGTCACCAAGGGGGTATCTAGGCACTGGATACCAAAGCTCCAAAACCAACTTACCAACCACAAATTGGCTTGGCTCAGTCCCCGACACAGAAGTGTAAGAGGTATTGATTCAATCGCTCTTTGGCCCAAGATACTCTTGGGTGATGCTGCGTTCGGGACCCGTGTGCCTCCAGGATGGCCATGACAGCTCTGGTGTGAAAAAAGATGGCAGCTCGAAAGTTTTAAAGGGAGGTGGGGCATCAGTGCTGGTACCCAATCCTGGTAGGGTGCAGAAGGGTTCAAACCAGCAATTAGCCAATACCTTCTATTTGATAGGAAAGGGGGAGGTGAACGAGATTCTGCTGCTACATAAAGTTTGCACAACTGTTCTGCGGTAGATGCTCTGGGATCCAGGACTGTGTTCTGATACCTTTTCCTTGGGTTTTTTCAAGGTACGGAGGTAACTTCATATAAGCATCCTCAACTATACAGGACCCCCCAGTGAGAAAAGAGGGGCGTCTATGCCACCTTTAAGTATGATCAGGTATCAACCCTAGGAATCTATCAGCGACAGATTAGGACTCTAGGAGAAGTTGGGCTCAGGGAGTGACCACAGGTCACATGGGAATAATTTCTGCCTAGGGAAACAGAGACTAGATAAAAAAAAGGGCTTTATAAAGGACTAAACGGGTATTTGTGCGCCCTGGAAATGCTTTAACAGATAGCCTTATGAGCGAATAAAAGACTGAGGTACTGATTGCAAAGCTCCATGTTTTCAACGTATAATATCAAAGAGAATCCATTTCTTCACTGTTGTGGCTGTCTGTCAGTTTGTCACACCTCCCTTACTGGGAAAACATCCTATTTACCTCCCCCTCCTTAATATTAAATCATCTTTTCAACCCATAATGGGAAACCATCTAATATCCGTTACTGGTAAATCACCTTGTCTCCAATATTGATAGCATATTGTCTCCCCCTTATTAGTAAATGATATTAGCTTCCTTATTGGTAAACCATGAAGGTTTGGAGACATTGATGGAATGAAACTGCAGGTTTAGCTGCCAATCAGCAGTTTTTAAAAGTTACAAGAAAGATGCACGTCTTGCATCTTGGGTCGAACTCGCGGATGCAATGGGCTTGATCTTGTGTATATGGCGGTAATAACTGATAAGCACAAAGTGTTTTCCCACACAGATCTTTAAAAAAAGGATACAGTGCACCCTGTAAGCATGTCTCACTGAGTCGCTGAATAAATATATAAGGTTGAACAGGCAACACTTGTGAAGGTTTTGAAGTTGTTAACTAGAGAATTTACTAACACGGCAAAGTCTAAGTAATTCGACACAAGTCGCTTCAAAAAAGCACAGTGTTGTGTTTTTACCTTTAGATAAATACATTTCTAAAACAAGGATGGGGGGAAGGCGATAGGTCTTGACTTTAGGCCTGGCCTATGGAGACCTATTGGCTTTACCACTGCTTTTTGCTGATGCTGTTCGTCATTGGTAACCTAGTGTCTGAGCTCAGGCAGAAGGTGAGGTGTAAATATGTGCCATTAGAAGCCTGGGAACACTACACTATATGTTGTGTGATTGAATAAGTGATGACACACACCATCCCCGTCAGGCACCCACACAGGACCAGGTTCCGATGAGGGGGAACCCAATGATGACGCATGCCACACGAGATGGGTGAGGGTTCCTCTTCTTTTATGGAAACCATTCTAGGTATACTGCTACGAGCACGGGCTACAAGCAGCAAAGCTGCTAAACCCTAACTTCAATGCCTTGTAGTACCCACCTCCAGAAAAGATGCCAAACATTGCTTAGGAGGAGGTAGTTGAGTCGCTCACTTCACTTACTCCATGAAATTCGGGAAAGGCCCCCTGTGCCTGAGAGCTGCTCTCAGGACCTATATCTATCAGGCCCTCTTACTACGGCTGATAGTGAGTGTCCCCTTGATCGAATATGTGCGATGTCAAGTGTCAGAGACTATGTCTGCTTGGTGGAGAGCACTGGTGGAATGGCGCACCTCTCTCCTCTGCACTGGTGGAACGGAGTACCTCTCTCCTCTGCACTGGTGGAATGGAGTACCTCTCTCCTCTGCACTGGTGGAATGGCGCACCTCTCTCCTCTGCACTGGTGGAACGGAGTACCTCTCTCCTCTGCACTGGTGGAACGGAGTACCTCTCTCCTCTGCACTGGTGGAATGGCGCACCTCTCTCCTCTGCACTGGTGGAACGGAGTACCTCTCTCTGCACTGGTGGAATGGCGCACCTCTCTCCTCTGCACTGGTGGAATGGCGCACCTCTCTCCTCTGCACTGGTGGAACAGAGTACCTCTCTCCACTGCACTGGTGGAATGGTGCACCTCTCTCCTATGCACTGGTAGAACGGAGTACCTCTCTCCTCTGCACTGGTGGAACGGAGATCCTCTCTCCACTGCTCTGGTGGAACAGAGTACCTCTCTCCACTGCTCTGGTGGAACAGAGTACCTCTCTCCTCTTCACTGGTGGAACAGAGTACCTCTCTCCACTGCTCTGGTGGAACAGAGTACCTCTCTCCACTGCTCTGGTGGAACAGAGTACCTCTCTCCTCTTCACTGGTGGAACGGAGTACCTCTCTCCTCTGCACTGGTGGAACGGAGTACCTCTCTCCACTGCATTGGTGGAACAAAGTACCTCTCTCCTCTTCACTGGTGGAACGGAGTACCTCTCTCCTCTGCACTGGTGGAACGGCGTACCTCTCTCCTCTGCACCGGTGGAACGGCGTACCTCTCTCCTCTGCACTGGTTGAACAGCGGATCTCTCTCCTCTGCACTGGTGGAATGGCGTACCTCTCTCCTCTGCACTAGTGGAACAGAGTACCTCTCTCCTCTGCACTAGTGGAACAGAGTACCTCTCTCCTCTGCACTGGTGGAACGGCGTACCTCTCTCCTCTGCACTGGTGGAACGGCGTACCTCTCTCCTCTGCATTGGTGGAACAGAGTACCTCTTTCCTCTACACTGGTGGAACGGCGTACCTCTCTCCTCTGCACTGGTGGAACAGAGTAACTCTCTCCTCTGCACTGGTGGAACAGAGAGAGTACCTCTCTCCTCTGCACTGGTGGAACAGAGTACCTCTCTCCTCTGCACTGGTGGAACGGCGTACCTCTCTCCTCTGCACCGGTGGAACGGCGTACCTCTCTCCTCTGCACTGGTTGAACAGCGGACCTCTCTCCTCTGCACTGGTGGAATGGCGTACCTCTCTCCTCTGCACTAGTGGAACAGAGTAGCTCTCTCCTCTGCACTGGTGGAAAGGCGTACCTCTCTCCTCTGCACTGCTGGAACGGCGTACCTCTCTCCTCTGCATTGGTGGAACAGAGTACCTCTTTCCTCTACACTGGTGGAACGGCGTACCTCTGGAACGGCATACCTCTCTCCTCTGCACTGGTGGAACAGAGTAACTCTCTCCTCTGCACTGGTGGAACAGAGTACCTCTCTCCTCTGCATTGGTGGAACAGAGTACCACTCTCCTCTGCACTGGTGGAACAGAGTACCTCTCTCCACTGGAGGAACGGTGCACCTCTCTCCTCTGCACTGGTGGAATGGTGCACATCTCTCCTCTGCACTGGTGGAACGGAGTACCGCTCTCCTCTGCACTGGTGGAACGGAGTACCTCTCTCCGCTGCATTGGTGGAACAGAGTACCACTCTCCTCTGCACTGGTGGAACAGAGTACCTCTCTCCTCTTCACTGGTGGAACAGAGTACCTCTTTCCACTGCCTTGGTGGAACAGAGTACCTCTCTCCACTGCTCGGGTGGAACAGAGTACCTCTCTCCACTGCTCGTGTGGAACAGAGCACCTCTCTCCACTGCTCGGGTGGAACAGAGCACCTCTCTCCACTGCTCGGGTGGAACAGAGCACCTCTCTCCACTGCTCGGGTGGAACAGAGTACCTCTCTCCACTGCTCTGGTGGAACAGAGTACCTCTCTCCACTGCTCTGATGGAACAGAGTACCTCTCTCCTCTTCACTGGTGGAACAGAGTACCTCTTTCCACTGCATTGGTGGAACGGCGTACCTCTCTCTTCTGCACTGGGGGAACGGCGTACCTCTCTCCACTGCATTGGTGGAACAGAGTACCTCTCTCCACTGCTCTGGTGGAACAGAGTACCTCTCTCCTCTTCACTGGTGGAACAGAGTACCTCTCTCCACTGCTCTGGTGGAACAGAGTACCTCTCTCCACTGCTCTGGTGGAACAGAGTACCTCTCTCCTCTTCACTGGTGGAACGGAGTACCTCTCTCCTCTGCACTGGTGGAACGGAGTACCTCTCTCCACTGCATTGGTGGAACAAAGTACCTCTCTCCTCTTCACTGGTGGAACAGAGAGAGTACCTCTCTCCTCTGCACTGGTGGAACAGAGTACCTCTCTCCTCTGCACTGGTGGAACGGCGTACCTCTCTCCTCTGCACCGGTGGAACGGCGTACCTCTCTCCTCTGCACTGGTTGAACAGCGGACCTCTCTCCTCTGCACTGGTGGAATGGCGTACCTCTCTCCTCTGCCCTAGTGGAACAGAGTACATCTCTCCTCTGCACTAGTGGAACAGAGTACCTCTCTCCTCTGCACTGGTGGAACGGCGTACCTCTCTCCTCTGCACTGGTGGAACGGCGTACCTCTCTCCTCTGCACTGGTGGAACAGAGTAACTCTCTCTCTCCTCTGCACTGGTGGAACAGAGTACCTCTCTCCTCTGCACTGGTGGAACGGCGTACCTCTCTCCTCTGCACCGGTGGAACGGCGTACCTCTCTCCTCTGCACTGGTTGAACAGCGGACCTCTCTCCTCTGCACTGGTGGAATGGCATACCTCTCTCCTCTGCACTAGTGGAACAGAGTACCTCTCTCCTCTGCACTGGTGGAACGGCGTACCTCTCTCCTCTGCACTGCTGGAACGGCGTACCTCTCTCCTCTGCATTGGTGGAACGGCGTACCTCTCTCCTCTGCATTGGTGGAACAGAGTACCTCTCTCCTCTTCACTGGTGGAACAGAGTACCTCTTTCCACTGCCTTGGTGGAACAGAGAACCTCTCTCCACTGCTCGGGTGGAACAGAGCACCTCTCTCCACTGCTCGGGTGGAACAGAGCACCTCTCTCCACTGCTCGGGTGGAACAGAGTACCTCTCTCCACTGCTCTGGTGGAACAGAGTACCTCTCTCCACTGCTCTGGTGGAACAGAGTACCTCTCTCCTCTTCACTGGTGGAACAGAGTACCTCTTTCCACTGCATTGGTGGAACGGCGTACCTCTCTCTTCTGCACTGGGGGAACGGCGTACCTCTCTCCACTGCATTGGTGGAACAGAGTACCTCTCTCCACTGCTCTGGTGGAACAGAGTACCTCTCTCCTCTTCACTGGTGGAACAGAGTACCTCTCTCCACTGCTCTGGTGGAACCGAGTACCTCTCTCCACTGCTCTGGTGGAACAGAGTACCTCTCTCCTCTTCACTGGTGGAACGGAGTACCTCTCTCCTCTGCACTGGTGGAACGGAGTACCTCTCTCCACTGCATTGGTGGAACAAAGTACCTCTCTCCTCTTCACTGGTGGAACAGAGAGAGTACCTCTCTCCTCTGCACTGGTGGAACAGAGTACCTCTCTCCTCTGCACTGGTGGAACGGCGTACCTCTCTCCTCTGCACCGGTGGAACGGCGTACCTCTCTCCTCTGCACTGGTTGAACAGCGGACCTCTCTCCTCTGCACTGGTGGAATGGCGTACCTCTCTCCTCTGCCCTAGTGGAACAGAGTACCTCTCTCCTCTGCACTAGTGGAACAGAGTACCTCTCTCCTCTGCACTGGTGGAACGGCGTACCTCTCTCCTCTGCACTGGTGGAACGGCGTACCTCTCTCCTCTGCATTGGTGGAACAGAGTACCTCTTTCCTCTACACTGGTGGAACGGCGTACCTCTCTCCTCTGCACTGGTGGAACAGAGTAACTCTCTCCTCTGCACTGGTGGAACAGAGAGAGTACCTCTCTCCTCTGCACTGGTGGAACAGAGTACCTCTCTCCTCTGCACTGGTGGAACGGCGTACCTCTCTCCTCTGCACCGGTGGAACGGCGTACCTCTCTCCTCTGCACTGGTTGAACAGCGGACCTCTCTCCTCTGCACTGGTGGAATGGCGTACCTCTCTCCTCTGCACTAGTGGAACAGAGTACCTCTCTCCTCTGCACTGGTGGAACGGCGTACCTCTCTCCTCTGCACTGCTGGAACGGCGTACCTCTCTCCTCTGCATTGGTGGAACAGAGTACCTCTTTCCTCTACACTGGTGGAACGGCGTACCTCTGGAACGGCATACCTCTCTCCTCTGCACTGGTGGAACAGAGTAACTCTCTTCTCTGCACTGGTGGAACAGAGTACCACTCTCCTCTGCATTGGTGGAACAGAGTACCACTCTCCTCTGCACTGGTGGAACAGAGTACCTCTCTCCACTGCAGGAACGGTGCACCTCTCTTCTCTGCACTGGTGGAATGGTGCACATCTCTCCTCTGCACTGGTGGAACGGAGTACCGCTCTCCTCTGCACTGGTGGAACGGAGTACCTCTCTCCGCTGCATTGGTGGAACAGAGTACCACTCTCCTCTGCACTGGTGGAACAGAGTACCACTCTCCTCTGCACTGGTGGAACAGAGTACCTCTCTCCTCTTCACTGGTGGAACAGAGTACCTCTTTCCACTGCCTTGGTGGAACAGAGTACCTCTCTCCACTGCTCGGGTGGAACAGAGTACCTCTCTCCACTGCTCGGGTGGAACAGAGCACCTCTCTCCACTGCTCGGGTGGAACAGAGCACCTCTCTCCACTGCTCGGGTGGAACAGAGCACCTCTCTCCACTGCTCGGGTGGAACAGAGTACCTCTCTCCACTTCTCTGGTGGAACAGAGTACCTCTCTCCACTGCTCTGGTGGAACAGAGTACCTCTCTCCTCTTCACTGGTGGAACAGAGTACCTCTTTCCACTGCATTGGTGGAACGGCGTACCTCTCTCTTCTGCACTGGGGGAACGGCGTACCTCTCTCCACTGCATTGGTGGAACAGAGTACCTCTCTCCTCTGCACTGGTGGAACTGAGTACCTCTCTCCTCTGCACTGGTGGAACAGAATACCTCTTTCCTCTCCACTGGTGGAACAGAGTACCTCTCTCCTCTGCACTGGTGGAACAGAGTACCTCTCTCCACTGCATTGGTGGAACAGAATACCTCATTCCTCTCCACTGGTGGAACCGAATACCTCATTCATCTCCACCGGTGGAACAGAGTACTTCTCTCCTCTGCACTGGTGAAACAGAGTACCTCTCTCCACTACATTGGTGGAACAGAATACCTCATTCCTCTCCACTGGTGGAACAGAGTACCTCTCTCCGCTGCATTGGTGGAACAGAGTACCACTCTCCTCTGCACTGGTTGAACAGAGTACCTCTCTCCTCTTCATTGGTGGAACAGAGTACCTCTCTCCACTGCTCTGGTAGAACAGAGTACCTCTCTCCACTGCTCTGGTAGAACAGAGTACTTCTCTCCTCTTCACTGGTGGAACAGAGTACCTCTCTCCACTGCTCTGGTGGAACAGAGTACCTCACTCCACTGCTCTGGTGGAACAGAGTACCTCTCTCCTCTTCACTGGTGGAACAGAGTACCTCTTTCCACTGCATTGGTGGAACAGAGTACCTCTCTGCACTGCTCTGGTGGAACAGAGTACCTCTCTCCACTGCTCTGGTGGAACAGAGTACCTCTCTCCACTGCTCTGGTGGAACAGAGTACCTCTCTCCTCTTCACTGGTGGAACAGAGTACCTCTTTCCACTGCATTGGTGGAACGGCGTACCTCTCTCTTCTGCACTGGTGGAACGGCGTACCTCTCTCCACTGCATTGGTGGAACAGAGTACCTCTCTCCTCTGCACTGGTGGAACAGAGTACCTCTCTCCTCTGCACTGGTGGAACAGAATACCTCTTTCCTCTGCACTGGTGGAACAGAGTACCTCTCTCCTCTGCACTGGTGGAACAGAGTACCTCTCTCCACTGCATTGGTGGAACAGAATACCTCATTCCTCTCCACCGGAGGAACAGAATACCTCATTCATCTCCACCGGTGGAACAGAGTACTTCTCTCCTCTGCACTGGTGAAACAGAGTACCTCTCTCCACTGCATTGGTGGAACAGAATACCTCATTCCTCTCCACTGGTGGAACAGAGTACTTCTCTCCGCTGCATTGGTGGAACAGAGTACCACTCTCCTCTGCACTGGTTGAACAGAGTACCTCTCTCCTCTTCACTGGTGGAACAGAGTACCTCTTTCCACTGCATTGGTGGAACAGAGTACCTCTCTCCACTGCTCTGGTGGAACGGAGTACCTCTCTCCTCTGCACTGGTGGAACGGAGTACCTCTCTCCACTGTATTGGTGGAACAAAGTACCTCTCTCCTCTTCACTGGTGGAACAGAGAGAGTACCTCTCTCCACTGCATTGGTGGAACTCTCTCCTCTGCACTGGAGGAACAGAGTACCTCTCTCCTCTGCACTGGTGGAACAGAGTACCTCTCTCCTCTGCACTGGTCTAACGGCGTACCTCTCTCCTCTGCACTGGTGAAACGGCGTACTTCTCTACTCTGCACTGGTGAAACGGTGTACCTCTCTCCTCTGCACCGGTGGAATAGAATACTTCTTTCCTCTGCACTGGTGGAACAGAGTACCTCTCTCCGCTGCATTGGTGGAACAGAGTACCACTCTCCTCTGCACTGGTGGAACAGAGTACCTCTCTCCTCTTCACTGGTGGAACAGAATACCTCTCTCCACTGCTCTGGTGGAACAGAGTACCTCTCTCCAATGCTCTGGTGGAACAGAGTACCTCTCTCCACTGCTCTGGTGGAACAGAGTACATCTCTCCTCTTCACTGGTGGAACAGAGTACCTCTCTCCACTGCTCTGGTGGAACAGAGTACCTCTCTCCACTGCTCTGGTGGAACAGAGTACCTCTCTCCACTGCTCTGGTGGAACAGAGTACCTCTCTCCACTGCTCTGGTGGAACGGAGTACGTCTCTCCACTGCTCTGGTGGAACGGAGTACCTCTCTCCACTGCTCTGGTGGAACGGAGTACCTCTCTCCACTGCACTGGTGGAACGGAGTACCTCTCTCCACTGTATTGGAGGAACAAAGTACCTCTCTCCTCTTCACTGGTGAAACAGAGAGAGTACCTCTCTCCACTGCAGTGGTGGAACTCTCTCCTCTGCATTGGTGGAACTCTCTCCTCTGCACTGGTGGAACAGAGTACCTCTCTCCTCTGCACTGGTGGAACGGCGTACCTCTCTCCTCTGCACCGGTGGAATAGAGTACCTCTCTCCTCTGCACTGGTGGAACAGCGTACCTCTCTCCTCTGCACTGGTGGAACAGAGTACCTCTCTCCTCTGCACTGGTAGAACGGCGTACCTCTCTCCTCTGCACTGGTGGAACGGCGTACCTCTCTCCTCTGCACTGGTGGAACAGAGTACCTCTCTCCTCTGCATTGGTGGAACAGAGTACCTCTCTCCTCTTCACTGGTGGAACGGCGTACCTCTGGAACGGCATACCTCTCTCCTCTGCACTGGTGGAACAGAGTACCACTCTCCTCTGCACTGGTGGAACAGAGTACCACTCTCCTCTGCACTGGTGGAACAGAGTACCTCTCTTCTCTTCCGTGGTGGAACAGAGTACCTCTCTCCACTGCATTGGTGGAACACAGTACCTCTCTCCTCTGCACTAGTGGAACAGAGTACCTCTCTCCTCTGCACTGGTGGAACGGCGTACCTCTCTCCTCTGCACTGGTGGAACGGCATACCTCTCTCCACTGCATTGGTGGAACAGAGTACCTCCCTCCTCTGCACTGGTGGAACAGAGTACCTCTCTCCTCTGCACTGGTGGAACAGAGTACCTCTCTCCACTGCATTGGTGGAGCAGAATACCTCTTTCCTCTCCACTGGTGGAACAGAGTACCTCTCTCCTCTGCACTGGTGGAACAGAGTACCTCTCTCCTCTGCACTGGTGGAACAGAGTACCTCTCTCCACTGCACTGGTTGAACAGAGTACCTCTCTCCTCTTCACTGGTGGAACAGAGTACCTCTCTCCTCTGCACTGGTGGAACAGAGTACCTCTCTCCTCTGCACTGGTGGAACAGAGTACCTCTCTCCTCTGCACTGGTGGAACAGAGTACCTCTCTCCTCTGCACTGGTGGAACGGAGTACCTCTCTCCTCTGCACTGGTGGAACGGAGTACCTCTCTCCACTGCACTGGTGGAACGGAGTACCTCTCTCCACTGCACTGGTGGAACGGTGCACCTCTCTCCTATGCACTGGTAGAACGGAGTACCTCTCTCCTCTGCACTGGTGGAACGGAGATCCTCTCTCCACTGCTCTGGTGGAACAGAGTACCTCTCTCCACTGCTCTGGTGGAACAGAGTACCTCTCTCCTCTTCACTGGTGGAACAGAGTAACTCTCTCCACTGCTCTGGTGGAACAGAGTACCTCTCTCCACTGCTCTGGTGGAACAGAGTACCTCTCTCCTCTTCACTGGTGGAACGGAGTACCTCTCTCCTCTGCACTGGTGGAACGGAGTACCTCTCTCCACTGCATTGGTGGAACAAAGTACCTCTCTCCTCTTCACTGGTGGAACAGAGAGAGAGTACCTCTCTCCTCTGCACTGGTGGAACAGAGTACCTCTCTCCACTGCACTGGTGGAACAGAGTACCTCTCTCCACTGCACTGGTGGAATGGTGCACCTCTCTCCTATGCACTGGTAGAACGGAGTACCTCTCTCCTCTGCACTGGTGGAACGGAGATCCTCTCTCCACTGCTCTGGTGGAACAGAGTACCTCTCTCCACTGCTCTGGTGGAACAGAGTATCTCTCTCCTCTTCACTGGTGGAACAGAGTACCTCTCTCCACTGCTCTGGTGGAACAGAGTACATCTCTCCACTGCTCTGGTGGAACAGAGTACCTCTCTCCTCTTCACTGGTGGAACGGAGTACCTCTCTCCTCTGCACTGGTGGAACGGAGTACCTCTCTCCACTGCATTGGTGGAACAAAGTACCTCTCTCCTCTTCACTGGTGGAACAGAGAGAGTACCTCTCTCTTCTGCACTGGTGGAACAGAGTACCTCTCTCCTCTGCACTGGTGGAACGGCGTACCTCTCTCCTCTGCACCGGTGGAACGGCGTACCTTTCTCCTCTGCACTGGTTGAACAGCGGACCTCTCTCCTCTGCACTGGTGGAATGGCGTACCTCTCTCCTCTGCACTAGTGGAACAGAGTACCTCTCTCCTCTACACTGGTGGAACGGCGTACCTCTCTCCTCTGCACTGGTGGAACGGCGTACCTCTCCCCTCTGTACTGGTGGAACAGAGTACCTCTTTTCTCTACACTGGTGGAACGGTGTACCTCTCTCCTCTGCACTGGTGGAACAGAGAGAGTACCTCTCTCCTCTGCACTGGTGGAACGGAGTACCTCTCTCCTCTGCACTGGTGGAACAGGGAGAGTACCTCTCTCCTCTGCACTGGTGGAACAGAGTACCTCTCTCCTCTGCACTGGTGGAACGGCGTACCTCTCTCCTCTGCACCGGTGGAACGGCGTGCCTCTCTCCTCTGCACTGGTTGAACAGCGGACCTCTCTCCTCTGCACTGGTGGAACGGCGTACCTCTCTCCTCTGCAGTAGTGGAACAGAGTACCTCTCTCCTCTGCACTGGTGGAACGGCGTACCTCTCTCCTCTGCACTGGTGGAACAGAGTACCTCTCTCCTCTGCACTGGTGGAACGGCGTACCTCTCTCCTCTGCATTGGTGGAACAGAGTACCTCTTTCCTCTACACTGGTGGAACGGCATACCTCTCTCCTCTGCACTGGTGGAACAGAGTAACTCTCTCCTCTGCACTGGTGGAACAGAGTACCTCTCTCCTCTGCATTGGTGGAACAGAGTACCACTCTCCTCTGCACTGGTGGAACAGAGTACCACTCTCCACTGCAGGAACAGTGCACCTCTCTCCTCTGCACTGGTGGAATGGTGCACCTCTCTCCTCTGCACTGGTGGAACGGAGTACCGCTCTCCTCTGCACTGGTGGAACGGAGTACCTCTTTCTACTGCCTTGGTGGAACAGAGTACCTCTCTCCACTGCTCGGGTGGAACAGAGTACCTCTCTCCACTGCTCTGGTGGAACAGAGTACCTCTCTCCACTGCTCTGGTGGAACAGAGTACCTCTCTCCTCTTCACTGGTGGAACAGAGTAACTCTCTCCACTGCTCTGGTGGAACAGAGTACCTCTCTCCACTGCTCTGGTGGAACAGAGTACCTCTCTCCTCTTCACTGGTGGAACGGAGTACCTCTCTCCTCTGCACTGGTGGAACGGAGTACCTCTCTCCACTGCATTGGTGGAACAAAGTACCTCTCTCCTCTTCACTGGTGGAACAGAGAGAGAGTACCTCTCTCCTCTGCACTGGTGGAACAGAGTACCTCTCTCCACTGCACTGGTGGAACGGAGTACCTCTCTCCACTGCACTGGTGGAATGGTGCACCTCTCTCCTATGCACTGGTAGAACGGAGTACCTCTCTCCTCTGCACTGGTGGAACGGAGATCCTCTCTCCACTGCTCTGGTGGAACAGAGTACCTCTCTCCACTGCTCTGGTGGAACAGAGTATCTCTCTCCTCTTCACTGGTGGAACAGAGTACCTCTCTCCACTGCTCTGGTGGAACAGAGTACCTCTCTCCACTGCTCTGGTGGAACAGAGTACCTCTCTCCTCTTCACTGGTGGAACGGAGTACCTCTCTCCTCTGCACTGGTGGAACGGAGTACCTCTCTCCACTGCATTGGTGGAACAAAGTACCTCTCTCCTCTTCACTGGTGGAACAGAGAGAGTACCTCTCTCTTCTGCACTGGTGGAACAGAGTACCTCTCTCCTCTGCACTGGTGGAACGGCGTACCTCTCTCCTCTGCACCGGTGGAACGGCGTACCTTTCTCCTCTGCACTGGTTGAACAGCGGACCTCTCTCCTCTGCACTGGTGGAATGGCGTACCTCTCTCCTCTGCACTAGTGGAACAGAGTACCTCTCTCCTCTACACTGGTGGAACGGCGTACCTCTCCCCTCTGCACTGGTGGAACGGCGTACCTCTCCCCTCTGCACTGGTGGAACAGAGTACCTCTTTTCTCTACACTGGTGGAACGGCGTACCTCTCTCCTCTGCACTGGTGGAACAGAGAGAGTACCTCTCTCCTCTGCACTGGTGGAACGGAGTACCTCTCTCCTCTGCACTGGTGGAACAGAGAGAGTACCTCTCTCCTCTGCACTGGTGGAACAGAGTACCTCTCTCCTCTGCACTGGTGGAACGGCGTACCTCTCTCCTCTGCACCGGTGGAACGGCGTGCCTCTCTCCTCTGCACTGGTTGAACAGCGGACCTCTCTCCTCTGCACTGGTGGAACGGCGTACCTCTCTCCTCTGCACTAGTGGAACAGAGTAACTCTCTCCTCTGCACTGGTGGAACGGCGTACCTCTCTCCTCTGCACTGGTGGAACAGAGTACCTCTCTCCTCTGCACTGGTGGAACGGCGTACCTCTCTCCTCTGCATTGGTGGAACAGAGTACCTCTTTCCTCTACACTGGTGGAACGGCGTACCTCTGGAACGGCATACCTCTCTCCTCTGCACTGGTGGAACAGAGTAACTCTCTCCTCTGCACTGGTGGAACAGAGTACCTCTCTCCTCTGCATTGGTGGAACAGAGTACCACTCTCCTCTGCACTGGTGGAACAGAGTACCACTCTCCACTGCAGGAACAGTGCACCTCTCTCCTCTGCACTGGTGGAATGGTGCACCTCTCTCCTCTGCACTGGTGGAACGGAGTACCGCTCTCCTCTGCACTGGTGGAACGGAGTACCTCTTTCTACTGCCTTGGTGGAACAGAGTACCTCTCTCCACTGCTCGGGTGGAACAGAGTACCTCTCTCCACTGCTCGGGTGGAACAGAGTACCTCTCTCCTCTTCACTGGTGGAACAGAGTACCTCTCTCCACTGCTCTGGTGGAACAGAGTACCTCTCTCCACTGCTCTGGTGGAACAGAGTACCTCTCTCCTCTTCACTGGTGGAACAGAGTACCTCTTTCCACTGCATTGGTGGAACAGAGTACCTCTCTCTTCTGCACTGGTGGAACGGCGTACCTCTCTCCACTGCATTGGTGGAACAGAGTACCTCTCTCTTCTGCACTGGTGGAACTGAGTACCTCTCTCCTCTGCACTGGTGGAACAGAATACCTCTTTCCTCTCCACTGGTGGAACAGAGTACCTCTCTCCTCTGCACTGGTGGAACAGAGTACCTCTCTCCACTGCATTGGTGGAACAGAATACCTCATTCCTCTCCACCGGTGGAACCGAATACCTCATTCATCTCCACCGGTGGAACAGAGTACTTCTCTCCTCTGCACTGGTGAAACAGAGTACCTCTCTCCACTGCATTGGTGGAACAGAATACCTCATTCCTCTCCACTGGTGGAACAGAGTACCTCTCTCCGCTGCATTGGTGGAACAGAGTACCACTCTCCTCTGCACTGGTTGAACAGAGTACCTCTCTCCTCTTCACTGGTGGAACAGAGTACCTCTTTCCACTGCATTGGTGGAACAGAGTACCTCTCTCCACTGCTCTGGTGGAACAGAGTACCTCTCTCCACTGCTCTGGTAGAACAGAGTACCTCTCTCATCTGCACTGGTGGAACAGAGTACCTCTCTCCACTGCATTGGTGGAACAGAATACCTCATTCCTCTCCACCGGTGGAACAGAGTACTTCTCTCCTCTTCACTGGTGGAACAGAGTACCTCTTTCCACTGCATTGGTGGAACAGAGTACCTCTCTCCACTGCTCTGGTGGAACAGAGTACCTCTCTCCACTGCTCTGGTGGAACAGAGTACCTCTCTCCACTGCTCTGGTGGAACAGAGTACCTCTCTCCTCTTCACTGGTGGAACAGAGTACCTCTTTCCACTGCATTGGTGGAACGGCGTACCTCTCTCTTCTGCACTGGTGGAACAGCGTACCTCTCTCCACTGCATTGGTGGAACAGAGTACCTCTCTCCTCTGCACTGGTGGAACAGAGTACCTCTCTCCTCTGCACTGGTGGAACAGAATACCTCTTTCCTCTCCACTGGTGGAACAGAGTACCTCTCTCCTCTGCACTGGTGGAACAGAGTAACTCTCTCCACTGCATTGGTGGAACAGAATACCTCATTCCTCTCCACCGGTGGAACAGAATACCTCATTCATCTCCACCGGTGGAACAGAGTACTTCTCTCCTCTGCACTGGTGAAACAGAGTACCTCTCTCCACTGCATTGGTGGAACAGAATACCTCATTCCTCTCCGCTGGTGGAACAGAGTACCTCTCTCCGCTGCATTGGTGGAACAGAGTACCACTCTCCTCTTCACTGGTGGAACAGAGTACCTCTTTCCACTGCATTGGTGGAACAGAGTACCTCTCTCCACTGCTCTGGTGGAACAGAGTACCTCTCTCCACTGCTCTGGTGGAACAGAGTACCTCTCTCTACTGCTCTGGTGGAACAGAGTACCTCTCTCCACTGCTCTGGTGGAACGGAGTACCTCTCTCCTCTGCACTGGTGGAACGGAGTACCTCTCTCCACTGTATTGGTGGAACAAAGTACCTCTCTCCTCTTCACTGGTGGAACAGAGAGAGTACCTCTCTCCACTGCATTGGTGGAACTCTCTCCTCTGCACTGGTGGAACAGAGTACCTCTCTCCTCTGCACTGGTGGAACGGCGTACCTCTCTCCTCTGCACTGGTGGAACAGAGTACCTCTCTCCACTGCATTGGTGGAACAGAATACCTCATTCCTCTCCACCGGTGGAACAGAGTACTTCTCTCCTCTTCACTGGTGGAACAGAGTACCTCTTTCCACTGCATTGGTGGAACAGAGTACCTCTCTCCACTGCTCTGGTGGAACAGAGTACCTCTCTCCACTGCTCTGGTGGAACAGAGTACCTCTCTCCACTGCTCTGGTGGAACAGAGTACCTCTCTCCTCTTCACTGGTGGAACAGAGTACCTCTCTCCACTGCATTGGTGGAACAGAATACCTCATTCCTCTCCACCGGTGGAACAGAGTACTTCTCTCCTCTTCACTGGTGGAACAGAGTACCTCTTTCCACTGCATTGGTGGAACAGAGTACCTCTCTCCACTGCTCTGGTGGAACAGAGTACCTCTCTCCACTGCTCTGGTGGAACAGAGTACCTCTCTCCACTGCTCTGGTGGAACAGAGTACCTCTCTCCTCTTCACTGGTGGAACAGAGTACCTCTTTCCACTGCATTGGTGGAACGGCGTACCTCTCTCTTCTGCACTGGTGGAACGGAGTACCGCTCTCCTCTGCACTAGTGGAACAGAGTACCTCTCTCCTCTGCACTGGTGGAACGGCGTACCTCTCCCCTCTGCACTGGTGGAACGGCGTACCTCTCCCCTCTGCACTGGTGGAACAGAGTACCTCTTTCCTCTACACTGGTGGAACGGCGTACCTCTCTCCTCTGCACTGGTGGAACAGAGAGAGTACCTCTCTCCTCTGCACTGGTGGAACGGAGTACCTCTCTCCTCTGCACTGGTGGAACAGAGAGAGTACCTCTCTCCTCTGCACTGGTGGAACAGAGTACCTCTCTCCTCTGCACTGGTGGAACGGCGTACCTCTCTCCTCTGCACCGGTGGAACGGCGTACCTCTTTCCACTGCATTGGTGGAACAGAGTACCTCTTTCCACTGCATTGGTGGAACAGAGTACCTCTCTCCACTGCTCTGGTGGAACAGAGTACCTCTCTCCACTGCTCTGGTAGAACAGAGTACCTCTCTCATCTGCACTGGTGGAACAGAGTACCTCTCTCCACTGCATTGGTGGAACAGAATACCTCATTCCTCTCCACCGGTGGAACAGAGTACTTCTCTCCTCTTCACTGGTGGAACAGAGTACCTCTTTCCACTGCATTGGTGGAACAGAGTACCTCTCTCCACTGCTCTGGTGGAACAGAGTACCTCTCTCCACTGCTCTGGTGGAACAGAGTACCTCTCTCCACTGCTCTGGTGGAACAGAGTACCTCTCTCCTCTTCACTGGTGGAACAGAGTACCTCTTTCAACTGCATTGGTGGAACGGCGTACCTCTCTCTTCTGCACTGGTGGAACGGCGTACCTCTCTCCACTGCATTGGTGGAACAGAGTACCTCTCTCCTCTGCACTGGTGGAACAGAGTACCTCTCTCCTCTGCACTGGTGGAACAGAATACCTCTTTCCTCTCCACTGGTGGAACAGAGTACCTCTCTCCTCTGCACTGGTGGAACAGAGTAACTCTCTCCACTGCATTGGTGGAACAGAATACCTCATTCCTCTCCACCAGTGGAACAGAATACCTCATTCATCTCCACCGGTGGAACAGAGTACTTCTCTCCTCTGCACTGGTGAAACAGAGTACCTCTCTCCACTGCATTGGTGGAACAGAATACCTCATTCCTCTCCGCTGGTGGAACAGAGTACCTCTCTCCGCTGCATTGGTGGAACAGAGTACCACTCTCCTCTTCACTGGTGGAACAGAGTACCTCTTTCCACTGCATTGGTGGAACAGAGTACCTCTCTCCACTGCTCTGGTGGAACAGAGTACCTCTCTCCACTGCTCTGTTGGAACAGAGTACCTCTCTCTACTGCTCTGGTGGAACAGAGTACCTCTCTCCACTGCTCTGGTGGAACGGAGTACCTCTCTCCTCTGCACTGGTGGAACGGAGTACCTCTCTCCACTGTATTGGTGGAACAAAGTACCTCTCTCCTCTTCACTGGTGGAACAGAGAGAGTACCTCTCTCCACTGCATTGGTGGAACTCTCTCCTCTGCACTGGTGGAACAGAGTACCTCTCTCCTCTGCACTGGTGGAACGGCGTACCTCTCTCCTCTGCACTGGTGAAACGGTGTACCTCTCTCCTCTGCACTGGTGAAACGGTGTACCTCTCTCCTCTGCACTGGTGAAACGGTGTACCTCTCTCCTCTGCACCGGTGGAATAGAATACTTCTCTCCTCTGCACTGGTGGAACAGAGTACCTCTCTCCGCTGCATTGGTGGAACAGAGTACCACTCTCTTCTGCACTGGTGGAACAGAGTACCTCTCTCCTCTTCACTGGGGAACAGAGAACCTCTTTCCACTGCATTGGTGGAACAGAGTACCTCTCTCCAATGCTCTGGTGGAACAGAGTACCTCTCTCCACTGCTCTGGTGGAACAGAGTACATCTCTCCTCTTCACTGGTGGAACAGAGTACCTCTCTCACTGCTCTGGTGGAACAGAGTACCTCTCTCCACTGCTCTGGTGGAACAGAGTACCTCTCTCCACTGCTCTGGTGGAACGGAGTACCTCTCTCCACTGCTCTGGTGGAACGGAGTACCTCTCTCCACTGCTCTGGTGGAACGGAGTACCTCTCTCCACTGCACTGGTGGAACGGAGTACCTCTCTCCACTGTATTGGAGGAACAAAGTACCTCTCTCCTCTTCACTGGTGAAACAGAGAGAGTACCTCTCTCCACTGCATTGGTGGAACTCTCTCCTCTGCATTGGTGGAACTCTCTCCTCTGCACTGGTGGAACAGAGTACCTCTCTCCTCTGCACTGGTGGAACGGCGTACCTCTCTCCCTCTGCACCGGAGGAATAGAGTACCTCTCTCCTCTGCACTGGTGGAACAGCGTACCTCTCTCCTCTGCACTGGTGGAACAGAGTACCTCTCTCCTCTGCACTGGTGGAACGGCGTACCTCTCTCCTCTGCACTGGTGGAACAGAGTACCTCTCTCCTCTGCATTGGTGGAACAGAGTACCTCTCTCCTCTGCACTGGTGGAACGGCGTACCTCTGGAACGGCATACCTCTCTCCTCTGCACTGGTGGAACAGAGTACCTCTCTCCTCTGCACTGGTGGAACAGAGTACCACTCTCCTCTGCACTGGTGGAACAGAGTACCTCTCTCCTCTTCCGTGGTGGAACAGAGTACCTCTCTCCACTGCATTGGTGGAACACAGTACCTCTCTCCTCTGCACTAGTGGAACAGAGTACCTCTCTCCTCTGCACTGGTGGAACGGCGTACCTCTCTCCTCTGCACTGGTGGAACGGCATACCTCTCTCCACTGCATTGGTGGAACAGAGTACCTCCCTCCTCTGCACTGGTGGAACAGAGTACCTCTCTCCTCTGCACTGGTGGAACAGAGTACCTCTCTCCACTGCATTGGTGGAACAGAATACCTCTTTCCTCTCCACTGGTGGAACAGAGTACCTCTCTCCTCTGCACTGGTGGAACAGAGTACCTCTCTCCACTGCATTGGTGGAACAGAATACCTCATTCCTCTCCACCGGTGGAACAGAATACCTCATTCCTCTCCAACGGTGGAACAGAGTACTTCTCTCCTCTGCATTGGTAGAACAGAATACCTCATTCCTCTCCACTGGTGGAACAGAGTACCTCTCTCCGCTGCATTGGTGGAACAGAGTACCACTCTCCTCTGCACTGGTTGAACAGAGTACCTCTCTCCTCTTCACTGGTGGAACAGAGTACCTCTCTCCTCTGCACTGGTGGAACAGCATACCTCTCTCCTTTGCACTGGTGGAATGGCGTACCTCTCTCAACTGCATTGGTGGAACAGAGTACCTCTCTCCTCTGCACTGGTGGAACAGAGTACCTCTCTCCTCTGCACTGGTGGAACAGAGTACCCCTCTCCACTGCATTGGTGGAACAGAATACCTCTTTCCTCTCCACTGGTGGAACAGAGTACCTCTCTCATCTGCACTGGTGGAACAGAGTACCTCTCTCCACTGCATTGGTGGAACAGAATACCTCATTCCTCTCCACCGGTGGAACAGAGTACTTCTCTCCTCTGCACTGGTGGAACAGAGTACCTCTCCACTGCATTGGTGGAACAGAATACCTCATTCCTCTCCACCGGTGGAACAGAGTACTTCTCTCCTCTGCGCTTGTGGAACAGAGTACCTCTCTACTGCATTGGTGGAACAGAGTACCTCTCTACTGCATTGGTGGAACAGAATACCTCATTCCTCTCCACTGGTGGAACAGAGTACCTCTCTCCGCTGCATTGGTAGAACAGAGTATCTCTCTGTTGCACTGGTGGAACAGAGAACCTCTGCGCTGTGCTAGTGGAACAGAGTACCTCTCTCCGCTGCACTGGTGGAACAGAGAACCTCTCTGTGCTGTGCTAGTGGAACAGAGTACCTCTCTCTGCCACTCTGGTGGAACAGAGTACCTCTCTGTGCTGTGCTAGTGGAACAGAGTACCTCTCTGCATTGCACTGGTAGAACAGAGTACCTCTCTCCGCTGTGCTAGTGGAACAGAGTACCTTTCTCCGCTATATTAGTGGAACAGAGTACCTCTCTCCGCTGTGCTAGGGGAACAGAGTACCTCTCTGCGTTGTGCTAGTGGAACAGAGTACCTCTCTGCACTGCACTGGTGGAACAGAGTACCTCTCTCTGCTGCACTGGTGGAACAGAGTACCTCTCTCTGCTGCACTGGTGGAACAGAGTACCTCTCTGGCTGTGCTAGTGGAAAGAAGTACAGCCCGTCAACCTTTAACTGATCTATCTTTCCCTATTTGAGAGAAAGAGGGCTTGGTTTCAGCCAAAATCGTTTTGCTCCCTTCCTTATTGAACAGCTCCAAAAGTATTGCAAAATAAAGTAGGGTCATTTTCTCCCGGGAAAACCCTAATGTGTGGAGAGAATACAGGCAGCAGACCTTACCTACTCCTTGTCATGTAAGCAGCCGAGATTGTGCAGGATTGATCTGACCATGTTTTGCTTTGACAATGCTACGCCCTGAGCTCACTGAGTCCACGTTAGCCGAAGCCATGAGTGGACAGTTCCTTCAGTACTAGTGAGGGATTATACAAATTACACTGCAACAACCCACATACATGTGATATGATTTCTACATGTTTTCCAGTGTTATCTTGGTGTAAATGGAGCTTTTTCGTTTGTCCGTGCAAATATTGTTTTTGCATGTTCAGGTAGTCTCTTCAACATTTCACTGGTTGTGAAGCAGAGAGTCTATAATTGGAAAATGAAAACTGCAAGTTTCAGAATACAAAGGGAACCCAGGACTGGAAATGATGCTCACACAGGAAGGAGGACAACATGGTGTCCCAGTTACTCTTCTGTGCCGTTTTCGGGCCTGCGCTGTGGACGTCAGTATGACTAGTCATGCGAAGGAGCAGCGGCCACACCTGGCTTACCTTTTGGTACTGTCCTTGTTACTCCTGGTCTCATGGGGTGGAGCAGTCATTGGGAGGAATTACAAGCAGACAGTGCTCCCAGAAACCAGATTATGTTTGGTCTTTCACCTTCCCTAGACCTCCAGGAGGTAGGATCTGATGAGTTGCCTACAATATGTGAATGGGGTGACTCATGGATGCTATCAGGGTGTCTGGTCAAAGGTTGTCTCTGTTGCTACCCTAAGCTCTGTACATTGGTCAACCGAAGTCAATGACCTGCTCCCACTTAGGGGTAGCCAGCCCGCGGTTGCACGTGACGCGCCTCCTTGCTGGTGTTTCTTCCCTTTCTATGACAGTGGCCACGCCCTGCTCAGACCGCACTTCTGCCTGGAAGGCAGCTGTCGGGTGAGGCTAGGTGAGCCCTTGTCACCAGAGGTCCTTTCAGGTAACGCTGCCTGGGGCCAGGAATGTTCCTGGTGTGTTTGTCAGGCACGCCCATATCGGTATGTCATGCCAGAGCCTTTGTGCAAGTCAGACGAGGAGAGGCCTCTGCTGCTATTTGCGGACAAGAGGTTAGAAGTGAACACAGAAACAGATACCTGGGTACAAACACTATTTGTGCTGAGGGACTATGGCAACACTGGGGTCAGTCCAGCACAGTTTCGGTTACCTCAGGATACTACAGAAGTACATCCGCGCCACCGAAACACAATAGCATATCTATGGCACAGTGTGCCAATGTGTTGATTTCCCATGGGTATGGCACAGCTCTCAACTGACACTTGTTTAAAAGAAGTGAAAAGCATCTTAGTTTTTTAAAATCAATCGTAATGTTCTTCCTATGACCTTACAAAAAGATGAAACACACCTTTGAGTTTCAATGATCCCACAGTGGAAACCACAGTCACTGCTCTGGGTCCAACATTTACAGTTGTATCTCTCTAGTTCCTCCTTTTCAGCGGTGCCTTTCAGGCCCTAACACTAAATAAAACTAATTATTACATACATTAAACTTGCATTTCAGTGGTGAGTTGAACCCTCAGTACATCATTACACCCTCGTAAGGTGAAGGTTTATGGCTAAAAACTATTCGGATTCAAGGTTAATGCATTACAAGGTTGCAGAGTTTTAATTTAGCAGTTGGAACTAAGTGACATTTACAATGTGGCACTAATAGGCCTTGGGCAGTTATGATTTTTGTATATCTGAGTACACCTCGGGTTATATGCTCCATCATTTGCAAAAAAAAAATTATCTGCAAAAGTTGGTTCTCTTTCAAGTTTTCAGCAAAATAACCGTAAAAAACTTTAGATCTGGTTAACATTTTAATTAACAGATATAGGCAAACGGTTCTCTGTCTACGTCCATTTGCCGCAAAGCTGTTTTTTAATCCTCCGATAGTATTTTTTAAAAAAAATAATCTTCTGAAATGTCAGTTTCGATGTTTAATGAATTGTCGAGAAACAAAGTCCAGCAATTTAGCACACCCATTTCAAACATAGGGTCTTTTTGTAACTTCTTTTTATTTGCATTATAGCAGCTTTTCCTTGTAAGCACACAACAAAAAACAAATGTCTTTCGTGTCATTTGCATAGACAGATATTAAATATGACAGTGGCTTCACCGTGATGTAAGTTACTATGGGGGTCATTCTGACCCCGGCCGGCCTAGCTGGGACCGCCAGAAGACGGTACCGCGGTCAAAAGACCGCGGCGGTCATTCTGGGTTTCCCACTGGGCTGGCGGGCGACTGCCAAAAGGCCGCCTGCCAGCCCAGTGGGAAACACCCTCCCATGATGAAGCCGGCTCCGAATGGAGCCGGCGGAGTGGAAGGTGTCCGACGGGTGCAGTAGCACCCGTCACGAATTTCAGTGTCTGCTGAGCAGACATTGAAATTCAAAGTGGGGCCCTCTTACGGGGGCCCCTGCAGTGCCCATACCATTGGCATGGGCACTGCAGGGGCCCCACGACACCCCTCACCGCATCCTGTTCCTGGCGGTGAACAGGATGGCGGTGAGGGGGTCGGAATCCCCATGGCGGCGCAGCAAGCTGCGCCGCCATGGAGGATTCCCACGGGCAGCGGAAAGTCGGCGGTACACCGCCGACTTTCCGTTTCTGGCCGCGGCTGTACCGGCCAAAGGAGCACCGCCAGCCTGTTGGCGGTGCTCCCGCGGACCCCGGCCCTGGCGGTTTTTACCGCCAGGGTCGGAATGACCCCCTATATGTCGAAGAAGGGTGTTGTAACCACATCTTGTAGATTGCTCCCTCAGAGTCCAGGGTGGCCCAGTTTGGACTAGTAATGAAAGTTTTGGCAAGTGAGGGTGTACTGCGCATGCTTCAATCTTCTTTTCACTGACAAATGCAGTAGGGCCAATTCACCAAGCCGTCTGTGAATGTCAGTCCACTTACATGCCAGATTTACAAGTGAACTGAATTCATGAAAGGTGACCTTATACTCCTAAGTGCTAATGCGCATGTGCAGAACTCCCTCACAATGGTATACTATTGCTTGTGACAAAATCCATTCATTTCGCAGGCGCTTGGACACGCAGACAGGGAGTAACCTAGTCAACAATGACAGGGCCAGTGTGAGATTTCCCAACAAGGGTGTATCCAACTAAAAAGAACAGGGCAGGCTGGGGCCTCAGGACGGTGGTGATGGACATGGTAAAGGACATTAGTTTTTAGCTATTTGGAAAAGTAATGCGGTCAATGTAGGATCTCAGAGAGATTGTCGGACTATGTTGTCCACTCTCGTCCAGGTCCTTCTCACAACATTGTAGGGGAGAGTGGCCAAGGAGTTGAGGCTAGCAGAAGCCCACACCTAACGTCAGCTGACCAGGCGTGAGCAGTGAGAGCAGGCCCGGCAGCAGACCTCGCTTGAGAGAAGAGAGGAATCCGGGAGAGTAGGCTATCAGAAGCCCACACCTAACGTCAGCTGACCAGGCGTGGGCAGTGAGAGCAGGCCTCGCTTGAGAGAAGAGAGGAATCAGGGAGAGCAGGCTATCAGAAGCCCACACCTAACGTCAGCTGACCAGGCGTGGGCGGTGAGAGCAGACCTCGCTTGAGAGAAGAGAGGAATCAGGGAGAGCAGGCTAGCAGAAGCCCACACCTAACGTTAGCTGACCAGGCATGGGTGGCGAGAGCAGGCCCGGCAGCAGACCTCGCTTGAGAGCAATCAGGGAGAGCAGCCTAGGTGAAAGTTACAGAATAGTAGTAGGTGCTGTAGAATATCAGTGTGCAATGACCCAAAACTCCAGGAAAGGAGAGTCTGAAACTCCCTGGACCATAAAACCCTTGTACACCCTGGCGCTCTACTCAGCAGTAAATCAGTGGTTCCTCTTTTGTCTACCTTTTAATAAAACGTATAGATATTGTATCATAGATTTAAAGACATGAAGATTATTGCCATGGACTTGAGAGCTAAAGCGTACTGCAATGTGTTTTTTTTCCCCGGGATATGCAGTTGTCCTTCGCTCGGCTTCATACGGTTGTAAAGTTTTGAGCTGTCGTTCCAGATTATGTGGCTTTGATGCCATCCTACGTATTTCTGGATTTGGGAGACTTAATCTTACCTTTCACAATGGATATGTACATTCATGATATGATATCATTTGTCAGTATCACTTGAAACCTTTTGCCACCGAGGGACCAAACTCACACAACTGTGGGACTTTCATCAGTATTGTGCATATGATGGTGGCAGGAACTGTGTCTAATGTGTACTGTTGGTGTACGATAAAGCTTAATTGTGGCTTTAACTGGATATGGTAGTGATCAAGCCAAAGCGGAACAATCTGGATGGCTTTTAGTTTATTGATTCCCCTAGGAGTTGTCACCTCACCCAATGGTACGTGGGAGAACACCTTGATGCAACGACCTGATGGGAGATAAAGATGGAAAGGGTGGATGTAGCCAGGCCTAGGCTTTAAGAGGATGGGAGACACACAGATTAAGTCAGCATCCCCACCACCAACCCATGTGGAGCAGATAGTGAAGGAGCAAGTGGGGGCACCGGTTACACAAGGATGCCAGTACTGAAAGGTTTAGCCCTGGCTCCTCACAAGTTCAGAAGGTCCCAGCTGTCCCATCACTGCAGTAATCCCGGCTCAGCCTCAGAGTTCTGTAGATCACTGTGTAGATCATTCCACTCTTCTGCACACCGACTCCTGCGTGTATTATTAGTGTGACCAGGAGCATCTGTGATGCTCAAGGAAGTTAAATGATACAAATGATGTCAAGAAACGTTTGTGTCAATCAAAAGAATTTTTAAGTCAATATTTATGCATTAGAACTGCCAAATAAAAATTGGTGGAATGGGTAAACAAAATGTGGGATATTTCTATGTAGTATATGTGTATTTTCATGTGAATTACACATATTATACTATATACCGCTTGACTATCTGCAGTGCTTAACTTGAGCAGGTGGTTGCCGGATGGGGGTCACCGGCACTCATTTTTGGGGACCGGCACATATTTTTCAACACTAGACATTTACTAAGAACAAGAGATGGAAAAACAAAGCGGGAAGACAGAAGGAAGAGAAAGAGGGGGAACTGTCACAAAGGGACAAAGCGGGAGGCAGCAAGGGAGACTGAGGGTGGAGGTGTCTGGTACTGGATTAGAGGCGTGAGGGAGTTTGAGAACACCGGCTTTGGTGTTCCGCACACCGGTATTCAATGGCACCGGCCACAGGCTTCCGAGCAGAGCAGTGAGCTCCGGCACTCATTCTGTTACAAATTAAGCACTGGCTGTCTGCACGGACAGCATTGCGTTGGAGTGTGGCACCATACGAAATTCTTTTTAGTGTCACATAAACAGTAGAAATAGTTGTCGTTTGTGCAGCTAACGACATCATGGCTGTGCTACACACTAGATTAAACCTGGGATGCATTCCGGCCATGTATGTAAGAAGCGGGGAAGACTTTCCTGCAACTTTGTGTTGCAGGGATCTTGCTTCATCTTCCCCTAGATCTCTGGTAATCCCCGTCGATCCACTGGCACCATTTTGGATCCCATCTATGATTTATACAAGGGATATTTACCAGGTCGGGCACTTCAGTCCTGTCCGATCTCTCCTGCGACACTGACTACTTTGCTAGTCCACTATGGGTCAGTGTGCATACATGTACGTATGGTTCCCGATGAATCATAGTCCTTCTCGCGGAGGAGGAGTCTCTCTCTGTTACTGTTGCTTGTTAAGGATGTGATCTGCTGCCAGATTCCCATCCCTTCATGCAGGAGAGTGGACTGAACTGAGGGTCCACTGATGCCATGTTCATGTGAGTCACACGTGTCCTTAAAGGTGCTCCCGTCATCCTCCGTTTTGGGTTTGCATTACCTTTAGTGCTTAGAAGTCAATGCTGCGTGGTGTGCTACATAGTTACCTCTAGGTGCTTTTCTGCTTCGGATTTGAGGAGCTAGGAGACCCCCCTCCCCCACCAAAGTCTTTGTCCAACCCCTTAACACCTCAAATCTAAAATACAGTGAGGTCACATCGCCTAACATTTCACTCTCCTCAAGGGGTTCACCAGATAGCCCCAGCTCCTAGAAGCACCCTGACAGAAATGTTTGGCACAGTTTAGTCACATTTATAGAGTTCAACCATAGGAAAGGAACCTTAGTCCTATTTAATCTCTGAAGCCTCTGGTGTGTCAACACAACTTGTCCTGAGCCTCCACCTCTTTCTATACACGGCCCAGTAGTGACGCGGCAGCGCAATGGTTCTGGTGCGCTGCACAGGCCGTTCAGTGGTCCCTTTGGCCTGACTCGCACGTGATCTCCTACGCCTTCGACGTGTATTAGGAGCCACCTGGTTACCAACAACCTCAGCACAAAGTCAGTTTTAAATATATAGAGATTAAGTAAAACATCTTAAGTATCTTTTATTAGTATAAATATGTTTTCACGAACAGTTCCTGTTTTATATTTTAATGCCTCCCTCAGAAGTCGGACGCCAGTGTTTGCCTGAAAGGTATACAGCATCAAATATGTAAATGAGCCACTCACAAGAAGTTAAATTAGAGGTGGGAGATGAACTCCGCTCGCGGAGTTTACAGAGTTTTCTCCACTCTGCTTAGAGCCCGGAGTTCCGAAAAACTCCGCCTAGCGGTGTTTTCTTCCTCATTCGCGCTCGCCAATGTTAGGTTGGCGAGCACGAGCAAGGAAAATATTACTCAGACCACCTCCCAGCGAGATTTCTCAACACCGGCGGTTACGGATGGTTGCGCTGAGAAACATTCTGTTTACGTTGAGGAAGGTGCTGCTGGTGTTGAAAATCTACTCGAGTGGCAGAAAAGAAGCAGCGTCCTCTTGTGCTGTGCGTGGTGCCGTTTGTGCTGATATTTCAGCACAGGACAAACACCAGGTGCTAAAAATCAGAGCGTTCAGCGTGACCTAATGCACTCCACCGATTGAGGAACTCTGCATAGCACAGCAGAGTTTTTTGGTCACTTCGCAGAGTTCCTCGTAGCGGAACTCCACCCAGACCTAGATAACATATCCTAAGTGAGCTATGGAAAATACAGTTTGAAAATAAAGATATATATATATATATATATATATGTTCCATGGCATGTGTTTTCCATATATTACAATATCTTATCAAACAGCTTACACATACCTCTTACTCCTCAGCAGCCCTGCCTATTACCCAATATCACTGCACCCCGGATCAGCTTATGATGTGGGGTGCTCCCTTTCCGTAAAGCATTCTCGAAAGTGATTTACTCCTGCCCATGAATGAGTAAATCTCTGCTATCTTCTAGCTTGGTGATGATGTGAAGATAATTTGAGAAAACAGCCTGTAGCTTCGGGTGGGGTGGATACGTGGGATAGGACACCCCCCAGTAATTTCACAGTCTGGTCATGACTTGGCAGTGATACTCGGATTGGTTGTCTGCAGGCGGGATAGACAAACTAACAGGGCGCTGAGCCATAACCGAGCCCAGGGTTTGACTTGGCTCGATGTACCGTGCACAGGACGTTCCTTGAAAATATTTGCCATGTAAATTATGTATAAAGCTTCATGCAAAAATATGATGAATTCACTTCCAAATTTAAAAAAAGTCAATTTCTTTAACATGATGAAGCGTTTCACCTTAATGTATCAAAATATCTCACTACATTAAGCGGTATTTAATGAAAGTGATAGTTAAAAAACATGGAGTTAGAAACATTCCTGCGCCCTTTCCCTGCCCTGACGGTAAGCCACTTTGGAACTCAGTGGCAAGTCCAGTTTTCTGTGCACCCTAAATGGGACCTCGATTCTTACTGTAGGAGGAACAGTCACACCCCTACAAAACAAGGGAGTGTGCTGAGGCCCCACTGGGATGTGGGCCCTGTGTTCAAGCACCACTGCACAGACAGTCTCAGCATGTTTTGCAGCAGAACAAGCACTTTCATTGTCCAAACTGGGAAGATGAACATGACGTTTCACTGCTGACGCCTCTGTTCTCATGCAGAGTCTAGGCTTAGGTGCGCTTTGACATTACAAGCAGGTAAAAGATGGGGTTCAGGCACTGCTTAATTTGAGCCGGTGTCTTCCGGTGCTTGGCACTGGCACTTAATTATCTACACCGGTCATGACAGTTTGCCACATGATGCCACTGTTTGTCCACTTTAGATATCTGCACAACAACAGTTGTTTACTAACTCATTATACTTTGAGGAAGACAGACCCCTGCCACCCAAGCCATTCTTAAAACTTTGGGGGCCTGGAATAGTCTAAAATGTCACACTTCCAGGTACATGATGGTTAGTAATTGTGTTGGTACAGTCATTGGCAGCCCAGGGAGGGGCAATGGATGGCGCAGTGGCCTCCTTATGAGAGCCCTGGCACATATTTATTTACAAATTAAGCACTGGGCTCAAGTCCTCGTGCCCCACAGAATTTGTGCTCATAATCTCGAGGGCTGATGGAGTGCACAGTCCCTCGACACATACTAGACACAATACCATGGGCTGAAGTTTACAATAAGCAGGCCTATTGGCTTTTCAGGGTGTCAACACATTAATAAGAACACACACACACATATATATATATATATATATATATATATATATATCATAATAAAACACTGCAAAACTGTTTAAACCGCCAAGTACCATTCACAAGGGCATGTAAAGAATGATAACTCTGCAGTAGTCAATAATGAATTTCAGTGTCCTTAATTAGTATTTGCAATGGTTCACAACTATTTTTGTCACAATCAAAAAAAGCCTTTCTTGACCTTCATTATTAAATATATTCATTCACCGTTAATTTTGTCATTATCAATAAAGCACTTCAGTTTAACAATCTGTGGCATGTGTCCTTTGTGTACCTTTCCCTCTGCTGATACGTAGCCGTAGAACCCGCCAAGAGCGGTCCCTCTGCTGTACCCCGGTGCACTGGCCCGGGAGAGGTGAATGCACAGAGTCCCATCCAGGCAAAGTCCAGCGTGTTGCAGCGCCACACAGAGAGGTACGGCCTTCTTCAGGGCTCTGTAAAATCCACCCTCTTCCCATGCAGACTTTAAGTGGTACTGGAATGTTCTAGGAGTTAGGGACCTCTGACCAATCCTGGGATCACTCCACCTCGGTCCTAACTCTTCTGCAGAGCATTTTAGCTGATTTTGAGATGGCGACTGGAAGTGGTCTGTTGAAAGATGTTTTTTGACAGCCTAAACCCTACCACTAACTGCCACAGCTGCCTGGTCCAATCACCCTAAAACGTCAGTAGGGAGCCCCTATTGTGACTGGCTCCAGAAGACTAATTTCTTACTTGGATTGAGCCTTCGCAGCCCTAGTGCAGTGCAAAAATGAATGATCACATGCAGATCCCATTCCTACTATTTTGCTTTCCTGGAGCAGACGCAAGCGCTCCTACATGGCCCTACTGTGCGGAGAGACATATGATCCTCCTGTTGGCCAGTAGAGTGAGTAACTTGGCCCATCGGGGGGAACAAAAGCTTGGAATATAATTTGGATCTGAGTCAGAGCAATGTGACATCCTCATGTGCAGAAGGAGTGCATATATGATAAAAAGGGACATTGAACATGGGTCTATTTTTACCATACGAACAGTGCACCATACTAGTCTCTAGGCCCAACTATGTTGAAAGTGTAGTTTGGAGCGGGATTTGCCCTTAATGTAGAATACGGTAAGCCCACACTTTTCAGGTAAGCACTACAAACTTCCAATATGAATGCCCACAAACATAAGGCCTACATCAAATCAGCACCAATCCCTGATGGCCCCTGTCTGTGACGGGCTACCTGTGTGCAGATCCTGGGCTGGGCATAAAGGTATTCCCACTTGCTCAGCCTGCACATGCGTGTACACACATATTGACATACGGCTCACCATGACCTCTTATCCCAGCTACTCAGCAGCTGGCCTTTTAAAAAAAAAAAATTAAGGTGGACACTGGTGGCTAACACACTCAATCCATTTTAACTGAGTTTACAATGAGTGAGACTCAGTTAAAATCACTCACAGTAAAAATCCAATAATCAGTTAGTTCAACAGAAAAAAAATCAGTAGCTCAAATAAGCCGGAACCAATTTTTCTAAGGAGAACAAAGCCACTCAAGGATTGCTATTTACAACAAACGTGCGCCCTCAAAAAACAGTTGTAAGGAAATAAAAGGCAGTCCTTGTGCTGATCTCGAGGTCAGGAAAATGAACCTTTAGACTACTTGAGGCAGAACAAAATGTTTGCATGGCAGAGGATGTGATCCCACTTAGGCACCATATAAGAGACACAAACTCATTCCACTCTGTTCAATGTTTCACTATGTTCTCCTCATCAGACGAGCACTTGTGTGCTCGTGAACCTGGGAACAGCGCAGATGATGTCGCTGTAAGAAACAAAGAAATCAATGATGGTCACTTATCCCATCAAGATGTTATTTCAAATTTCTATATTTGAAATGATCACGCGCACCGGATAAGTATTTTTAGTAACCTCGTAGCATTCCTCTCAAATCCACTTCTAAACTGTAGATCTTCATTGTGGTTCAATGCACCTGCCCTTTTGTTGATGACAACGAAAACCAAAAGAGTTAAACTTTGTTGTCTGAACCCTAAGTAACCCAGGAAAAGATGCATAATAACCTCAGTCAATCAAAAGCCATCACTGATCAAACAACTGAAAGCACAAAATGTTTATCCTTCAGTGACATAAAAACGAGTCAATGCTTCATAGCTCTTTTGTTGTGAACCCCCTCCCCCCTCACACCCTGTGGGTTCAGGAGCGATCATCCTAGTGACATCCTAGGCCGGAGTGCACCTCCCTTTGTAGACATTCATGGGTTGGCCTAATCAAACCTCCCATCCCTTGGCTCTTCTATCCATCACAACAAACAATATGATACTGAATGATATTCTTATCTACAGCAATGGGGGGCAACGTATGGATTACACAATGTACTTATGATATACAAACTGTTATATGCTTACAAATACACGATTCAATTAATAAACAAACATTGGACTGGTTCAGATGTGAATACTGAATTTAGGTTAATTTGTATTTACAGCACATTTGTGGACGAGAAATGACTTGCAACTTTGTGTATCGTATAGTTTGCCATCCTGATGAAGGCACAAAATTAAAGGCTGCCGAAACTATGAGATCATAATCCCTTTTTAAGGGAAATGGCTGGGAGAATATTAGCCCTGTAAATAAAAAATAACACATAGACCCAACAGAAGGTTTTATAAGGATCTTCAGGGTTTGAAAAGGAATTCCCCTCACCTTGGACTAAAAAAGCTAACTGTGCAAGCATGTGCACTGTTTGTTGTAGGTTTTAAAAATTCAGTTACGGTCTAGATGTATTAAACAATCATGTATGTGTAATGATGTAACCAATTTTGTATACCAAATACAGTATGTAATTTAGAGGTTGTCCCCAACTGTCAATAACAATATTGCTCAATTCTATATTGCATGGTATGACGTATACCTTTCTTTGTTCATCGAGAAGCCGACCTCAATAAAATGCATTTAATGCTGAAAACCTATCATTGCTGCTTTCAATCCAGATTACCACTGTCACACTCAGAGCAGCACTGACTTGTCAAGAGACTGACGGCGGTGATGAGCCCTCTAACCGCAGCAGTCATTCGCATGAATCGAGGTTGACGTTCACATAGTTTCGATGTTTCTCTCATGTCTTGTACAATGCTTCAGGAATCTTTGCATGCTGTGCTGGTACCCTCATGACTTACAGAAGAGTGTTTCCTAAGGTGGTGATTGGGTGTTGCAATGAGCTGGCACTGGTGTTAGGTGGTAGCCAGCAGGCTGTCCATCTTCCTCTTGTGTTTGCAGGCTGTAGTTGGCTCATTCTTACTCTCTTTGTACTTCCAACAAACACTATATGGCCAACCCTATCGGGGCTTCAATTCCTGCTTTACTGACTTCTTGTCACACTTCTTCGAAGTCCAGCATCATACCTGATGTCAGAACCTCTTGAGCAATGTAGGACTGTGGGGTGGAAATGGTGGAGAATGGGAGAGTATCTGCGGTTATGCTCTCTCCAAGAGCCTGGCTGCCTCCCTTTGGGTGAGGTGTCTTCATTTTTGTTTCTGAACTTTGGGCCACATTTCTATTTTGGAAGACAAGTTGTTCTGTCACAGCGGTGAAGGATTTCCCATCCGCTAAAATATAAATCCCATTATAGCCTTTGAGATTTATATTTGAGGGGACGGGATATCAGTCACCGTATTCACTGAGTAGCTCACCTGTCTTCACTTAAAAGAAGAAAGTACTGCAAGACTACAACAGATACATATCTGTACAGGACACACATTTTGTGCACGTTTCACAATACAATTTGTTGAAAAATCAGTTGTCTGCGATGCCCACTCCCATTACCACCTGCACGCTTTCCTGGATCCGAGTGAGGGTCGTGGTTTCAGGGTGCCGACACAGGTCCCTAAGCCGGGCTCCTTTGCCTGCCACACATTTCCCCTTACTTTGCATCTCAGATAGTGTCAACAGGTTGTGAAATCCTCAATATCTCTCCCAGGATCTTCAGCATTGAAGTTTCGTTTAGCGAATCTTCTCATCTTTGGCAGAAAGAGGAGTCCATGGAGCACATATTGAAGAATTCAGGTTCATGAAGGATTACTTCATTCATTGACATGTCTAATGCACCCTCAGCAATCTTTGCTTCCCTTCTAGGAAATTTAACACTCGTTTTGGGGTAGCTACGGGCGTTAATGAGTTCACTACACTGTTTTTAGGTCTGGCTTCTGACAGCGCTTGCTAATATTTATTTACACAAAGTGGGCATTAGGTCTGCCCCCTTTCAACCATTAGCTTTCTTCAAGCAGTTTCTTTCAGCCATTGGCTTGAGACTTTGTCAGTCATGACCTAGCTTCCTCTAGTGCTATTGGATGTTATGTGAATCCTTCCTCCTCCAGTCTAGGGTGACCACCCGTCTGTAATTTTCACAGACTGCCCGTAATTTCACCCTGCCGTCCATTGTCCGTGATGAAAGGCTTAAGGGACAGCATTTCTCTGTGACTTTAGCCTTTCACCTAAAGGACAAAACATAATTAGGACAGATCCGTTTTCCCAGCTGGACTGAAAGCCAGGGGGCCTCCTGTGCTCTGAGGGAGGGAGGGGCAGACAGATAAGAAACAGGCCTGCTTTCTAGGGTGTCTCCTTCCCTAAAGAAATGCAAATGTGCACAACTTGTAAATCTGCAAATGCAAAGGGGCTTGGAAACCTGCATTGACTTTAATCAAAGGAGTTGGTTGAAGCTTTCTGTTGACATTTGAAGATATTTACTTTTAGAGAGTTACTGTAATGGTATTTCAAGGTGAGATATGGAGTGTGTGGTTTTAATGACCTATAAAAAATGTTAGTACTAGATAAAAACTGTATATTATTGAAATCTGTATTTTAGAAATACATTTTTATTTAACTGAAATGTATTTGCGCATTTTGTAGCAGTCTATATTATGATGTGTGTAATGCATGTTTCAAATAAGGGCTTACACATTCACAGTTCTTTCAGGGGCTTCGGTACCTCATAGTACTAACAAACTAGCAAAGCCAATAGGTCTCGTCTATGCAACAGTTACTGGCTTTGCCAATGTGTTTTAGTCTTGTTAAACACCAGAGTGGCTGCTGTTCAGCATGGCTAAAAGTTAGTGGCATAGTGGTGTACAGCGGAGTTAAGTGTCATAGGAGCAATGATGTAGAGCACAGTGGTGCAGAGTAGAGTGCAGTGGGGTACAGTTCAGTTGTCTGAAGTGCATTGGCGTAGAATGCAGTGGTTTAGAGTGCAGTGGCATGGGGCAGAGTAGAGTGGCATAGAATGCAGTGGAGTAGATTTGCATACACTAGAGTGGCAGAGTGCAGTAGTGTAGAGTAGGGCAGTGGCAGAGTGTGCAGAGTAGGCTCGTGTGGCATAGAGTGCAGTGGCGTAGAGTGGTGCAGAGTGGAATAGTGTAGAGTTTTGCAGAGTAGAGTATAGTCTGTAGAGTGCAGTGGTGTAAAGTAGAGGAAGCAAAGTAGAGTCACAGAGTGCAGTGGCGTAGAATGCAGTAGTGTAGAGTACAGTGGGGGGAGTGCAATGTTGTTGAGTGTCAGTGGAGTGGTGTAGAGTGGTCCAGAGAGCAGTGGCGTAGAGAACAATAGTGCAGAGTAAAGGGCAGTGGCGTACAGTGCAGATGTTTTGAGTGCATTGGCATAGAGTGCCATGGGGCAGAGTAGAGTGGCATAGAGTGCATTGGAGCAGAGTGGCATACAATAGAGTGGCAGAGAGTGCAGTAGTGTAGAGTGGTGCAGTGGCATAGAATGCAGAGTAGACCTGAGAGGCATGGCGTGGAGTGGCGCAGAGTGGAGTAGTGCAGAGCAGAGTATAGTGCTGTAAAGTGCAGTGGCGTAGAGTGGAGTTATGCAGAGTAGAGTGGTGTAGAGCATAGTGGTGGCCAGTGCAGTGTTGCAGAGTAGCGTGGCATAGAGTGGAGTTGTGTGGACTAGACTGGAGCAGTATGGCGTGCAGAGGTGTAGAGAGGTGTAAAGTGCATTGGCATAGAGTACAGTGGTATAGAGTAGAGTAGAGAGGCGTAGTGTGAAGTGCATAGAGTGCAGTGGCATAATGTGGAGTGGTTCCGAATGGAGAAGAATGCAGTGCAGTGGCATGGAGTGGCGTAAAGTGGAGTGATACAGAGTAAGGTGCAGTGGTGCGGAGTGGTGCGGAGTGGTGCAGAGCAGAGTGGAGCATGCATGGCGTGGTAACACACTGCCATTACAGACAACACATTTTTGATTGAAATGACCATTACATTTGCACAGATATACAGTTTTTCAAGTAGAACTATACTGTGCACAGACGATGGCGGATGGAAATTGCATCACGTAATGCAGTGATTTGTTTTAATCATATAAAGTTATTTTTTCCAGCACAGTTCAGAATTAACAAAAATAGGCTTCATTTGTATTCCTGTTTCTGATATATTCTGAAGTTTTTTTAAATGTTGTCATGTGATAGAAAAAAAAACTCTTTCCTAACCCCAGTATCCAGCAAGCTTGTCTCATAAATGCTCTCACTTTAAAGTCTGAGAAAGAAAAGTAAACACTAAGTTCCCCCGAAGACAAAGCCTGACATTTGACTGTGTTTTTTCAATGCACAACAAATGTGATGTGATAACAACAAGATTTACAGGCCTTTTTACAGAAAGAGAGCACTTGTAAGGATACTGTAAATAATGTTTGAGCAAGGGAAGGGATGAACTCAAGCTGCATTGCCTAAAACAAATAAAGCCAGCAAATGGAAAGCAATGAAATGTGAGTTACAAACCACAAAGCCAATGGCAAGCAACGGCCAGAATGCATTCACAAGGAAGCACTATGAATGTACTTAAAGTGACAGCTGTGGGATACTTTGTGGGGAAAGTCCAGTATTTTAGTCCAGTCCGTGTCTTGCAGAGGTTTGGCCACATCAATCACCCAGGCAGTATGACGAGAAGACATGGAGTGGTCTCCATGTTGCAGAAAAGGTCTGTACACCCATTCTATCAGTTTGTCACCAGTCCCTATGGTGTAGAGTTTCTGGCACACCTTGTGTAGCATTAGTACTAGGTGGCAGACATGAAATAGGGCATCTATCGATTGTTTAAGGTGGTTGTAAGTAAGGAGTTGACCGGGGTGACGATGGTAGTCTGCCACAATGGTTTGGAAATTTAGTAGCTCACCGTCCAGAGACAAATCCCCCAATTTTAAGATACCTGCAGCATGCCACTGATGGATTTGCTCTGAGCACAGCCGTCCTGTGCGAGTGGGAAGGCTTAGCAAAGATCGTGCAGGAGCATAGGGTTTCCTCGTGTCAGTGAGTTTACAGGTTTTAGCAAGGCAAGAGAAAGCGGTGCATGATAACTCCGGATGATGATTCATAGAATGGTCAGTAGGAAACAATGAGCAGTGCGTTAAGCCCTCCCTAAAAGTCTTTGCGGATAAATCCCACCTCATGCAGGGTGGCGGGCAGAACCCCAGCGAGCCACCCATTGGACCTGTTCAGCTGAATAATAACATTCTAAGTCCAGAAGGCCTAACCCACCAGCAGTCACAGTTAGCTTTAGAGTGGAAGAGCTACTCAATGGCGCCCCAGCGACCAAATCAGATTTGTGGCATGTCTGAAGAAGGGATGAAGGATGAGCAGGAGAAGGTTTGCAAAATTATACTATCATCGGGGTAGCACACCATCTTCACTAGTGCCACGTGGCCCACTATGGAAAGCAGAAGAGAAGACTAAAAAGCAAACTGGGCTCGGAGGGACCGTGACGCTCTGTAGAGATTCCCAAACTGGAAATCAGTGGGAGAATGGTAGATATTAATCACTAGGTATCAAAAAGGTTACTGGTTCCCAGTTCAATCTGAGATCTAATTGTATATAGAGGGGAAAACAGTGCCATATGTTAAGGAAACACTAATTACATTTTAAAATGTTTACATTTTGTTTGTGCAATTTACATCCCAAATATTTTTAATTCTATGTGTACTTGAAACTTAGGGATAACCCAGATCACTAATTTGGCTTTTGCTCAATTTCAATACCATTTAAAGACATGGACAAAGCAGGCAATTGCCCTGCACAACCTTTCAAGGGGTCTGGCCCCTGCTCACCCTTCACAGCACGAACAGTGGACCATTGCACCAGAAGAGTTTGTCAAGGTGGATGGGTGTTGCTTGTTCAACCACTTGACAGTGCCTCTTCTGTTTCTCTCCTGTGTGCAGAGACAACTCCCCAGTTACCCAATACCTTCTGATAGTCTTGGTGGACCCATCTTGCCTGATTTTAGGAATTGTCCCACCTTGTTCTTCTCTTCCTTAGTTATCCAGTTCTTAGCAACAACCCTTTAGGTCAGTTGCCGTGGATCTCCCATTTGATCTCGATTTCATCCTCCTCTTTTATTATCTTTGATTGGTAGTCCGGGCTCCCAGTTCTGAGATAAATGTAGAGTCCCAGACATACACTCTAGTGCTATGAGACCACAGACAAGTTGTGGCTACCTCACATCCTGACATTAGGTGTGAGACTGTTGCCCACACCATGTGTCCTGCCCCATTAAATTTTTTTAGGTTGAAAGTCCATGACGGTTGGGGTGAGCCAGATGTTTTTGTTAAATTTCTTTAAACTGGCATAAGGTTAATTACCTCAATGTTTCCCAAACTGTTTGCCATGGGTTTTAAAATGTTCAGAAACAATCAAAATGTTGCTGTTACTTTCTCTTCAAGAAAGTTTGGGTAGATGTGGGTAGGGGTGATGGCCTTTGCACAGTGCTGAAGGGCATTAATTTACTACTGAACAAGGATATAATGTGCCACTTGAATGTAGCATACCAGGAGGCAATCACAAAAAGACCACAGTGAATAAATAATGCTATGTTAAAAAAAAGAGTAAATAAATGCACTGACAACATAGCGAGGCATGGCCTCTTCTGCGCGTGTCTGTAACACTGATGTTTGTTCTTGAATTTTTGTCCTAAATTTTGACCCTTCGTCCTGAATTCTTTTACAGTCCTGCCCAGAATTTGCCTCAATGCCAGGTGGTCACCCTACTCCAGTCCAATGGTTGACTTGATTTGCATACGGGACTACTTTAAATGTATAGGCCTCTCTGACTGCTCCTGAGGGGCTCCCACTTGAGTTCTTTGAGCTAAGGTGTTAGCACTGCATGTGTTAGCAACCCAGGTCTATTGAATTTGCCAACGCTTGTGTTTTTAGCATCCGTAAACAACCTGCAAGAGCAGTCTGTACTTATGTTAGTAATAATCACTTTCAACCAGCAGAGGGCACTCTTGTAACAAACATGTCCGTGAACTTTAGCGAAAACACAACAAAAATACAAAATCCCCTCAGGGATAAAAAGAAAAACAGTCATCAGACCGTGTAGCACACGCCAGTGAAACCACTGCTTAGTGCTCGAAGTGTGTGGTTTTGGGAAAACAGGGGCTGGGGAGTTTAGGGCATTCTTCGGTCTCCAGGCCATAAGTGGGGGAGGGGTCGTGGCTCAGCTCGTGGACATCTGTCTGTATTTGTTTTATTCCTTTTGCTTGCACAGAGTCTGCGGAGAAGTCATCACTGCTAGGGCTGTTGCCTCATTTCCGACTCTAACTTTCCTTGTCGTGTAAGGTGTGGAAAGAGTCCTGGCAAAGACATTCATCCTTCAGAGGACGGGAGAAGGACCCTGTGCCAAGGCTTCCTGTGACTAGCCTCATAAAATGCAGCGCCACCTACCTCCTGTGAGCGCTGAACATAACAACTGTTATTGCTTTTAGGCACCAGATTACTCGATGTAACACTACTCACTTTACCGACCTCAGAACACAGAAGGTTGGTGTGGCCCTGCTGGGCTTCGAAGTTGCTGTAGCTCTAGACAAATATTAATTCACTAATAACCATTTTGCCCGCTCGGTGGGTGGCAGACCAGGTGACAATCACAGTCGTACATCCTGCCCTACAGGAAGTGACGTTTCAAACACCCTCCCCAGTGAAGAGAAACACTGTTTGCTCACACAGGATATGTTGTGCCAGCGGCTGGAAATGCACTAGGGCCATGCTTACCCTGTGACCACCAGTGATGGGCAGTCCTCACCGCCTCTCACTGCTTACCCTGTGACCCCCAGTGATGGGGCAGTCCACACCGCCTCTCACTGCTTGCCTGTGGCTTAATTCACTTACGGTTAAACACAACAAAACATGCGCATTCGTAAAACACGTTCACCACCTGGGCATCTCGGTACTGAATAATAGATGTGTACGGTTACCAGCTAAATGGTGCTCACTTTATTAACCTCAGAAGGACACTGCAAACTCACCAGGATTCCACCATTGGCCATGAGGCAAGAACAGATCTCTAAAGTGGGTGCATTAGCCCACTGGACTCCCCTTTCTACTTGAAGGTCTTGAGGATATTTCTTCCTCTCACAACATCTCGAGGTGCAGGACAACAGACGCCACCTCAAACCTGAAAGGTTTCTGATAGTCCACTGAAGGGTAAGATGGTAAAACTGAAATTACCAAACTGTACAGCACTTAGTAGCAGGCCTTTTACTGGACCACGTGTACTAGTATTAAGAGAATGGATTCTCATACAACACAGTCGAGTACAGGAGGAAAAAAGTGAACCTCAAATGTTATATGTAAACCCAGCAGACCTGTCAAACAGTCTATAGCACGGTAATACCACTGTGATTAATGGCAGCCTGTCCGCTAGGTGAAAAGAAGGGTGCAGGCCTGGTTATAAGCTACATCTACATGGGACAGGGTAGACCTCTTTGAAGTTAATCAACTCCTTGAGCCCATCCCACAGGCAATTTAGAAAGGATACAAAGCCACCTCCTACACCCAAGGCCTTTTCTCCAAGTCCTGGGAGAAAGTTCACACCACATTCTCACCTATTGAAATGCTAATTGGCAGAGGTGGAAGAACAAAATGCATACTTGGCTTCCAGGCACTTCAGGCAGGGCAAAGGGAACATCTTAAAAGTTATCTTTTGAAAATATTTATTACAAATCTGACTTCTCAAGTGAAGTTGGCTTGTTATAAATATTTCATTAAGTCCAAATATTAAATATGCATTTGTTTCCTAGGTAGAGATATGATTAATATTAAACTTAGGATAATATCCCAGTGCTTTCCTGTGGAACAGCCAACTCTGCTACAGTGAAAATAACTGAAATGGCTGTCACTGTAGGAAAATGTTTAACTTTAAATGTTCGCATGTCCTACTTTTAAATACCAAGCACCCTGCCTTCTGAGCAAGAAGGCCTACTCAATGGTGACATTAATATTTAAAATTAAGGCATGGGTTATTGTGACAACCCAAAATTTGAGTTTAAAACTGCACAGTCTTGCTGGAGATATGCTTGACAGTCCCACTACAGCAGACGGCAGAATGGGTGCTGCAGTCCACTTGTGACATTCAAACTAAAGGCCCTGTGTACACCTTGGTACCATATACCAGGGAATTATAGTTACGCTAAATATACCAATCAGGAGTATACCAATTTTACCATGTTGAAAGGGGGAGCTCAAGCACTTTACTACTGTAGCTCGCAAAAATAGGGTTCAGAAAAAGAGAAAAAAAAATCTGGGTGACACTGCAGAAAGGGCGAATTACCCACAACAGCCAACTGTATCTCCTGAGTGTTTTGCTTTCTTATACTTAGTGGCATCTTATTTTACAAAAGCACTGTGTGCTTTCACAACAATTATTTTGTGAAGTAATCCTGAAGACAAATGGTACATTAGAATCTTCCTATTGCTGGTTCTCCTTTTGGTTGGGTGGCTTACTTGCAATTTTAATGTTGCCTTTATTTCAGAGGTTCATCTATCAGCCTTGTTGGGTAACTTTTGATATAACCTCAGTATGTAGTCATTCCATGCAAATGATTTAGTGATCTGATACTCTGGGAAACTTGGCAGCTATGACTATGAATTTTTTGTCATACAGCCCAAAAGTTAACAGATATTTATAGGATAGAAAGAAAGAAAATATTACATTCAATAATAGTTACCATAAAAAGAACATTTTTTGGTCCGTTAGAGTAAGAAGAAAGGAGGACATTGTGAATTGGGTTTTAAGGAAGCACCAGAAAGAAAAGAGTGTAAGAAACAATCTGATATTTGAAGACTCAGAAATGGGGAAAAAAACCTCTATTGTGAGTCTTGTATTTCTTGCATTCTAGCTGAGTGGCATAAAACGCAGCTGACTCTGATGCAAGTGATCTGAAAGGATATACTTCATCTGGCTGGAGACACAAAGTGCAGATGTAAATTATACATGGCACTTAAAATTCAATCAAGCAGTAAATTGTGGGATCTAAAAGTGTACAATATGAATAGAACATGATTTGCCCAAAGTTTTTGCTGGTTCTTGTCTAATACTTATATTACATTTTAATTTTTTAATGATCACTGAGGGTATTTTCAAGATCTCTTTCAAATATCATTATTTACCAGCTTATGCAGTTAAGAGGCAGTCATGTGTGCAAGTACGAAAATCATTACTTGGGCACTTTACAAACTTGCCAAAATATATACAACAGTACACTACTCCTCCCCAAACAATACTAACTCCTGCAAAAATGCGAGCAAACTCAAGTATCTAAATATTTCACAAGTTCCCAGTGAGAATTGTCTTTTAAACCAATAGACTTCCTTTCAAGTCGTTTTGAAAATTGGATGTAAAATACACCATTTTGTCCTCTATTTTTCAAAATATCCTTGGATGAATGCCGCTCGTCCCTCATTAGGATACCTCCATCCTGCTCACTTTGATTGCTTACTTCTTGAAACTCTGGAACAATTTTTACCCCCCACTAGTTTCAAACTTCACCAGCCGAATATCTATGAAAGCAGAGTATAGATCAAACATTAATCATCTAGTAAATTTATTTTTTGTTCAACTTACACACCAATCTTCAACATCTAGCATCCATGTGATTATAAGGTAAGGGTGCGCTTGCTGCCATTGCCCTAGCCCTGAAACTGACCCCATCTCTTCTGTACTCTACAAAGGGAATCATGGAGGAACATTCACATCTCACATTGCAGAAATGGTGATTGGAACTTGCAGTGCTTTGCATGATTTCAAACATTCAAACTAAAAACATATTTCTTAAAAAATCTGCATTCAAACAAAATAAGCACTTTTGGAAGTAACCTAACAAAGAAAGAAACAATATTTTATGTATCCACACTCAGGCCCCAAATGTTTGAAGCTTCGTCCCTTGGAGGACTATAGACGATTCTATGGCAGTGCTTCACAAACTTTATAAATCACATCACAATTTTTAGAACAAATACATTTTGCGATCCTTCTAGCTTTAGTGGACATTAGACAAGCAATTTTTAATGTAACTAAAGCATTGTGTGGTAGTGCCCTGCTATTTACACACAGTACTATTTTATTGATAAAGCTATATTGCACACTAATGATAATGTGTGGGAATAGGGTTTCAGTGAATATTTATCATTTGTGCATCACCAAGTAAGGTGTCTTGGTTTGTTTTGATCCTCTGAAGATCTTTGATCCCATGACACATCAGAATTACAAAACAATGTGCTTCATTTCTTGCTTTCCCAAATGATGCAAGTGTTCAGTTAATTTACAGGTATTTACATTTTGCTGTGTTACAAAAAATGGCATTGTAAGGCCTTTTCCTTCACACTCACTGTACCCCAGAAATATTGTCACACAATTCACTTTACTATTCTTTATATGACTGCAAAGTGAGAGGAGTTGTAAACACCAATCCCCATGTTAAAAAAAAAAAAAGAGACGCAAGTTGTCAGAAGTCATAGCATTTGACCTCTGACTTTGAAGTGCAGCAAATGTGACAAGGTAAATACAAAATTTAAAGGCATCTTTACCTATTCCTAGGACTTTCACGACCAACAAAAAAATTGCTTGGACTTTTGTGACTCATCAAAAATGGACTCCTGTCTCACCAGTCGGTTGCGAATCACAGTTTGAGTAATACTGCCCTATGACATGGTTCATAGTCTGCTGGTGGGCTCTCTGAGCAGCAATGCGGTACAATTCCCACTCCTGCCAAGGCCTTTCATTAAGCGTTTCTCTGTCTGCCCCTCTTCAGTCCGCTGGTATTTCCCCAACCCTTCTGGCACAGTTTCTGGACTTCCCTCACACTCTATACCAGAGTCTTTTCCCGCTGGTATTCCCTAGGGTCATCCTTCTGACCTCAGCCACACCAGATCTGAGCAGCAAGTGCTTAACTCACTAAGACTGTAGAAAGCTGGGAAAGCTGCGTTGAAGGGCTGCACTACTGTATATCGAGCCCAAGAATATCGACTTAGAAGAATATTGTGGACGGAATACCGAAGGAAAAAATACAGAGGGATAGAGTACTGACAGGTGAGTGTATAAAGGGAAGAACAGAGGTACGATTTAAAATTCCACATCAACGTATCTTGAAGGGATATATCACAAAGGTACATATATTTGGGATTTATTCATATACAAACTATACTAACCTTTTGATATTTTGGATTCGATGTTTGCATTCCTCAATATTCTGCATTCAATATTCGGGGTGCACACTGGGTTGAAGGATGTCTATAGCCAGTGCTTACCTCACAAAGACCATCCAATCATAAAACAGGTCTCAGCGGTCCATGACACAGATACTAGGCTCTGATTTTTCCCACGTGCGCACCATTGGCCTCATTCCCCCCCAAATGGGCCTTTTAAATCCATTTCCTGCTTTTGTCCCCAGCCCCTGTGGCGAGTGTTGTTTCATATAACCACTCTCACTTCCAAGGCAGAATATTCTGTATGGTACTCCTGAGCTGCTGGTGCCCTTGTCTAGCCTCAGATGTACAGGTAATATGTTCTTTGTGCTCACTGGGAATTAACTTGTGCAGTGCCTGGAAGGATGGAATTAAATCCACTGTTAATTCTAAAGTAATGGTGCAGGATCTATAACTAGCAAAAAAAGGTCTGGGATTACTAGGGATGCTGCAGCCCCCCATCCCTCCCCTGCATTCCATCACTTGAGGCTGTGATTTGAAGTTTTTCATTATTTTTCCTCCCTCCCCTAAAGAATCCCCATCACCAATCTATGTAAGTGACACAAAGAAGCTGAATGTATTACATGCTAGCAAGAGCATGTGCCAACTGAAGGGTTCCTTAACTCCTTTATAACTCTTAATCAGGCATTTACTAGTCTGCAGAGGGATTCATAACCCACCCCCCTACGGCACTGAATTTATTTTGAAGATCAGTAAAGAAACTGGAGCTACAGTGGTCGTCAACAAGAGCCGTCGACTGAAAGGGACAGGTCCTAGGCTTTGATGGAATGCGGCTGAGATTAGTACACTCATCCCACCCATCACACTGGGTTTCTGTGAGATGTCCTTAGTGCAGTGGTTGTGCCAGAATGGGTAGTCACAGGACTCAAGCTGCACCCATCGATGGCGTCCACCACACCTGAAACCGGTCTTCAGTAACTTGTGCACCTGCAGAAAGGGGACATAGTTGGCAGTTCAGATGGCTGTTCCTATTGGATCAGGACTAAGTCTGATTTGCATATGCTGGTCCCTGTCAACTGCGACAAACTGGGCAATATAACATTGGCCTGGACTAGCCCCAAGCAATTATGACTGGCAGAGCTGTTGTGCATCATTGGCCCCTAGGGAGGGGGTGCAGCCTCCTTCTGGACCCCTCCTGTCCCACGCCAAACAGCCGCTGACCTTGGATGAAATTTAACAAAACTTTGTTACAAAGGAGGCTTTCTGCAATGAAAAGTGTACAACCTATTGCAAAGCACTATTGTTACAGTGTGTTCAATCGCATCCTTTCCTCTCTACACACCCCTACAAATATTCTCAGCTAGGCCCAGTGAGTTCACCCCCGCAGCTGCAGTCGACAGTCCATGGCAAGCAAGTGGAGCAGACCCGAATTCCACTATAATTGCTTGTGGGGTGCAAACAGTGAGCACCAATTACAGTGTACCCAAAACAGTGTATTGAAAATGGAGTCTGAGAAATGCTGCACATCAAACTAGAGTTAAGAAAACTAGTTTACTGAGAGATAGATCATGGGAGGGAGGGAGAGGACAAGAATGTCCACTACTCTTGGATTGGATTTTCGTTACAAAAATATTTTATCTGATGGAATTGCGATCTATCTACATAAAGTGTGGGGTATTGTTGAATAATTGCTGATGTGCCATATTGATGTAAAATCTTTTGGAACCTTTCCTGGTCTATGCATTTTACCCGCGCCCTGGTCCCCAGGTTCGAGCCCTAATCTGTAAATACTTCCAAATACTACCTAACTAGAGTAAAACGTCCACTCCAGGACCTCAAACAGTTACAAAGCTTCACAAATACTCACCTCAAGGCAGCCACCCATGAATAATTGTTTGAATATCACCTTCCACAGACTCCCTGAATCCCACCTTCAACTGAAACATGTCAGCAACAGTAACCACACTAGCAGACCAGAAGCAGGACAGAGTCGAGAAGCAAACACATGACCATGTTTCACCAAAAATGTGCTGGAAATAACCTGCCAAGCACCACTAATGGGAACAGGACTCTCAACCGGACAAAACAAGACACACGAGAAAGACTATAAGATCTAGGTCTGACACTAAACTTATGAAACTTTCCACAGAACAGCCACAAAACTACCTGCTTTAGTGAATGAGGTAGAACAGAGCACTCAACATACCCAGACTCCCAACATTTACGCTCTGGCATCCTTCAGTGTCGTGCATGCATACTTTGTAGACAACCTCCTTATTGTTCGCACCCACACCCTCCATGCACACAGACCCATAGCTCCTTCCAACCCTCCACGCAAACCCACCGCTCAGCCGAGAAGCCCCCTGCAGCTGTCACAGTGACACACAGTAACCCACAGAAGCCCACCACCCAACTCCAGAATGGCAGCTGAAGGTGTATCAGTGGAAGCCAGGCCTGCCATACTGCACCTACATAGCCCATTTCATGCACATGTTGTAATTCTTTTTTTAACAAGTGAGAAAACCACTTTCCATTAGTCAATACTTGGCCATCACGCGTCTATCAATGTCCTGGTGAATGGGTTATCTGAGACATACAGCAATGCATCACAAAAAAGCATTCTGTGGCTATGGGGAGTTTCACATTTCTTTTTTAGATAAACTGAGTCCAAGTAGGAATTGCAGTCACATATATTTGTAATAACAAGATTATGACTGCATATGTGAAAGTGACTGTAGGAAGGATATTTTTTTAGTGTTGATTCCTGTCGATCACACAATTTAGATTCTAAGAACAGTAACAAACAGCTGCCATGGTACGTTATATGTCTTGGATCATAATGAGTGTGCAATTGCCCAAAAATAATTTGTAAGTTCATGGCTATCGTAAAGTACCTTTTTAAGTGATATGCCTATATACATTATAATTATATTTGATTGGAATTTGGGCGCAGTCATTAGGACTATAGTATTCCAATGTTTTTTGTACACAATGGGTTTAATTGTGATGTATTTCTTCTTAAAAGCCCTGAGTAAGTTACCTCTAGGAGACTGAAACACACTGGCTGCAGTTAGGATGTCCTATGACAGCATGAATTAAGAATATTTTTTAAATACTTGAAACGACTGGATTGCTTTATTGGATGTCATATACGCCTTGCAAATCACTTACTGTGATATGGATTGATAAAACAGTGAGGCATTCACCAGGACACTGATAGACTAAGTAATTTTCAAGAATTGGTTGATGAAAAGTGCCTCTCTGAGTTGTTAAAACGTGTTTTGTTTAATTAGGTCTTGTAACCCGATCACCTAGGGTGGTGGGCCATATCTGGACATGAATGGCAGGTGCCATGTCTGGTTCCAAAACCATCTATTGTAAAGTGATTGAGTTTCTGATTTTGTAATACTTAGATTCACAGTAAGCGGTTTTCCCTCCTGAAAGCAGATGTCCTAGGTGGGACACTACCTTCCTTGGTCTGCCAATCAAAGGCCACTGGGCTCCAGTGACACTTCAGGCTGTCCCTCCATCAACAGCACTGATCAGCCACCCATCTGCCCACTGGCGGCTTGTTGCTGTCCACACTGGACGTGATGATGTTGTGTTAAAACGTGTGGAATATGTCCAACTCACTAATCGGATGTCATGTTACATGAAAGGATCAGGTGTCCCAGTGTGCCAGTGTCACCCCTTTTCTGCTGCCCCGTCACTCTCACAGAAGTTGTTCATAGATGTAACAATGTGATGCACAAATCACAAAGACTGTTGTATGAGTTGGTTGGACAAACTCTTGAAGGCACAGAAACATCTTTGTGAACCTGGTCCTTGCCGTTTAATGTTATATTTTCAATAAGCGCACGAGCCCCTCACTGCACTCAAGAGTATGTTTGCCCTGTTGACGTGTATGAAAGAGGTCTGCCTTCAGTATTCCTGCAATCTTTAAAGCTGTGAATTGTACCCTCTTGCCAGTACCCAGCCTTCAACACTCATGTCCTTCTGGCACATGGGGAAGCCAGCTGTCAGGGGCGCTGGTCTTCACAGGCAGGGGGAAACTGGAAGTCCTGTCGTCAAGGCGTTGTCTCCGTAGCGATGAGGGTACGCCGACGTGATGGCGGCTCAGCAGCAGATGTGTTGACGACCCACAGTGTGCGCCAGCTTGTATCTTTGTAGTGCTGTTGGCGCGATGAGTGTTTATGGGGCATCAGAACTACGCAGGGATTGTACAGTCTAATGCACAGGGGTCTTATGGAAGTGTGAGGGTGTCCAGATTGATGTGCAGAGAGTCTTTAAACAGACATTTTTTTCTTCTTGCTGGTTTGAAGCTGGCTGTTGGCGGTAGCTGCCGCCATCTTGTAGTCTCATAGCTTCATTACATTATGGTTTTACTGTCACCGTTGGGCAGGTGGCCTTCCCTTGGTGGTGCGTGCGAGCCAGAGGGAGTGTAAACAGGACAGCAGCAGCTGGGGCACAGGCTCCTTGGCAGAGATGTGGGTGCAAAGCGATGCTGTTTTCAGGAGGCAAAGAAGCCTCAGTAGTCAAGGAATTGGTCTGAAGGTGAGAAAAACAGGGGTCAACTGAAGTCGAAGAACTCCATAAGAATGGCAGAAGCTGTCATCTTACCCGCACTGAATCTCCTGCAATGCCAGGTTGCAATATATTCAATTAAACAGACTCCCCATGCGTATCTGACGCGGAGTGATTAAACCGAATATGCAGGGAGTCAGCTGTGGTTGCCCCAGATGCCCTGATTCTGGGGCACATATAAAACACATGTCCTGGACTGCTGACCGCAGGACAATTCTAGATGGAAATTGGTGAGAAACTAGAATTCGTCACTTGTCCCATTGATCTATATGGTCTGCAGTGTTCCATACTAGGTCTCTAAGCGTCCAAAGACACGAAGAGCTGGGGAATGATTTCTAGAGCTAGCTATCCTGCTAGCCAGAAGATACATCACTTTGAACTGAAAAGCACAGACCATCCCCGGGATAACTCATCTATGAAGAAAAAAACCTAAGGACCTCAGAAGATATAGCATCAAAGACCTTCTGGAAACCATTCTCTTTGTCTTTACTAAGGCACTATTGCCCCTTATTTGGTGAGATATGGTGAAAATAAAACTATGGCTTCCATCATCTCCAATGATAACATGCGCCAATGATTCCCCTTTTAAATACCAGACCTCAAAGCTCTTTGGCCACCTTGGGCACGGATCCACCTGCAATAGTTTTACGCTTCCTAGTGTTGCCTATTCTTCTGCTTAATATAATCGTCACTGCAAGCCGAGCCAATCAAAGTTAAACTCTGTGTGCTGTTCTCTACATTATGGTTCTGCTTGCTGCAAAACCAACTTGTAGCCAGCGATGGACGTTGGATATACAACTTTCACAATTTGGCAAGTTTTCCGGAATGGGCAGTGTATTCCCAAGTGCCATCTGTAAATATTCACTTGTAGTAGCCATGCTGGAGTGCTGTGGGTGTCTGTAACTTCTTGAAACTCAATAAAGATGATTTAACAAAAGTCGAAGACGTCCATATCAATCTCAATGAAAGTGTGAACGACCGGTGCTGGATGGAATCACGGCTGAAGTTGTTGAAGTTTCATTGCGTCATCTGTCCCAGGACCCCTCACGGACAAAAACATCGGTTTCACCAACCCAAACGGCACGGGAAGTCTGCTTCTTGATATTGGATCTCTGTGGTGCACCAGTCTCTCCCGGCACCTCTCATGCACTAGTCTCTCCCGGCAGCTCTCATGCACCGGTCTCTCCCGGCAGCTCTCATGCACCGGTCTCTCCCGGCAGCTCTCATGCACCGGTCTCTCCCGGCAGCTCTCATGCACCGGTCTCTCCCGGCAGCTCTCATGCACCGGTCTCTCCCGGCACCTCATGTATTAGTCTCTACCGGCACCTCTCATGCACCGGTCTCTCCCGGCACCTCTCATGCACTAGTCTCTCCCGGCACCTCTCATGCACTAGTCTCTACCGGCACCTCTCATGCACTAGTCTCTACCGGCACCTCTCATGCACTAGTCTCTACCGGCACCTCTCATGCACTAGTCTCTACCGGCACCTCTCCCAAAATTAGCTGTGGTCAGCACCAAGCACCGTCTGCAAGTGAAATTTGTAAATCTCTGGAAGACCAGAGGCCTCTCTGGATTGGTGCCTGGATGTCAGTAAGACACTACTCAGTACTGCCCTCAGCCTGTGCAGTGTGCATGCCATCCTTGTGGCAGCCTTTGCAGTGGAACCTTTTGCGAAACCTAAAGACCAAGGTCTTCACGGTAAACTATGATGTCATGACAGAGCTGGGGGTCTTTGTACACAGCTGTGGAACAACTGGGCACAGATGCAGTCATTTACACCCTAGTGCCACCTCAAAGCAGAAGAACCAGATGTGCTAAGACAGTTCGCCCATTTCAGCCTTGCATGTGACCATTACTTCAAGGTGAGTGACGAGAGGTTTATAGCATGTGATGATTTCACACCAGTTTTACTGCTTTTTAGCACACACTCTACCACTCTTTCTGTAGAAAACAGCACTCACACACAACAACAACAGAACCACATGGCAATGGCATTAGTGCTCCAGTACATACAAGTGTTGTGCTTCCTGTGGAGATGCCCCTGTAATACTGACCAAACACAGTTTAGTGCACCATTAGGTGCAAACAAGGTGACCCTCTATGCCAGGGTCAACACAGAGAAGCAGTTGTAGTGACATTACTTGTCTGCAGCCCTAGGCACCAGCAAGTTGGACTCTGGAAACACCCCATACGCCGGGATCACCAAGGAATAAGTGAGTGCCCAAAGTTTTGTGCAGAAGTTCACAACTGGCATCATTGAAGGTTGGGTTGCTGAATACAGCTCGCTGGGGGGGGGGAAGAGGTTATTCCTGCCTGCGACCAGCGCCATCGAAGGTTAGGTGCTGAATACCAAGGCTGTGTAGTCTTGATTCCACCTTGTGACTCTTTCACCCGCTATCAGACACTCTCTGCCTCTTTATCTCACTTCTGTCGGGGTGGGAGGGTGTTATTCCTGCCTGCGTCCAGCGCTATCCAAGGTTAGGTGCTGAATACCAGGGCTGCGTAGTCTTGATTCCACCTCACGCCTCTTTAATCCATCAGCAGAAAGCCCCAAGCCGCTTTATCTTACGCTTCAAGGAACTTTTTCATCCCTGCTCTCCATTTGACTCTTTCTTGCCCCTTCTTTTCCCGTTTGCCTTTTTTTCCTCTCTTGATCGAAGTCTGTTGAGGAAAAATTGTAATTTACATAGCGCTTACTACCATGGAGAAGGTGTTGAAGCGCTTCATGCCGGGCAGCAGGCTGCTCCAGAGCCCAGAGTTAGTGGTTAGTCCAGGGTTATTGGGATTGATCTTGTGCACTGAAGCAAATCATTCCATACGTTCACTTCAGTTTCTTTTGTTAGATAACATTACAAGGGGGTAGGTGTTATCAGATTGGGTGCTGAGGAGGGGGAATGTGAAGTCATTGCAGATGTTAGGTGGGATGAATAGATGAGCTAGAGGATAAGTGCTGCTTCCCAAAGATGGGTGCATTAGGCCTCACCTGCAAGCCCCGGCTGAAATTAAGCACTGCCATTGCCTTTCCGCAGACAGTACTAATGCATTCTTTCATGCAGCGAGTACTCTAAATCAGACCCCGGCCCTTGTATCTGGAGCAGGAACAGGAGTTAAAGCATCTGTGAGAGCTGCTCGGCCTAACAAAGTATCCAAACCTTCCCCGGACAGTATTTAAAGAAGGATGTGTTACTCCACAGCTGGACTATAACAGGCCTTCCCAAAATGGCGGCGGGTTCAACCACACGTCACACAAAGCGAGGTGCAGGAATGTAAACATGTAACCCCAGGAGGTGAGCTGGATGGGAGGGGCTGGCAGAGGCCCCCAAACTTCCCAACGTGATTAATACTTTCAACCTTTAGAGTCAGGCGGACTTGGAAGGGGCAGGGTTGTGAATTGATAACACTTGAGACAGAAGGATATCTGCACAGTGAGAAACATAACTAAACAAGGGAACTGACTGTACTCTAGCAAGTAACAAAATCTCTAAAAGCAAAACAGTTGCAATTCTGGGCACCAAAGTTAATCACAATATTTGCTGTTCGCTCTGATAAAATGCTCACTGCTGAATAAATGTTCTTCGTGATGTAACTGCCATGGTATTATTTTTTTTGAGCGCACTCTTTGAAATTCTTGAGTCTGGGCAGACTTCACTTGCCTTTCCCGTAATGCTATTTCATTCCATTTGAAAGGGACATTACCCCCAAAAAATCAGGCGTGCATTTTTCTAGAGATTTAGGAAATAAGTTTTTATCCTTTCTTTTCTCCAGAATTTTTTTACATCGATGGTGCCTTAACAAGCACTGCTAAAGTCAATCGTTTTATTACTGCTGAGAGCAAAGAGTTATTTGAACGTGAACCCTGCACTGTCCCTCAGTTTACAGGGAAGGTTAATCAGCAGCTTTAAACTGGGGTACCTTGGACCCTAAGGTGTTAGCGCTCTGTGCTGAAAGGGGTCAGAGATCCCACCTGTAGCACAAAAGGGATATTCTTGGTGTAGGCAGGACCTCTGAGTTTCTGGACCCGGGCACCTTGCATGTTCCAAGTGTGGCTGGTGGAGAATTATTCTGGCTCGGATGGTGGAAATCAGCAGTGCTTATGGCACACTGCTAGGAGGTAAGTTGGTACTAATCAACCAGAAGTGGGGGTGCCCACGAATAAAGTCTCAGCACACGGAAGGAGCAATCACACCTCATCCCGCATGGAGTTGTGGATGGAGTCCTCTTCAGCGCTATGGAGAAGGGGTAAAAAGGGCTTCTTGGCACAAGGTGTCTGGTTCTCTGGACACCCGGCGCTGGCTGTGGGGTTCCATGCAAGCAAGGTTAGCCGAAGCAGCAGGGAGGGTCTGCAGAGTTTAGGCACCCCATCTTCCTTTGTCAAAACCCTGAGGAAATGTGCAGTACAGAGCTCGATGCTGAAGAAACACTCAACACGGTCCACACAGGAGTCGATGGAGACCTGCCCTTGGCTGCAGGAGGACTCCACCCTATAAGATCAGTTCCTGCCAGTGGCACCCGACAGGTTAAAACACTGCACCAGTCAGGTTATGGTAGAGACTCGTTCCTCAGGAAGGGTCCTGGATAGAGCAGGTCTTTCTCTGCTCCCAGAATCCAGAGTGTAGGCTGGGCTAATGCTATTCCAGAAGTGAACTGTGGTGAAAACCCTTGTGCATTTTCCTTACACTGGTCCATGGGCCAAGGAAGCAAGAGGCAGAAAGAAGTGGCCTGAGGGCTGACCCTGCTGTTTCCTGGTGGGCAGCAGTCTCTGTCCATATTACATTCACCATGGATGCAACAGGATGTCTGGAGTCATCTAACGGTAATACTAGAGAGAGAAGCACCGAAGGAGATCATGACAAGCCGTCCATTCCCCCGTGTTCACAACCATCAGTGCAGACCCTACCCAAAGGATCTTTGCACAAACAGAAGCCATTCACCAGATTTCTTGGGGATGTAGGCACCAACCCCAGAAGCATCTGCTGCACCTCAAATTGTTAAAATCACTTCCATCAGCCAGAACTTTAATAAAGAGGCCAAAGAGGCCAACGAGGATGACCCCCCCCCCTCCTTCTTCCCCCCCCTCTCCCCGGGAATACAGGGGGTGCGGAGCAGTTTAAGGTCTTCTCTGTCCTAAGGTAGACAAACAGTCAAATAAGAATCTGTTACTTGGGCTTGTCTGCAGCTCTGGGATGGGTTTCACTTCTGTTTTTATTGGCTTGAGTTTGAAGTAGGAAGCCAACATCCATGTTTGAATGACAGTGAGGTTTTCTTTTCAATAATGTGTGCCATTGAGTTATGTGGCTTTCCAGTAAATTTGGATATGCAGATGACCAGCATCTGGCAAGGAAGGGCAGCACCGGACCTGGGTTGCTTGCGTTTGGGTTCAGGGAGAACCTGACTTGGCAGTTCTGGCTGGACTGTTCTTAAAGGTACAAAGTCAAGACTGATTTCCATTTGGCTGGGTCCAAACTGAGGTGGTGTGCTGTGCAAAATAATCATGGACTGGAATGCGGCCTGAGAAATTACCAGTGGCTGAGATGAATTCAAGAATTCCACCCATCACTTTATTGTACACTTTAGTTTGTCGCCCTAAGTGGGACAGGTATGCACAGTCGTGGGTCCCTTGCACACTGTGCCACAGGAACCAAGCTGTACATGGCTGATGAGCCCAAAACTAGGGTGAAAGCACACCTGGGCTACTTGTCTTGTGCTTTAGGGTGGACCTGGTTTGGCAGTCTGTGCTGGACTCTTCCAATTGGAGTAGGGTAAAGGCTAATTTGCATATAGCTGGGTCCAAACTGAGGTGGCATGGTGTTCAAAGTAGTGATGGACTGAGATGCGGATCCGAGTAATTACCAGTGGCAGAGATTAATTCAAGCATTCCATCCATCAATTTTTCTATACTTCAGTTTGGGGCCTTAATTGGGACAGTTATGCCCAGACTGTGCACACTGTGTCACTGGAACCAAGCTGATGAGCCCATAACTAGGGAAAAGCCGATCCTGGGTTGCTTCTGTTCCGATTCATGAAGGACCTGACTGTTCCAGCTGGAGCAGGCTTAAGACTGATTTGCATACAGCTGGGTCAAAATAGAGATCGCATGATGGGCAAAATAAGGATGGACTGGGATGTGGCCCCAAGTAAGTACCAGGGGATGAGATTAATTCAAGCATTCCATCCATCACTTTGTTGATACTTCTGATTGCCCTATAGGCCAGTCTGACCCTGAAGGTGGCATTTAGAAGTGAAATAAATCAATAACCTCCAGTAGCCAGGATGCCGTGGGCCAGAGTGCAGGCCCAGGAAAGGGCCCATTTGACTCGGTTTGAGGTATTAAAATACAGCATTGTCAGGGTTTAATGAGTCTGTCAGGGCTCTGGGCCCCGGTGCCATTGCACCTGCAGTACCAATGGTGACAATATCTCTGATAACTGCATGATTAACGAATTTACACACAGAAACTGGGAAAACTATGTGCCAAACTGCTTCCGAGCAAAGTACAGCGGGTGGGTGAAACTGTTGGCCAACATATTGCTTGTGAAGCTAGTGGTGAGGGTTTGGGAATGCCTCAAATGGAAATGTGTGTTGAAATAGCAACAATTTATTGGACTGTAGAAAGAAAAGGGTGCTGGATGCTCAGGGCAACCATCTGTATCCACGGTCGTCTTCCGTCAATGGTGAATTGATGCCATGACACCTCGCGCACATATCAAAGCCCTGCCATTGTCTTTCACAAAAGAACTCCTGTTTCTCATGCCCTTTAGATTGTAAAATGCATCTATTAAAAGTATCTCCCGTGGGACCCCAAAGTAAGACGTCATTTTATGCATGTAGAGTTATTGAGGCTTATGCATGCGTCCCTACGCCGTTTACAAAGCGCGCAGAACTAAGGGATACGCTCGACTGATAGACTGCCAAGAAAGTTCGGGATCACTTCCAAACACTATCTTTGCAAGTAAACACCAGTCAGGAAGAGAACATCCTGAATTTTTTTGTGTTTACCTGTCAATGCGTAGGGACTGGTCTGGGGTGAAAAGATATTTTGCAGTCGCCAGGCCTGTAAATTAAAAAAATACAGCATTTGCAACCACAAAATAACTATCTGAGATTCTCGGAACCCCTTTTGTGAATCCCTTTTGTGATTTCCAGTTCATAACTAGGCAGGATATGAAAGGGGCGTCCTCTCGTATTTGCGATTCGCAGTGGGATGTACCAATGGTTAGCCATGGTAAGTTTTAGCCACAAGCCACTGATCAGTTATTGGTTGGGGTGGTAACTGATTTGCAATGGGAAAGCTATGCCCTTTGGCAATCCTGTTGTCTGGTTTTGGAGAACAGACCCTGCATACTTCCCACTACTAGGAATACAAATGCAGGAGTGGAGGTCTGCGCATCTCATGCCTCCATCCCGGAGTTTGCAACCATTTGTAGAGGATCACAAAATCTGACCTGCCGCATTAATATTCATGAAGCCGGAGTTTTTGCAACCCTCTAGGAATAGACATTTGTGATGTGACAAATTAATACACCAGTCACGCTGCAAACAGAAGTGCGGGTCACAAACCAGTCAGTGTGGAAACTGCACAGCACTTAAAATGTCTCAGTCGCATCTTCAATACAAAATGTTTTTTTTTTTATTTGATTTTAGTTTCATTTCAAGGTGAGTACTGAATGAGTTCTAGTTTTGGTGAGGACCTGAAGCCTTCACAGATGAGTTTAGCAAATTTTACTTAGCAGTTCACAAAGCCACACCGTTTTAACATGTTTAAAATGTTAAAAACGAACTACCTGGAGGAAGTCAATTTATCAGAATGTAGGGGCTCCTGCACCGAAAAGGTGCAACTCTAAAAATTACAGGTAGGAAGAGCTCCAAAGAGTGAGGGCAGCACTGAAGGACAGTAAAGGTTACTGTGGGAGAGGGGATAATTTCAGCCTCACTTCCAGTCAGATAAGGTTATAAACCTTCTTGCTGGCAACAAGCGGAGCGCCCTCTAGGGACAAAACTAGAAGGGACAGGTTTTCTATTACCAAATTGAGAATTTTTGCAATTCTCTATTTGGTTATTGCAGAGACCCATGTATAAAAGCTTGCTTTACACCCTCTGTGATTCGCAGTGGTTCGCAAAGTGACCTACCTCATTAATATTCATGAGATAGGTTTAGCTTTGCAATCCATTTGAAATGGCAAAAATCACAGGGATGGTGGCCTGCTGGGGTCAACAGACCATGTCTGTGTCTGCTTTCGAATAAAGCTTTTTTTTTTATGCAGCCCATTTTCCTTAAAGGATACGGGATGCGTTGCAAAAAGAAAAATGAAAAGTTTTCTTTTCATTTTTTAAGAGTAGGTGGTAGTCTATGGGACCAATGCCTGCCCTTAACAAATGTTTATACAAACATTTGCAAAGGGGAAGGGGTCCCTTGGGACCCCTTCCAATTTGCGAATGGGTTACCACCTACTTCAAGTAGGTTATAAAATGTGAATGATGTGTGACTGAATTTCAGTCGCAAAATATTTAGTGTGAGTCTGTGTTAGGAAGGGATGCCCTAAACAGGCCCCTTCTTAAAACTGACTCAAACACCCAATTTGTAATTCGGTAGGTTACCGAATCGCAAATAAGGCATTGCACACAATAAATACTTTTTTGCGGTCGAAACGGCCTGATTCTATGAATCATGCCATTGGCGACCTCAACAAAGCTTTGCACATCTGGCCCCAAGTGCGGTCCAAGTGCCAGGAGTCTAGCATCTCATTGTAGATAGTTTCAAGTAATGCAGCTCTATTTGTGAGATAGGCCTTCAGATCACTTTCCTGATTCCCACCATCCTGATGAAGCTCAGAACCTTCTCAGATTTGATTGGTCGCGCCACTGTGTTGTTCTATCGGTTGGCTACCCTTTATAAAGTGCCACCACATCCCTGGTTGACTATTGGCACCACTGTCTGCCAAAGCTCGCTCGGCTGGCCGGGGCTGCCAATGATCTTGAAAGGCATTTGCATACTCACTGACACCTGCCAGGTATACCTTGAACACGGGAGAAACATGTAGGTGGAGCAAGACTTTGGTGCTGACACCTCGGAAGAGGATGAGTAAACATCCAAGCAACAGCCGGGCTGTGGAGCTGTCTCTTTAGAGGTGGCACCACTCCCCATCGTGGCTTTTATAAATAGACGGCCAGCCCCAACCAGCCCTCAGAGTAGCCTCCAAACGCCGCAGGCTAATGGGAAACCTCGTCTGTCCCAGTAGGATAGTTCTTCGCTGGTACCTTTCAGTGGTAGAAGCCAGATTATTGGCGATCCTCCATTAGAAATAGATGAATGGATCTCAGTGATATTTTACCAGACTTCAGCTACATGCCTGGCCTTTTTGATGCCCTGTAAGCGCAACATTTTGGTAGTAACTCATCTGTAGTTGATGGTCCAAGTAGACATCAACGGAACCTATGACCCTTGCATCCTATTGGAATCCAAAGTCTAGTAACTGGGTCCTCCTTCCGCCACAAGATCACACGACGCTACATGTGTTGAGTTACTCTCTTCATGTATTCGTCTGTACGCTTAAGTACATGAAGATAAGTACAAGGGTGCGTCTGAAGTGTCTGAAAATGATCATGCCTGGCACGCATTTTGAGTCCTGACTGAAAATTCCTTCTGCCAAAAAAAAAAAACAAGAAAGAAAAAAAGATACTGATTTCTGTGTAGAACGCATCTACATGATAAAGAATTTAATGTTAGATGATTCAGAGTATTTTTCAGGTGTAAGATAGTCCCTCATGCATTACAATGCAAGCACTCTGTAGGGGCGGAAGGATACACCAAACAGACAACAGCAAGAGGAGAGAGAGCCTTACTGCACTGGGAGCTGCCAATAGCTACTCTATGAATACTTGAAAGCATTGGTAGCAATAGGTAACACAGACCAGAGCTAACAACTTGATATCCTGCACGGTTTCGTATAGGCTCTTTTTTTTACATGTGTAATAGGAAAGCAGACTGTACCCTTTGGAAAGCAACGAATATGAATGATTGAAGTTTTGCTACATACTCTGCTCTTCCAACAGTCCCAGTTAAGTGCCAGTGACCACCTAAAGTGATTGCCTGGTCCAGGGATTAGGGCTGCCTGACTCACATGTGTCTGTGGCTATAGGGGTTACTTATGGAGGGAATGTGGAGACCTCGTTTGCAGCCGCCTTGTAACAGAACTGATGACACAATCATCTAGTTACTCAGGCAGCTGCTTCATCGGTGATGTTCCTCATTCCAAATACAGGATCTGGGCTCACTCTGTGCATGTGTCGGGCACGCGTGGAGCTTTCCATGAGCACATGCGTGTGCACGGTGCGTGTGTGAAGGCGCAGAATCTGTTGCTGGAGGTGGATGGGGGGGGGGGGGGAAGAGACAAGGTGGGGCAGAGAGGGTAAAGGAACCAGAAAAGACCCACACCATTATATCCCCAAATATGAATACTCTGAGTACCAGAGCATCACTAGCCATCTGGTGAGAGTAACTGGGCATACCACGGCTGATATGTTATTTAACTACCTGCCTAACCAAACTCCTGGCAACCGGCTGGCACATATAGCAGCAGTACTGTGCTTTGTTGCACATAAACTCGATGGGGTTTGTAACTGGCACAGTTGGCATGTTACTTGCTGGCACACACATTTTAACAGGCCATTCACTGCCACAGATGGTGTTTTGTTTTCTGCCACACATCTTGAGGAGGGTACTGACGGCCACGTATGGCACTGAGTTTTTTGGCACATTGGTTATGTTTGTCTTTTGAGTGGCACATTTGGCAGGTAGAGGATTGTCCTCTGAGCTGCCCTCTGGGGCATTCAAGCAACAATCTGAGAAACGCTGCAGGTATTCTGCCACGTGATGCCAGCTCCCTGGCACAGGACAAACATTTCAGATGGTATTTTATTTTCAGCTACATGAATGTGTCCTAGCCCGTGACTGGCACAGCAACACCATGGAGTATTTTATTTCCTGGCAAGCACAGTATTTACATCTGGTATTTCTCCTGGCGCTCAGTTTAGGACTGACATTCTTTCCAGGGAGGGGGCTCGCACTTGCTCTGTGATTTGACACAGACGTGTCTACCGTGCGCCCCCTTGCTCTCAGACATGGACCTTCTGACAGCTACATCCATGATTTACTGCTGCGGGGAAATAACGCTCCCCTGTACTCTGAACGACTTTTCAAATGCATCTTTAAGCGAAATATTTAGCCAATGCAAAAGTGTGCTTTAGAACCACAATTTGGCCAGATTCATTCTTTGATAGAATATTTTGGCTGAAACCCCGGTATGTGCCCTTTGGAGAGGGGTGTACATACACTGAATTGTCCCAGATTTTTATTAGATTTTCAAAACAAGTGGAATAGACTCGAGTGCTGTGCCCGATGCTGCGAGAACACAAATTCCACAAACAATACTGACAACTCTGCTTCTTCCAGCGGAATCAGGAGTTCACGTTTGTAAAGACCACCGGGTGCTCACCCGTTCGACAAAAAACCCAGAAAACTCAGCCAGACGTTTACCCAGAGGTGCCCCTCATGCCTTCAGCTCTCTGTGCAGTCGTGTGAACCGAATCACTATGGGGAACACCTTGTGATGCAGAATATGGGCACCAAGGGCAGTCATGAGGGTGTAGGTCAGGCACACACTAAATGGTCGCCCCATTTATTTCTCTTTGGACCTGGCACTTTCTTGGGATTGGAAACCTGCCCGTGTAATAAACGCCTGTCAGCCCTCTGGAAGTCACAGCCAGGAGTGCCTGCCCTCTCTTGCTGCCCAAACGTCCTTGGTAGCTGTCCGCACATAATGCCTGTGCAAGCGGAACATAGTTGGAACTTGGCCACTGGTATTTCCACCAACAAAAATACCATCTTCCTTAACTGTGCCTTGCGAGATGTCTTTTCACTTCAGGTCTAAGTGACAAGGTGGGTTAAATAGTACTGTCATTCGGTTAAAGGCAGACACTACAGCATTGAACACAGCCGAACGGATTCCATGTACCCCAGTCACTGCAGAGCACAGCCGAACGGTCTCCATGTACCCCGGTCACTGCAGAGCACAGCCGAACGGTCTCCATGTACCCCGGTCACTGCAGAGCACAGCCAAACGGTCTCCATGTACCCCGGTCACTGCAGAGCACAGCCGAACGGTCTCCATGTACCCCGGTCACTGCAGAGCACAGCCGAACGGACTCCATGTACCCCAGTCACTGCAGAGCACAGCCGAACGGTCTCCATGTACCCCGGTCACTGCAGAGCACAGCCGAACGGATTCCATGTACCCCAGTCACTGCAGAGCACAGCCGAACCAACTCCATGTACCCCGGTCACTGCAGAGCACAGCCGAACGGTCTCCATGTACCCCGGTCACTGCAGAGCACAGCCGAACGGTCTCCATGTACCCCAGTCACTGCAGAGCACAGCCGAACGGACTCCATGTACCCCAGTCACTGCAGAGCACAGCCGAACGGTCTCCATGTACCCCAGTCACTGCAGAGCACAGCCGAACGGTCTCCATGTACCCCGGTCACTGCAGAGCACAGCCGAACCAACTCCATGTACCCCGGTCACTGCAAAGCACAGCCGAACGGTCTCCATGTACCCCGGTCACTGCAGAGCACAGCCAAACGGACTCCATGTACCCCGGTCACTGCAGAGCACAGCCGAACCAACTCCATGTACCCCGGTCACTGCAGAGCACAGCCGAACCAACTCCATGTACCCCGGTCACTGCAGAGCACAGCCGAACCGACTCCATGTACCCCGGTCACTGCAAAGCACAGCCGAACCAACTCCATGTACACAGCCGAACCAACTCCATGTACCCCGGTCACTGCAGAGCACAGCCGCACTGACTCCATGTACCCCGGTCACTGCAGAGCACAGCCGCACCGACTCCATGTACCCCGGTCACTGCAGAGCACAGCCAAACGGACTCCATGTACCCCGGTCACTGCAGAGCACAGCCGAACGGTCTCCATGTACCCCGGTCACTGCAGAGCACAGCCAAATGGACTCCATGTACCCCGGTCACTGCAGAGCACAGCCGAACGGTCTCCATGTACCCCGGTCACTGCAGAGCACAGCCAAACGGACTCCATGTACCCCGGTCACTGCAGAGCACAGCCGCACTGACTCCATGTACCCCGGTCACTGCAGAGCACAGCCGCACTGACTCCATGTACCCCGGTCACTGCAGAGCACAGCCGAACCAACTCCATGTACCCCGGTCACTGCAGAGCACAGCCGAACCGACTCCATGTACCCCGGTCACTGCAAAGCACAGCCGAACCGACTCCATGTACACAGCCGAACCAACTCCATGTACCCCGGTCACTGCAGAGCACAGCCAAACGGACTCCATGTACCCCGGTCACTGCAGAGCACAGCCGCACTGACTCCATGTACCCCGGTCACTGCAGAGCACAGCCGAACCAACTCCATGTACCCCGGTCACTGCAGAGCACAGCCGAACCGACTCCATGTACCCCGGTCACTGCAGAGCACAGCCGAACCAACTCCATGTACCCCGGTCACTGCAAAGCACAGCCGAACGGTCTCCATGTACCCCGGTCACTGCAGAGCACAGCCAAACGGACTCCATGTACCCCAGTCACTGCAGAGCACAGCCGAACCAACTCCATGTACCCCGGTCACTGCAGAGCACAGCCGAACCAACTCCATGTACCCCGGTCACTGCAGAGCACAGCCGAACCGACTCCATGTACCCCGGTCACTGCAAAGCACAGCCGAACTGACTCCATGTACACAGCCGAACCGACTCCATGTACACAGCCGAACCAACTCCATGTACCCCGGTCACTGCAGAGCACAGCCACACTGACTCCATGTACCCCGGTCACTGCAGAGCACAGCCGCACCGACTCCATGTACCCCGGTCACTGCAGAGCACAGCCAAACGGACTCCATGTACCCCGGTCACTGCAGAGCACAGCCGAACGGTCTCCATGTACCCCGGTCACTGCAGAGCACAGCCAAACGGACTCCATGTACCCCGGTCACTGCAGAGCACAGCCGCACTGACTCCATGTACCCCGGTCACTGCAGAGCACAGCCGAACCAACTCCATGTACCCCGGTCACTGCAGAGCACAGCCAAACGGACTCCATGTACCCCGGTCACTGCAGAGCACAGCCGAACGGTCTCCATGTACCCCGGTCACTGCAGAGCACAGCCAAACGGACTCCATGTACCCCGGTCACTGCAGAGCACAGCCGCACTGACTCCATGTACCCCGGTCACTGCAGAGCACAGCCGCACTGACTCCATGTACCCCGGTCACTGCAGAGCACAGCCGAACAGTCTCCATGTACCCCGGTCACTGCAGAGCACAGCCGCATTGACTCCATGTACCCCGGTCACTGCAGAGCACAGCCGAACCAACTCCATGTACCCCGGTCACTGCAGAGCACAGCCGAACCAACTCCATGTACCCCGGTCACTGCAGAGCACAGCCGAACCGACTCCATGTACCCCGGTCACTGCAAAGCACAGCCGAACCGACTCCATGTACACAGCCGAACCAACTCCATGTACCCCGGTCACTGCAGAGCACAGCCGCACTGACTCCATGTACCCCGGTCACTGCAGAGCACAGCCGCACCGACTCCATGTACCCTGGTCACTGCAGAGCACAGCTGAATGACTCCATGTACCCCAGTCACTGCAGAGCACAGCTGAACTGACTCCATGTACCCCACTCACTGCAGAGCACAGCCGAACGGTCTCCATGTACCCCGGTCACTGCAGAGCACAGCCGAACGGTCTCCATGTACCCCGGTCACTGCAGAGCCCAGCCGAACGGTCTCCATGTACCCCGGTCACTGCAGAGCACAGCCAAACGGACTCCATGTATCCCGGTCACTGCAGAGCACAGCCAAACGGACTCCATGTACCCCAGTCACTGCAGAGCACAGCCGAACCAACTCCATGTACCCCGGTCACTGCAGAGCACAGCCGAACGGTCTCCATGTACCCCGGTCACTGCAGAGCACAGCCAAACGGACTCCATGTACCCCGGTCACTGCAGAGCACACCCGAACCAACTCCATGTACCCCGGTCACTGCAGAGCACAGCCGAACGGTCTCCATGTACCCCGGTCACTGCAGAGCACAGCCAAACGGACTCCATGTACCCCGGTCACTGCACAGCACAGCCGCACTGACTCCATGTACCCCGGTCACTGCAGAGCACAGCCGCACTGACTCCATGTACCCCGGTCACTGCAGAGCACAGCCGAACGGTCTCCATGTACCCCGGTCACTGCAGAGCACAGCCAAACGGACTCCATGTACCCCGGTCACTGCAGAGCACAGCCAAACGGACTCCATGTACCCCAGTCACTGCAGAGCACAGCCAAACGGTCTCCATGTACCCCGGTCACTGCAGAGCACAGCCTAACGGACTCCATGTACCCCGGTCACTGCAGAGCACAGCCGCACTGACTCCATGTACCCCGGTCACTGCAGAGCACAGCCGCACTGACTCCATGTACCCCGGTCACTGCAGAGCACAGCCGAACGGTCTCCATGTACCCCGGTCACTGCAGAGCACAGCCGCATTGACTCCATGTACCCCGGTCACTGCAGAACACAGCCAAACGGACTCCATGTACCCCGGTCACTGCAGAGCACAGCCAAACGGACTCCATGTACCCCAGTCACTGCAGAGCACAGCCAAACGGTCTCCATGTACCCCGGTCACTGCAGAGCACAGCCGCACTGACTCCATGTACCCCGGTCACTGCAGAGCACAGCCGCACTGACTCCATGTACCCCGGTCACTGCAGAGCACAGCCGAACGGTCTCCATGTACCCCGGTCACTGCAGAGCACAGCCGCATTGACTCCATGTACCCCGGTCACTGCAGAGCACAGCCAAACGGACTCCATGTACCCTGGTCACTGCAGAGCACAGCCAAACGGACTCCATGTACCCCAGTCACTGCAGAGCACAGCCAAACGGTCTCCATGTACCCCGGTCACTGCAGAGCACAGCCAAACGGACTCCATGTACCCCGGTCACTGCAGAGCACAGCCGCACTGACTCCATGTACCCCGGTCACTGCAGAGCACAGCCGCACCGACTCCATGTACCCCGGTCACTGCAGAGCACAGCCGAACGGTCTCCATGTACCCCGGTCACTGCAGAGCACAGCCGCATTGACTCCATGTACCCCGGTCACTGCAGAGCACAGCCGAACCAACTCCATGTACCCCGGTCACTGCAGAGCACAGCCGAACCAACTCCATGTACCCCGGTCACTGCAGAGCACAGCCGAACCGACTCCATGTACCCTGGTCACTGCAAAGCACAGCCGAACCGACTCCATGTACACAGCCGAACCAACTCCATGTACCCCGGTCACTGCAGAGCACAGCCGCACTGACTCCATGTACCCCGGTCACTGCAGAGCACAGCCGCACCGTCTCCATGTACCCTGGTCACTGCAGAGCACAGCTGAATGACTCCATGTACCCCAGTCACTGCAGAGCACAGCTGAACTGACTCCATGTACCCCACTCACTGCAGAGCACAGCCGAACTGATGTACCCCGGTCACTGCAGAGCACAGCTGAACCGACTCCATGTACCCCGTTCATAGCAGGGCACAGCCGAACCGACTCCATGTAGCCCGGTCACTGCAGAGCACAGCCGAATGGACTCCATGTACCCCGGTCACAGCAGGGCACAGCCGAACGGACTCCATGTACCCCGGTCACAGCAGGGCACAGCCGAACGGACTCCATGTACCCCGGTCACAGCAGGGCACAGCCAAACCAACTCCATGTACCCCGGTCACTGCAGAGCACAGCCGAACCAACTCCATGTACCCCGGTCACTGCAGAGCACAGCCAAACCAACTCCATGTACCCCGGTCACTGCAGAGCACAGCCGAACCGACTCCATGTACCCCGGTCACTGCAAAGCACAGCCGAACCGACTCCATGTACACAGCCGAAAAACTCCATGTACCCCGGTCACTGCAGAGCACAGCCGCACTGACTCCATGTACCCCGGTCACTGCAGAGCACAGCCGCACCGACTCCATGTACCCTGGTCACTGCAGAGCACAGCTGAATGACTCCATGTACCCCAGTCACTGCAGAGCACAGCTGAACTGACTCCATGTACCCCACTCACTGCAGAGCACAGCCGAACTGATGTACCCCGGTCACTGCAGAGCACAGCTGAACCGACTCCATGTACCCCGTTCATAGCAGGGCACAGCCGAATGGACTCCATGTACCCCGGTCACAGCAGGGCACAGCCGAACGGACTCCATGTACCCCGGTCACAGAAGGGCACAGCCGAACGGACTCCATGTACCCCGGTCACAGCAGGGCACAGCCGAACGGACTCCATGTACCCCGGTCACAGCAGGGCACAGCCGAACGGACTCCGTGTACCCCGGTCACAGCAGGGTACAGCCGAACGGACTCCATGTACCCCGGTCACAGCAGGGCACAGCCGAACGGACTCCATGTACCCCGGTCACAGCAGGGCACAGCCGAACCGACTTATTTTTGCCCCTGTCCAATAGTGGCTCCCAGAAGGCTGCCTTCAATCTACCTCACTCCAATCCAGCTCACCCCATTCCAATCCACACCACTCTACAACATTGCACTCTATGACACTGCTCTCTATGACACACTCTGCCACTGAATTCTACTCACCTCTACTCAACTCTATGACACTACTCCCCCTACTTGACACTACAACACTTCTTCTACAAATCCAGTGTACGACACTCTGCTCCTCCCACTCCACTCTAGCACACTGGCAACCGCCACATAGCAAGAATCCACGCAAATACACTCCAGATCATGCCACATATTTACAATCAGCATAATTTCACTCAAGGCTACACAGTTCCATGGAAAACAATTCCACTCCACACATTTCCATTCTGCACCATGTAATTCAGCAACAAACCACATAATTCAACTCATTTACACAACACACCACATACATCCAATCCACACCACATAATACCACAACATGCCACAAAATTCAACAGCACAACACAATTAAAGTCCATAACATACCACTACACAACACAAAAAACGATTCAATATAATTACACTCCATTAAACACAATCCCACTCCACATAATTCCAGTAAACTCAAAACCACATAATTACTATCCACATGCCAATTCACATCACGTCAGATAATTCCACTCCACACATCCACTCCACATGACACATTCCACCCCACACAATCCCACAACTAACTGTTCCACTCCACACCACATACACATGGGAAAAAACATTGTCTCTTTGCAAAGCCAATAGCTGTAACTCTCACAAATGCCTCACACTGCCACTATCCCCACTCATCTCGCAATGCCATTGCTCCCTCTCATCCCTCCCTCACACTCCCCATCTCCTCTCCATACTGCCGTCTCACACATGCTAAGCACAGTTTTTCCTGTGCCTTTTCAAGGTTTCTGCCCCTCAAACTCATGATCTCCTCGTCTTCTCGGGCGGTCTTCTGGTACACAGGTCTTCCCTCTTTAGGCGTCTGTGCCCTGCTCTCCCCGTCTTTCTCTCTCACACACACACTTTCTGCTCCTCTGTCTGGACCTCATTCACCTCCTCATGCACAAACTACCTATCCCTCTCTATCTTCCTAATTATCCAGCTATCACCCCTAGCTATTCACCATGCCGCATAATTACACTACACAAACACACTACACAATTCCACAACAACCAATTACAATACAACCCACATAATTTCACTCCACACAAATCCACTCCAAACTAAAACACATGGGTAAGAGACATTAATCGTCATTATGAGTCTGGCGGTCCATTATGAGTCGGGCGGACCGCCATGGTTGTGGCTGTCCGTGTGCCATATTATGACTGTGGCAGAGCCGTCATTGTTGAAACACCGCTCCCACCACAAGGCAGCCTGGCGGTCTCGGCATTTCAAATCCTCCAGGTCAGCACTGTTGGGGATTATGAGTCCCATTCTGCAGTTAACACCGCCATGGAAAGGCTGGCGGAATGGGGGACGAGAGGGGCACCCTGGGGGCCCCTGCACTGCCCATGCGCTTGGCATGGGCAGTACAGGGGCCCCCATGCATAGCCCTGTTGTGCATTTCACTGCCCGAAGTATGAGCAAAGGCGGTAAAGTCAAGATAGGGCTGGTGGGGACTTGACCGCACTGGCGGTCAAATGGTGGCAATGAGTTTGGTGGCACTATTGTCATTTACCATGCCTATAGCTCCAACTCTCACCAATGCGAGACCTATTGGCATTGCCAATGCTTGTTCACTCTTTCTCTGAACCAGGTCACGCAGCCACCTCAGTGATGAAGAAATGTGAGCCTTACTTCAACCATGGATACAGTTTCAGTGCTAAGATTGCAATTGTATTTATGTGGCGCCTAGTACCCCTGAGGCCTCGAAGTGCTTTCCAACAAGTAGAAAACAGAAATGTCAATATGGGAGCCATTACTGCACTCCTGCTGCCTAGAGGATATCTGACGTCACAGAATGGCAGACAGGCCCCTCTCTGCAGCCGAGGGCGTGATGGCTTCCGGTGACGTCACGCTGCAGTGCATGTGCTCTTCAGTGAGTGGGGGGCAGGAGAATTGCCCCAACAGCCGGGGAGGGGGCGCGGGGAATCCTGCCTGCACATACTTCTGTTCAGCAATTCCTGGAAGTCGGCTGTTGGAGTAAAACCCTGGGATAAAGCCTGCGTTTTATGGGAACATGTTGTCGAGTAAGCGCCCGCCCCCCCGTCCCATTCCCCCCCCCTGTTTATGACCCTCTGCCAGCGCTCGCTGCCTCTGGCCACATCTCTAGACTCCGGGGCCGGCTGTGCCAAGAACACTCTGTCCCTGGACGCGCTCCAAGGCCTCGGATTACTGTCTAATGCGACAAAACGGGGGAGGGCCGGGGAGGGCGGACCGGGGAGGGCCGCACTCTACATCCAACAGCTCCGAGGAACACTCTTTCAAGGCTTCCCATGTGCCTGGTTTCTAGAAATCTTTTACATACAAACATGCAAAGGCTGCAGCAGGGGGTGGCCGGGCTGTGGTTCGGTCATTGCGCGCGGTGTCACGGTAAGTATCCCCCGTTTCCTGGGGTTTAGTGAACATGTAATTGTAAAAGTATTTATATAGCGCTTACTACCCCTGACGAGGCGTCACGAGCAGCGTCTATTCGGTTTCCAAGCGCTTCCCAATGTTGTCGCACATGGGAAGTAAAGCTGGGAGAAAGGGGTGCTCCGCCTAGGATCACAAGGAGTGGGGAAGCCGGGGTCACACACGCGGCCTCCTGCCTACTCCCAAAGGAGCCATTGTAAGCTCAGTCACCTCATCTCAGTGGCCTCTAACTCCGAGAGACGTGATGGGAGTGGGGCACAGAGACCAACAACTCAAAATCAGGCGAAACACCTCACTTCAAGTTTTTGGAAGGGTTAACGCTAAGGATTTGGATATTACACAAATCTCACTTGTTTTGACCAGACTATAACTGTAAAGTGATTATTCAAGTGTTTACCCCTAAAGCAATCACCCTGACTGGAAGCTGATACTTGTTCTGTGTGACCCCGCAGTTGCTTCCCAAGGTCAGACCCTGCTGCTGCCTGGTCCAATGGCTGGGCGCGCTGGGAGCCGGCAGCCCCGCCTCTTCTCAACGGGCCTATGGCTGCAGCTTTATTTAAATGTGCACTGCTGGGAGGACAGTCCGTGGGCTCCTGCACCTGCTGCAGAGAACAGCCAGCAGACTGCAGCTCACAACTGCAAAACCCTTCGGCGCCGACTCAGCTTATCATCTTTCCGATGTTGAGAAAGTCAGTACATGTGAGACTGGGAAATGCTGTGGAAGTTTCCACAGCTGTCGGGCACCTGGAAGGAGCCAAGCACTTGTTCTCAATACGAATTATGGGAATAAGCATTGGTTCCCTGAGCTTATACTTTGATTGCTGGGGGCGGGGGTTGGGTGGTTATGGGAGCCCCCTTATAGTACCCTGCACGGGCAGTCTGGACTGAGCCCACTGACACATGTCTGCGGCCTGTGCCGGTTACTGTGTGGGCTGAGGCCCCAGCTCGGTTGTGCTTGGAGGTCACCAGCATAGCTGCCAAGTGTCCCAGGGTTATGCGTGATGAGCTGCTCTAGTCCAGTTTCTTTCTTTGAATTCTGGGACTTGTAGTCCTGTTTTAAAATGAAACAAGACTATAATTCCCAGAATTCAAAGACGAAACAAGCATTTGCAATGCAATAGGTCTTGCTTGAGTCAGAGCTATTGGCATTGTAAATTCATAACTGGCCTTTCCTTGCCACATAAATTGGTCAACCCTAACTCATAATGTCGCAGTTTCCTGCCATATAATTACTGAGGTCCTACATATAACTAAAGCACTTCAATTTACCTTCTTCCTCCATCTGAAGCAAAAATTTAAAATGTTACCATTTAACATCCTAATTTAAATCTGCCATGCTAACTCCCATAGAATACCACTTTCACCACCCACCATCAGAGTTCCTGACTAACACAACTCCCCCCAAAAAAAGACACAAGACCGCCAAAGAGAAGAAATAAACTAGAAGGGTCACCCAAACATATCAAGAGTGTTCAAACAAGTCATAGTGTAATAAGGATGTTACGTTAGCCTGAATTATGGTCATAATTGTAACAAGGAGAGATTATTAAAACATATATATACTATTTAAAGCTTTATCAGAAATACACTTTTGGCATTAGACTGTAATACCCAAAACAGCCCCTAGAGGGCACCATAACTATAATATAATTTGTAAGAAACATGGTCATGTAATCATATTGTTAGCCCCTAAAGGGCATAACCCATGAAAATAAACAGGAGAAAGTGATGCAGTGTAACCATGTACCTAGCGCCTAAAGGGCATTTTTAGGGATAGCAGTCCTACTAGAATGATATTACAAACAAGGCCTTTAAAACAAAGCTTATCCTAGCTATAAAACAAAAGTTCTAGCCATGAAAAAAACTTAAGACATTGAATGGTGGGAGGGGGGGTTATTATTTTGGAACCCCCATTAACAACTTAGTGTGTGGACCCAGAGATGATGCGGACAGAAAGAGCACATTGTTGTCAATGTTTTAAAGGTGGTCCCGTTGTCCTAGGACCACAACAGGCTGAGTTATGAGCAAAAATGTTATGTAAAAGTAATGCCCTGCAAAGCATTATGGGGCAAGTATCCATGCCGCAAATAGTTTAATATGTTGATATGACTTTAATGCTTAGAACAGCCCACAATGAAATTAGCACTTGTAAGAAACATGGTCATGTAACTATGGTTAGCCCCTAGAGGGCATAACCACACAAAAAGAAAATGGCAATAAATAATGCAGAGTAACCATATATGTAACCCCTAGAGGACACAGTGCATTACATGTGTTCCGTTATCACAGTTGACTTCATTAAGCGAAACACTGCAGTAAGAAAAGTGATTTAAAGTAATAAAATACTGCTTATGCTGACCTTCCGCTAAAGAGAAACTCCAAAGAAATCTGTGAGCTGGAGGGCTGAATCCATGCTCCCTTCCGCATGTCCTGAAAGTTGGAACTTTTTTACTTCTCCCCAGAAAGGCTGCTGGGTGAAGATGGCAACTTCCTTGGCACTGGCATAACAAACCTCGAGGGGGGGCCCCTGCAAAATACAAAGTGAAACCCCCAAACACACACTCAGGACTCAGTCCGGAGCTTCTAGGGCAGTGTGCACTGTGCCCATGCACAGTGCCGGAGGGGGCGCCTAGAGCTCAGGGTCCACCCCCGCACCGCAGGCGGTGCAGGGGTTTTTGTTACACCACTGGTCCGTGGCCCCAGTGTGCGCTGACATCAGTAGAACCCAGCGCCTGATACTGGGCCAGGGTCAAAGATGCATGAGCTCTGGGGGACCATCGTCAGAAAAATAAAAAAAAGGGTCACACAGCACGAAAGGGGGTGGGGGGGGGGCTGTACCAACACCTATACACAACAACCAGCAAGGAGGCTGAGGTCTTTCTTTTCAGCCTGTTGGTGGGGGTTCATAAAAATGCATTCCTTATCCCCAAATCGAACTTCCAACAGTATGCCTCATAACTACGTGTCACTCCGCAACCTATTCTTGACCCTCACACCGGTATCTTCCCATTTGGCCCAATTAATATGCAACACACCCTGCTCTCACTTTGTCCGCGTTTGCTAAGTTGTGTGTAAGGTGAGTTACCGATCTCAAGCCGGTGGCCAGATGGTGGTTCCTCACTCCACAGAAAATCAGCATAGATTTTTGCAGCATTCTGCAGACAGGAGAACTGGTTTGGGGTAGTTTCCTTTTTCAAGCATCTCTGTGCAGTTCTGCAGACATCCTTTGTATGGCGTGATGCTCCTCACAGCGTGGACGTCTTTAGCCTGGAACACCCACAACAGGTGCCCAAAGAGGTGTGAACTATCTGCTCCTGGCTATGCACAGACACAAGACACTGATCCGTGAAAGGCCCAGATGTCCCTGTGCTGCTGCGTTGCTCTTGCTCCCGTCTTCTCCTTGCTTTTCCCTCAGCCCTACCCTCTTCAACATTTACATGGCCCCGCTCGCCAACATCCTCTGCCCCTGTAGGAAGGTAGCCTCTTTCTAGCCTTGTTACCCCCACTTTTGGCCTGTTTGTGAGTATATCTCAGGGTGTTTTCACAGTCTCACTGGGATCCTGCTAGCCAGGGCCCAGTGCTCATAGTGAAAACCCTATGTTGTCAGTGTGTTTGATATGTGTCACTGGGATCCTGCTAGCCAGAACCCCAGTGCTCATAAGCTTGTGGCCTATATGTGTTCCCTGTGAGGTGCCTAACTGTATCACTGAGGCTCTGCTAACCAGAACCTCTGTGTTTTTGCTCTTTCTGCTTTTGAAATTGTCAGTACAGGCTAGTGACTAATTTTACCAATTCTCATTGGCACACTGGAACACCCTTATAATTCCCTTGTATATGGTACCTAGGTACCCAGGGTATTGGGGTTCCAGGAGATCCCTATGGGCTGCAGCATTTGTTTTCCCACCCATAGGGAGCGCAGACAATTCTTACACAGGACTGCCACTGCAGCCTGAGTGAAATAACGTCCACGTTATTTCACAGCCATATTCACTGCACATAAGTAACTTATAAGTCACCTATATGTCTAACCCTCACTTGGTGAAGGTTGGGTGCCAAGTTACTTAGTGTGTGGGCACCCTGGCACTAGCCAGGGTGCCCCCACATTGTTCAGGGCAAATTCCCCGGACTTTGTGAGTGCGGGGACAGCATTACACGCGTGCACTACATATAGGTCAATACCTATATGTAGCTTCACAATGGTAACTCCAAACATGGCCATGTAACATGTCTAGGATCATGGAATTGGCACCCCAATACCATTCTGGTATTGGGGGGACAATTCCATGCATCCCCGGGTCCCTAGCACAGAACCCGGGTACTGCCAAACTGCCTTTCCAGGGTCTCCACTGCAGCTGCTGCCAACCCCTCAGACAGGTTTCTGCCCCCCTGGGGCCTGGGCAGCCCGGTCCCAGGAAGGCAGAACAAAGGATTTCCTCTGAGAGAGGGTGTTACAACCTCTCCCTTTGGAAATAGGTGTGAAAGGCTGGGGAGGAGTAGCCTCCCCCAGCCTCTGGAAATGCTTTGATGGGCACAAATGGTCTACACCAGTTCAGGGATCCCCAGCCCTGCTCTGGTGCAAAACTGGACAAACGAAAGGGGAGTGACCACTCCCCTGACCAGCACCTCACAGAGGAGGTGCCCAGAGCTCCTCCAGTGTGTCCCAGACCTCTGCCATCTTGGATTCAGAGGTGTTGGGGCACCATGGACAGCTCTGAGTGGCCAGTTCCAGCAGGTGACGTCAGAGACCCCTCCTGATAGGTGTTACCTCTCTTAGTAGCCAAGCCTCCTTTTTGGGCTATTTAGGGTCTCTCCTCTGGGCTATTCCTCAGATAACGAATGCAAGAGCTCACCAGAGTTCCTCTGCACTTCCCTCTTCGACTTCTGCCAAGGATGACCGCTGACTGCTTCAGGATGCCTGCAAAACCACAACAAAGTAGCAAGACGACTACCAGCAACATTGTAGCGCCTCATCCTGCTGGCTTTCTCGACTGTTTCCTGGTGGTGCATGCTCTGAGGGCTGTCTGCCTTCACCTTGCACTGGAAGCCAAGAAGAACTCTCCTGTGGGTCGACGGAATCTTCCCCCTGCGAACGCAGGCACCAAACTTCTGCATCACCGGTCCTCTGGATCCCCTCTCATCCGGACGAGCGTGGTCCCTGGAACACAGGAGCTGGGTCCAAGTGTCTCCCACAGTCCAGTGGCCCTTCTGTCCAAATTTGGTGGAGGTAAGTCCTTGCCTCCCTACGCCAGACGACAAACCTGTGTACTGCGTGATTTGCAGCTGCACCGGGTTCTGTGCACTTTTCCAGGACTTCCTTTGTGCACAGCCTAGCCTGGGTCCCCAGCTGAGTTGGACTCCGACGTCGTGGGACCCTCCTTTGTGACTCTGTGTTGACCGCAGTCCTCAGGTCTTCTAAGTGCCTGTTCCGGTACTTCTGTGGGTGCTGCCTGCTTCTGTGGAGGCTCTCTCATTTGCTGAGCGCCCCCTCTGTCTCCTCCTTTAAGGGGCGATATCCTGGTCCTTCCTGGGCCCCAGCAGCACTCAAAATCCTCAACCGTGTCTCTTGCAGCTAGCAAGGCTTGTTTGCGGCATTTCTGCATGAAAACACTCCTGCATCCTCCAGCACGCCATGGGACATCTTCTGAGCAAAGGAGAAGTTCCTGGTACCTTCCGTTGTTGCAGAATCTTCGGCTTCTTCCACAGGGAGGCAGCCCTTTTGCACCTTCATCCGGGGTTTAGTGGGCTCCTGCCCCCCCCCCCCCCCGGACACTTCCATGGCTCTTGGACTTGGTCCCCTTCTTTTACAGGTCCTCAGGTCCAGGAATCCGTCTTCAGTGCTTTGGTAGCAGTTATGGTTCTTGCAGAATCCCCTATCTCGACTATACTGTCTTTCTGGGGTAGTAGGGTAACTTTACTCATACTTTTCAGGGTCTTGGGGTGGGGTATTTTGGACACCCGTCCTGTTTTCTCACAGTCCCAGCGACCCTCTACCCGGCCTGGGGTCCATTCGTGATTCGCATTCCACTTTTGGAGTATGTGGTTTGTGTTGCCCCTAGGCCTATGTCTACCTATTGCATTCTATTGTGATTCTACATTGTTTGCACTACTTTTCTTACTGTTACTTACCTGTTTTGGGTTTGTGTACATATAATTTGTGTATGATACTTACCTCCTAAGTGAGGGTATCCTCTGAGATACTTTTGGCATAGTGTCACTAAAATAAAGTACCTTTATTTTTAGTAACTCTGAGTATTGTGTTTTCTTATGATATTGTGCTATATGATATAAGTGGTATAGAAGGAGCTTTGCATGTCTCCTAGTTCAGCCTAAGCTGCTTTGCCATAGCTACCTCTAACAGCCTAAGCTGCTAGAAACACCTCTAATCTACTAATAAGGGATAACTGGACCTGTCACAAGGTGTAAGTACCACAAGGTACCCACTATAAGCCAGGCCAGCCTCCTACAGCCCCCACGGAATCACCATCATCTACCCAGCTCATCATCTCCCCCACCAGGCACCCTTCCACCGCCAAGACAAACCTCCACGCCGGACTCCTCGACATCGCCAAATGGATGACAGCAAGCCAACTCAAACTCAACTCCAACAAAACAGAAATCATAATTTTCAGTCCCAACAAGACAGTATGGGACGACTCCTGGTGGCCCACCACCCTAGGACCACCCTCAACCCATGCACGCAACCTCAGCATCATCCTAGACTCATCTCTCTCCATGGCCCAGCAAATCAACACCATATCATCCTCCTGTTTCAACACCCTTCGCATGCTACGGAAGACCTTCAAATGGTTTCCCATAGGGACCAGAAAAACCGTCACCCAGGCACTCATCAGCAGCAGATTAGGCTACGGAAACACCCTCTACGCTGGCACCACAGCCAAGCTCCAGCAAAAACTCCAGCAAATCCAGAACGCAGCTGCACGTCTCATCCTCAACTTCCCATGCCACGAACACATCTCCGCTCACCTCAGATCCCTTCACTGGCGGCCCATCAGCAAAAGGATTATCTTCAAAGTCCTTATCCACACTCACAAATCCCTCCGCAACACTGGACCAGCCTACCTCAACGAACGAGTGAACTTCCATGCACCGACTCAACTACTCCGCTCTTCTGACCTCGCCCTCGCCACAGTCCCCCGCATCCAACGTACCACCTCCGGAGGCAGATCCTTCTCCTACCTCGCCTCCAAGACCTGGAACTC